>NC_139250.1:16803272-17403272 GCF_977018435.1 Lepisma saccharinum | reverse complement strand
TGACCCTAACACTCCTAACCTAACAACAAATAAATGATATATTTGATTTGAAAATATGGCAAGCATAAATGAAGGGACCTCCCTATTCTGGGGTAATTTCACTTTTTAGTCCAAGTTCTGTTCATAAGTATGGAGCAGATTTTTAGGTGCTAAAAAAGCTGGAAAAATATTTATTTTTTATGTCCCTTACCCCTTTTTGTCTTCCATTCTCTCCTCATCCTGATGACTGATGTTCACCCTTTCCTTTAACTGGTCTGGTGGATTAAAATCTTCCACTTTTGTGCTGAAATTTGAAAGTGGCTTTTTAAACTTAACCAATTTACTTTTCACGTGCTTTTCTTTTTTAACTAGTTCCCCTCATTTTGATCCAATTTCCCCTCCATTCTTGTTCATAGAAGTTACACCACCTCTTGGTAGTGAGAGTGTTGTTGATCACAAAATGTATACTGTACATCTAGCTGAAGAAAGGCATTAAGTGCAAAAGGTTGCATTTATTTCTGAAGTTTTATTTACAAAAGAGACACTTGTCACTTCGGTCTGAAAGCTCCCTTATATTTAGCCGACCTCCATAGTGGTGTGATAATACTATACTGGTGGCTGACCTCCATGGCTCTTTCTGTCCCCAATCATCTTCGGTTGTGTGTGGCTCAAAGGCTGTAGGGGTAACATCGTTCTCCTGAAGCAATATTGCCAATTGCATAGCTACCTGTGGGTGGTTGTTCCGAAAACATCATTATGCAGGACCTGTGCAGTACCATTAATCCCTGTTGATTTCTAGTGCTGATGTTACCATTGGCGGAGAACTCTCTCACTTTGGAATATGTGGTGCATCCAACACTGATTTGTTTTGTCCCACTAACAGCATTCATTGCCTTGTGACACAAAAATGCCTGATGTCAGTTGAAGAATTTTCTTCAACTGATGCTGATTCCCAGTTGCCAGCTGGGAATGCGAAGAGTATAGTGGTGTATTAATCCAGCAGTCCTAGGTTGAAAGAAATATGTACATAGGGGACAATGATTCATAAAAAGCCATACCAACTTTTGACTGACTTCATTATTTCACTATAGAGTTTACTTCAAACATTACTTGATGTTTTTTTTTTTTGGCCTTCCATTACTACCAAACTACATCCAACGGCTTAGCCAAGACCCTGAAACACTATGACATCAAACTTGCACACAAACCAGTGAACAAACTAGCCAGTGTCCTAAGCAAGCACAAAAGATATTCCTTTCACCACTTGACAACCTGGGAGTGTATGATGCCCAATGTGAGAGCAACTTGCATTACATTGGCAGATCCATCAACGAACGTATACAACAGCACTTATCCGATGCAAAAATATCCAGAAACAATTACAAGACTAGCAAAGCACCTCAAGTTTAACAAACACAGGATCCAGAAAGCTTCAGTTAGGCATACAGCGCACACAATGGTTGACACAAATATTAAAAGACACACACACAAGTATGCACTTTCCGCACGAGCTGAATATCGACAGTGGTCAGGCACATCATGTTTGGCTCCCGCTTTTGCAACAACTCAAACGAACTGGTTACACCAGCGCTCCTAGCGGTAAGTGAGGAAACAACAGGAACCGGAAGTCAACCCCACAGTGAAGCACCGAATTTCCCAAGTGGATGGTGGCAGAGGCCACCGAAATTGATAGAACACTTAGTACTCACTTACGTCTTCTAATTATCAACTGCATTTTTTATTCCCTCTAACATGAATTGATGTTTTTGTTAATGAATATTCTTTATTGTAGATCTGATAATTCTGTGGAAATATGGGACATGATGTATTCACCAAACATTGAGAAGATGATTCCTGGTGGAGAAGAAAATTCAATTGAAGCTCTAGTGTGGTGCAATAATCGTCTTTTCAGTACAGGACTGCATGGTTTTGTAATTGAATATGATCTGTTGAAATTATGTGTTAAGGTAAGCATTGGTAATACGTCTGTTTGTAGTTTATTTATAATTTAGAGGTTTCGGATGTAAGAAATTCTGGCTAATTTTTTTTCTTTCGCACCTATCGTGTAGTATATAGTTACGTGTGGATGGCACAGGTAATTCAGTACTATTGTCGGTAAATATGCGATATCGCCCAAACGGATTTCTTCAAATTTACAGGAGAAACTACTTACTGAAATCAGTTTCTGTAGCGTTGTCGAAGTTCTTCAAGGTATTTTCTTTTGTGGAAACTGAAAACTTCACCATAGAATGCTGCAGAACAAGAAATAATCACTTGTTATGTAAGGAACTTGCATTTTCTGTAAAGCGACAACATTATGCTGTTGTTTCCATTATGTACCTGCAGATGACGCGAGCGTCGAAAGTCACACGGTCTTGTCAGTGTTTTCAAACGTGCCTTTTTTCTACTATTTTTTTTTTAACTATGCTTACCTAACCTAACCTTGCCAGAAATGGTTCATGGGGCTATCGTGAATAGTTTTTGGGGCTACCATGAATGGTTTTTGGGGCTATCCATCAATGGTTCATGGGGCTATCGTGAATAATTTTTGGGACTATCAGTCAATGGTTTGTGGGGCTACCGTGAATGTTTTTTTGGGGCTATCCGTCAATGGTTTGTGATGACATAATGAACACGAAAGTAGGTATTTTTCGGTTAAGAAGGATGAAACACTGCATACCCACTCCAAATCGACAAAACACAAGCACGATGTGCAATGATCCATGACGAGTGTATGCCATATTGCCTGTTACCCAAGCGGAACAAGGAAGACATATAATGACTCGTAATATGAAAAGTTGACGCTATTTTATGGAAAAAGGCATAACTTCACCTTAAAGAATCTTCCACAATGCTGAATAGGTAAGTATCAATGCTAAAATTAACGAAATAAATGAGTGAGAGGTGTTCGGGCGATATCGCATAATTACCCTATTATCAGTATCGGCCAATGTAGGCATATTGGTTTATCAATATGTTTTGGATATTTTTGCCAATTTTTAAAGAGCCTGTTTAATAGAGTACTGCATGAGACCACGCTTGCTCACTTGTACTCGTTCGAGTCTCGCACGGTCAAGGATGTACAATGAAATATCATTTTTATGTGACGATAAAACTGGCCAACATTTTCAGAAAAAAGTTCTGATGTTTTCAAATCGGTAGGTTGTTTCTGGAAGTATTTTGAATGCCGATCACTGAAATGACATCCATTTTTTTCACATCACATTAGAATTTTTCATAGTTTCACTATCAAACTTCTCATAGTCACCATTACATTTGAAGGGCCAGGGGGAAAAAGGATGAATGTTCATTCGAGACGATTTGCCAGGAAATGAAAAACAACTATTTCTCTTTCATAAATACGTCAATATATGCCAAAATAATAATACGTTTTTCAGGCACTTCTCACCGTTTCTCAACCAAGGCCGTTCTCATTCTTATGGTACAGCTTTTGAGCTATCAGATGGCGCTGCGATCTCAAAATGGGCGAAAAATCGACATTCATAGTTTTTCCCCCTGGGTCTTCATTTATTACATAACACAACAAAAGGGAAATTTCAGTTGTTTCCAATTCAATAAGTGATTCTGGAAGTATTTTGAATGCTGGTCACAGAAATGACATCAATTTCTTTCTATCATGTCAGGATTTTTCTCTATGTCAGTAAGTTCAATCAACCCACCATATTATAAAATTGAGTTTTGGACATTTTCTGAAGGTAATTTTGATGAGGGTTTTCAAAAATTAAACTACATCATTTTCATGCCAATGTGTCATGTGAAGGTGGATTAAATGCATACAATTCTACATGCATTTATGGTTCAAAATTGGAGGATTTGTATTGTAGAAAACCAATATTTTACCACCATTTAAACAGAAATAATGGAACTACCCATTTTGTTGTGAAATTATGGCAGTTTATATGTTGCTGTTTTCTGAAAAACTAGACGTGATGGGTAAAAATGGATTTCATTTTGGAAATCAGCATGCTGAAATTATTCAGAGACAACAGTCATCTGAAAGTCAGCCAAACCATTGTAATCATAGACACATGTATGTAAAATATCTGCCTTGGTAGTTTCAGCCCACAATAATTTATTTCATTTTCATATATCACTGTATTGGTAAGATAGGCTAAACTACATTTAACATGGAGATGATGACTATGCTCATTTAAGTTTCAATTTCACTGCGTCTTTCACTTCACGAAGCATATTTAAAGGCCCACTACCATAGACTTACTATGGTTATACGTGTGCTACTGGGCTTCGAATGTATATCACTCATGTTACCTCTTCAGGCGTTATTCATTCAAGCGAAGAAGCCCTCAATTCTGAGTGCTATCGTTCATGCAAACTGCTGGTCGCTCGAACAAAATTGCCTCCCTGCAGCACACTGTTTTTCATGTTGTTACTATGCATAATTTTCAGCATATTTACACTCTTCAAAAGTGCCACACAGCATTTTTGTAGAGACTACAAGTTTCCCAAACTTCATCAGTGTATTGATTGGTATTTATGATCAAATTTGTTCCAATACTACTGGTACACTCCTGTTCATGTAAACTAGCACATACTTCAACTGTCCAATGATACAAAATGTGCCACTTTATGTTAACAAGAGTGTACATGGGTGCTAGCCAAGCCCTGAAAATTAGTTTGCATTTGTGTTGCTTTAAATTATTTTTTTGCCCAATTTTGGCTAATTATGACAGGATGAATGAATGAATAATTTGGTTTATTTTACTTTGCTTTTCTGCCACTTTTAGCTAATCGCAAAGATAAGGATGAGCGATGATATGATGAAATTGATGAATTGACACTCACAAAGAACACCCATGCCCAGGCTAGGATTCGAACCTGGGATCCCTGGCATCGTAGTTCGCTTAATGTGGATGAGTGTGGTGATTAGTGATGCACCAAAAACAAATTGTTGGGTCCATAAGGGGAAAAACAAACAGAGGAATATATGACTGTGGGTCTGGGTGACAGCCTCAGTGGACCACAAGAAAGCAATTTCCTGGTTAAGATGTTCAACTTTTGGCTTGTGTATATTCTTTCGTATTTCTAAAAATTAAAAATACAAAATTATTTACTACTTAACGTGAAATTAGTATCTATTTTGTACACCGACAACGTTTCAGGACCCACTGTTCCCTTCTTCAGGTCCTATATTTCCGCTATCCGATAATTGCCATAGCCTCGTCAATACATACACTCGTCAGGAAAAGGAATTTGTACATTAAGATAAAGGAAAAAAAATGGAAAACACTAAAACCTTTGCTTGACCCTTGCTCATTGCTATTTGTTAAAAATAATCACTATAAAACTTTCCTCCTAAGAACCAGTGCAAGTTAAAATTTTTAAAAAAGAAAAGATGCCCCCTATCACACTATTTCCAATCAATCTGCTTGCGCTTTCCTTATAGGGGTTTAGTGTTTTCCCAATATTTTACCTGTACCATTATCTACCAATTCCTTTTCCTGACGAGTGTATGAATTGACGAGGCTATGGCAATTTTCGGATAGCTGAAATATAGGACCTGAATAAAGGGACAGTGGTTCCCGAAACGTTGTCGGTGTACAAAATAGATACTTATTTTAGGATTTTACGTAAGTAGTAAATGATTTTGTATTTTTAAGTTTTAGAAATACAATAGAATAAAAGTGAGTAAGTTGCACAAACCTGAAGTATGAATTTTTGGCTCTCTCATGGCTAGTCTGTATCTTAAGCTAGAGGGGAAAAGAAGATGGTGATCACAGACTACATTGTTTGACCTCCAGTCTCATCAGCTTAAGATGAAAATTAGCACAAAATGATCTGGTTTCAATTTGCTCTGAAACAAAAAAGAGTTTACATGTCCCTTGGGAAACCTGGTGGTAAGGAGTGTAGTAACAATTTTCCTTTTGCAAGGAGCAAAATTTTACTTTTACGCTCAAGTTTTTCCTTCTTGTGAGAAATCATACGATGATATTAATAATAATAAGTACTATATAGCATTTTCATTGGCCCATCTTGCATAAATGTTTAAAAATCACATGGCCCAGATGATTCTAATTCTGGTCCTTGCCCATTTCATAAGTTCATAATTCATCTTTATGGTTGCTATTAACCAAAGATGTACAAAGTGATGCAAAATAAACAAAGTAGAGAAGTATACACACCTAGACTTGTACTCAAGGTAGTAGGAATAAGATGGAAGAGCAGAAAACTAGAACATGACAATATAATCTTTACTAATAGTAAGTCTGAATGAAGTATTCAGATATTTTGGTTTTTTTCAATGAATTTCCATTTTTCTTTAAATTAGGCCCAATTTTCCCTGAAAATAGAAGGAACATTTCCTTCATGTGGCAACACTGCTGGTAAGACAGATTTTGCTGCTATGACAATAAACCTTCATGTTCAGGAGTGCCAGAGAATCGTTTAGAATACAGTTTTTATTGTATCTAAAAAGTAAAAAGTGTGTGGTTAAGCTAATAGTTTTCCAGTTTTTATTACAATATTGATGTGTGTATTGTTTATTTTCCAGTCCAAAGCTGCAGTCACAGCAAGTTCTGCTTGGTGCTTGGCGATAAACAAGAAGAAGTCGTATCTAGCAGTAAGTTAATATTTTTTGGTGTTATTCACTATTTATTCTTTCTAGTTATCACTAATTTTTCTGTGGCTCAGCACAGATCTAAAGTGTACAATTTCTTTGGCAATATGGGGGGAGGTTTCATTGGGAAGGCTCAACTGGACTTTTGGCAGCTGAAAGGGTGATTTTTTTTTTCCAATTTTCCTCTTCATTCGAAAAACCGCTGTGAAACACTTAGAATTCCTTCTAGAGCATTTACGTGAATTTTCTTTCACTGTTATCTAGGTATTCTCAATAGTTTTGCGATTACGTAAGTCTATTAAACTATTGATAATATCTAGATAACAGTGAAAGCAGAGTACACGAAAATTCTTTGCCCAAAACTACGAAGGTTTGGAAAGAGTTCCTTTGAAAGATATTTGAAAAACTCGGACCCCTTTTCTTCCCTAGTTTGAAGGAAATCGCCTTGCAAATCACACAATTCAAGTAGGAGAGAAAAGCTTCTTGTTCTTCGATGTTAACACCAAGAGGATTGCTAAATAGCTGGGTTGAATGCATGGTGTGAAGAGAACGTTACGTCACTTTAGATTCTTCTGATGATTATTATTGACTTCAAAATCAATTCTACCTGTGATATTGTCTTTCTTCACAGAGCTTCCGTTCCTTCAGTAAAAATAGAATGTATTTTAATAAAAATACATAAAATTAATGTATTTTGCAAACTGGCTTCGTGGACTGCAAGTTGGAATCCCCTAGAAGGAATTCTAAGTGTATGTAATTTTTCATATTTTGGAATATCACAGCAGTTTTTTGACTGAAGAGGAAAATTGGAAAAAAATCGTCCTTACGGCTGCCGAAGGTCCAGTCGAGCCTTAAGTGACAAGCAACATAACTACACATTCCAGAATAGTCACTTTTCTCTTCAAACATATTAGTGAATGATTTCAAATTTTGGGGGGCATTATGGCCTTAGCATAGAGTTAGAAAAAAGGGGTGTAAAGTGCCCCTTGAGGGATGTTAAATGTACAAGGTTGTAAAGAGGCCTAGACAGAATGTACACAACCTATTAAAAAGGTAATGCAAGAAAGAAATTTCCCTCGGAAACTGTGTAAGAGACCCGTTCTTCTCTAAAAGCTAAAAATATCTGTTCATCATCTTCCCACATGGATAATAGAAAGTTGAGAAAAGATAAAAGCTTGTCTGATGACAATAAGATCAGCACATTTGAGAAGAATATGTCAAACACTTAAAATATTACATACACTGCACATCTGAGCATCCAGCCCTTGCCGTAAATGACCATGAGTGAGACGGCTGTGTCTGATTCGAAATCAAGTTAAAATGACCTGTTCTCAACAGGCTTGATAGCACAAAACTTCTTCCCATTACCTCATACCGCAGGGGAAAGAATCTTTTCTCTCCGCAATCTATAAGAAACCTCTCACTGTGCATGCGTTACCTACAGACCAGTGCGAGTAACATGCAAGCAACATGTAGCTTGTTGTCAAGCCTGTATGGAATATTGCAGAGCTCACACTAGTGTACGGAATTTCAGAATATGATGCACAAAAATCATACCCTGGATGTAATGCCACGTTTGCTTTCTTTACTCTTGTGAAGAACCATACTATGGTTTCAGTATTGTATATTATGAGCATTCTTATCTTTGGGCCTAAGTACTGTTGCAATGACAAGACATTTAACCTGTGCCCATTTCTTTATTGTTGGCATGTAACATTAAGACACCCAAATGTCACTTCCACATAATACACCCTGGACTACATTTTGCAGATTAACGTGGCTCTCGTGTCGGACCTACGGCCAATATAATTCTCCGTGAGATTGTTGTTTTGTCCATATATGTCCTGAGTGCCTCTTTCCAGCCTCCTCATTTTAACTAGGTAGGATAGTGATTCGCAAAGTGTGCACCATGGGTTTTCATTTAAAATTCACAGATGCCCCCTGCCCCACCCCCAGGGGGCAGCGGTGGGGATTCAAGTGTGATATCATTGAATAGCTTTCTTTCACTTATTAAACACGTATTTTTTCGTTTTCCGATTGGATGTGTATTTCTCACGATATGTGACCATTCTGGGAATTTTGGACCACGCAGTATATACTTGTATAACTAGAAACACAAGAAGTGGTTTTCTAATTTCTTCTGGGGTGTAAGGGGTACGTACCTTCCACGTAGGCGCCCAAAAGTCAACCTCGCTTCCACATAGTACACCCTGGACTGAAGACTAACGAGGCTCTGGCGACTGGCCCCATTTCCAGTATAATTTGTTTGTGTTGTCATGTGTTTTGTCCTTATTTGTTCTGAGCGCTCCTTTACAGCCTCAGCTTTTAACGAAAGTCAGAATATTTTATGATTTTAGTTATGCAACGTTAGAGTTGTTATTTGTAATGATAAGGGACTGGCCCCCGTATAATGTGACGGGTGCAAAATAACCTAAGTGCTGATGCACCCAAAATTTTAAATTCAAATTCTAATTTCTTCTTAATCTTTTCCTAAGGCAGGTACTGAGGATGGTTTTGTGAACATATTTAGCATAACTGACGAAGGACTGCAATATGAAAAGGTGCTCGACAGACAGGAAGGTAGGTGTTTTCATATAATTTACCTTTAGTGTGTGATAATATTTCCTGCACTCATCCTGATTCTCCACTCACACTTCTAAAAATGCCCATATAGTGGAATCTTGATATTGTGTTTTTTTTAAGGGACCAAAGTGAAAAAATTCCAGGTAAAAAATCTTGGAAAAATTATATAGCATTTTGCTCCATTGAGACAAAAAATGATTCATGTATAATTCGGGAAGATGTAAAATTGGGTGTCCACTGTCTGTAAATTTTCAATTTCAGTTGTACCATGTTAATCTAGATCTAGTAAGGTTATATTGGCCGTAGGTCCGACACAAGAGCCACGTTAATCTGCAAAATGTAGTCCAGGGTGTATTATGTGGAAGTGACATTTGAGTGTCTTACATGCTGACAATAAAGAAATGGGCACAGGTTAAATGTCTGTCATTGCAACAGTACTTAGGCCCAAAGATAAGAATGCTCATAATATACAATACTGAAACCATAGTATGGTTCTTCACAAGAGTAAAGAAAGCAAATGTGGCATTACATCCAGGGTATGATTTTTGTGCATCATATTCTGAAATTCCGTACACTAGTGTGAGCTCTGCAATATTCCATATAGGGTTGACGACAAGCTACATGTTTCTTGCATGTCACTCGGACTGGTCTGTAGGTAACGCATGCACAGTGAGAGGTTTCTTATAGATTGCGGAGAGAAAAGATATTTTTTCCCTGCGGTATGAGGTAATGGGAAGAAGCTTTGTGCTATCAAGCCTGTCGAGAACAGGTCATTTTAACTTGACTTCAAATCAGACAAAGCCGTCTCACTCATGGTCATTTACGGCAAGGGCTGGACACTCAGATGTGCAGTGTATGTAATATTTTTAAGTGTTTGACATATTCTTCTCAAATGTGCTGATCTTATTGTCCTCAGACAAGCTTTTATCTTTTCTCAACTTTTTATTATCCATGTGGGAAGATGATGACACTGTTCTAACAGATATTTTAGCTTTTAGAGAAGAACGGGTCTCTTACACGGTTCCCGAGGGAAATTTTTATTCTTGCATTACACTTTTAATAGGTTGTGTACATTCTGTCTAGGCTTCTTTACAACATATACAGGGTGTCCCAGAAGTATGGGGCACTCTTTAATAAGGACGTTGTCGTATCTGAGTTTTATTGTTGTGCAGTATGTTTTATTGGTTTTGATTTCTTTGTTGTTGTTGTTGTTGTTGTTGTACCTTCTTCATGCTATCTCAGAGGATAAAGAATGATCCGGACAGAAAGGTTCAATTTTGTGAATGGTTTATTGGGAAATGTGAAGAAGAAGACACTTTTCCATACATCTTTTGTACTGATGAGGCACACTTTAAATTAAGTGGTCGTGTTAACAGACGTAACAGTGTTTACTGGGAACATTCTAATCCTCGTGAGATTATTAATTTGTGCAACAGGACTCGTTCGTGGAGATGCTTGATTTAGACTTCCTCCCATGTACTGCTAATTGGGAAAGAATTAATGATGTGCGGTTCCAACAGGATGGGGCACCACCACACTACAGCATCCTAGCATGCAATTGACTGAATCCCCCTCACCGCTCTCGCTCTCTCAATCTTACGCCTTCAGACTTTTTCCTGTGGGGTGTTCTGAAGAACTAGGTGTATTCCAAGATCCATGTACGATTGATGCACTGAAACATAACATACAGGCATGTGCAAACATTTCTGTGAATCTTTTTACCAAAGTGTGCTTATCAGTTCATCACAGAGCTGCCAAATGGCTGGAAAGCAGTAGTACACTATTTGAACATTAGCTATGAACTATGTAATACACTCTCAATGTGGTGATATTAATCTAACTGTTCCTTCAAACTATTTCTATGTGTACCAAGTTCAATAAACTTTGATCAATAGATTATACAAAGTTGTCCATTTACTTCTGGGACACCCTGTATATGTAGAATATTTTGTTTTATTTCAGGCCGTATAATGTGCATAGCGTGGGACTCCTCGGGGGAATTCATAGTGACAGGTTCAGCTGGTACTTTGAGGATCTGGGATGTTGAATCAGGCCATCCTGTGCGTAAGATGAATATGGGCAGACGAGAAGGAAAGTTTGCGACTTTGGTATGGTGTATTGTTGTCTTCGAGGATTTCACAATTGCTGCTGGAGATTCTAGGTGAGGAATGCTTGATTAAATTATATATGGTATTCATAATAGTTCTCAACATATCTTAAGTTGTACACTACAAAATTCTGGAATACTGAGATTATATGCCACCAAAATGTTAACTTTTAACCCTCCGGCAGGCACGCTGGGGAACCTTTGTCACCCCACAACCTTGTTTTTTTTTTATTTATTGTTTTTTTTAAGCACGTGTAGAGACGTGACGGGCACCACTCTGCCATCCACTCTCGTATTCTTCCATTGGAGTTTCTGCTACCGGCGGAAGGTGCTTACCCTTACGTGCATGCACATCTGTGTTCCGACAGGGTTGGCAACTTATATTGGCAGACACAATATGTGGCATCCTGTATTAGAAAATATCTTAATGAGTTGACCTTTTTATATATATATATATATAATGGATAAAAGCAAGGAGGGCCAAAAGGGCTAAGTAAAAATCAAATAAGGTAAAAGGAAACACTCACCGGACAGTAGGAAAATTCAAAATTTTCGCTAATTTATAGCATCATCGGTGTGAGAAGAAACAGAAGACGGAACCGGTATGGTGTAGGATAAAAGGAAGGAGGGCCACAAGGGCTAAGTAAAAAGTGAAAGAGGAGAGAGGAAACACTCACCAGGACAAAGGAAAAAAATCCTTTTAATGACTGCTTCCAGGTAGCAATCGTCCACTCCTTGCCCCAATCCACCAACACCTCAATACGTAGAAGATGGGAGAGGGCCTACATATCGACCATGAATGCAACCACACCTCCAGGCCTGAACAAGGCCACCCAGTAACGCCCCTCACCCCCTATCCTCACCCTCACCACCACCTTTTCCCAACCAATCCCCCCCCCACCACTCACAGTTTTCGACAAGCCAGGCGAAAGAACTATTTTTTTATTTTTGTGGTACTGTCAACACTTTTTTTTCCTTCGGGACCTGGCAACACTGCAGGTCATGCTTACTCTTCCCTCTAGTCACTTAATTATACAACGTCTCTCTACTCCTGAAAATGTGATATACCATCACGAAAATTCGAATTTTTTCTTTGTCCGGTGAGTGTTTCCTCTCTCCTCTTTCACTTTATATATATATATATATATATATATATATATATATATATATATATATATATATATATATATATATATATATATACACAAATAATGAAGGAGACAGTAAACACTTACCACACGAATAGAAATAATTCAATATTTCGCGATCTGAGTCGCATTTTCAAGAAGGTAGATAAAAGATCGACGACACTGTGAGTAGAGGCACAGAATACTGACCGTAGCGTCTCTACGGTCAGTGTTGCCAGAAACAGTATGGCACAGCTATGGGTACCCGCATGGCCCCCTCTTATGCCAACCTGTTCATGGGCAGGCTGGAACAGGAATTCCTTGACTCCCAGCAACTGAAACCACTCCTCTGGCTAAGATTCATTGATGACATTTTTCTCCTCTGGACACATGGCGAACCCTCCCTCACAACATTCCTAAACCGACTAAATGAGTTCACCACCCTCAAATTCACCTGGTTCCACTCCAAAGACCAAGTGACCTTCCTCGATGTGGACATCCACATTGCGGGAGACCACTTGGAAACATCCATACATATCAAACCAACCAACCACCTCCAGTATCTCCACTACTCCAGCTCACACCCCTACCACACCAAAAAAGCCATCCCATTTTCCCTTGCCCTCAGAGGCCAGCGCCTCAACTCATCCCCCTCATCCCGCCAAAACTACAACCTACGCCTGCACAAGCCCTAACCAACCGTGGCTACACCTCCACCCTCATCAACAAACAAATCACTAGAGCTAACTCCCACAACCGCACCAAACAACCCAAAACCAACCCTCCAACTCTGATCACCCAATACCACCCTCACATTACGAAAATCAGACATACCCTCCACTCCCTCCTCCCCATCCTGCACAGTGATCCCGAGACCAGAGACATCTTTCGGGAAAAACCTAGGGTCGTCTTCCGTCGCCCCCCCAACCTCCAAAACATCTTGGTCCTAACACCCCCATCCCTTCCGCACCCCTTCCCCCAGCCCACAGGTGCAACAAACCCAGATGCAAGACCTGCCCCATACTCATCACCTCCCCCACCCTCCTGATCTTTACAGCGGGAGGTGAGTTCACCCTTCACCCTAAGGGCACCTGCCACTCATCCAATCTAATTTACACCCTCATCTGTCAAATCTGCGGCAACTTCTACCTAGGCGAAACCTCCACCCCCTTGAATCTAAGGATAAATAATCACCGTTCCTCCACCCAAAACTCCGATTTCACAGTTGCCATCCACACCAACAGCCATAACACCACCTTCAATAACTGCTTCCGTGTTGCCATCATCCACCTTTTACCCCCCCCCCCCGCTCTGACACATCTTTCCGCAGGCGATGGGAAAGGGCCTATATAGCAGGCATGCACGCCACTATACCCCCCGGACTCAACCTAGCCAACCAGTAACTCTTTCCTCTCCTCCCCGAAACTACCCACCCACCTTACAGTAAACACTGGCTAAAGTATTTCGTGTTTCCTTTCAACTGTTTCTGGCAACACTGACCGTAGAGACGCTACGGTCAGTATTCTGTGCCTCTACTCACAGTGTCGTTGATCTTTTATCTACCTTCTTGAAAATGCGACTCAGATCGCGAAATATTGAATTATTTCTATTGGATGTTTGATATTCCAGAGAGAACAAATAAAATAATGGTCCCATAAGCCTAGTGCATTTCTCCTTGCCTCCTACGGCCATCCTGGCAGTGTTGCTAAACCTGATGTGCATATAAGAGCTAAATGTCACCATTAATAGAGCTAAAGATGACTTTTCAAGGAGCTAGATCCGAAGGCTGCATAAAGTGCCTCCTAGGGTAATTTTAGGTGTCTGAGGGGTGGGGCGTTGCTATTACCGTTAGCTTTAAAGTGATGTTTATTCTTGATTTTCACCACCTAGATTTGGTGGCATCACCAATCTCAATAATCTACTGATGCTCATGTGAAATCGAAAATGAAGGATTCCCGGATAACAACATTGTCATCTTCACCTTAGCCACGGCGCTATATAAAAGTAGCTGGGGAGGTAAGAGGGGTGGGTGATGCAGCCAATATAACAATATCAAGTTATGTCCAAAATGTACACTCATGGCAAAAGTTGGTCTTTGTGGGCCGGAGCCAGTGGTGGCATCATAGTGGGGCATGTTTGGGTGCTACAGTTCACAGCCAAACGAGTGCATGAAAGAGCCAGATCTGGCTCCGAAAGAGCGAAGTTGGCAACAGTGATCGGCAACTGCCGCAGCGAGAAAGACCTAGGGGAAATTGTCCCTCTCCCCCTTAACAACATACAGGAAGTCCCCAGAAATCCTGCACTTTCTTTCTAGCACAGCATGTTATGACTAGACTTCCTGGCTTTGAATCCCTGTTTGGGTGTGTGTCTCTCTCCCTTCATCATATCATCACTCATCCTCATTGTTGTGATTAGCCAAAAATGGCAGAAAAGCGAAGCTAAATAACTAGAATTTGGGATGGGACAGATTATTCGGTACTCTCTCAGTAGAGGCACATATATTTGGTTAGTAATAAAAAAAATGGTACAAAAAGTCAATTTCGGGTTCAAAATTCATTAATAAAATAAAATTTTGGTAGAAAATCAGATCAAAATCGGTATTTAAAATGACATTTTGGTTTAAAAATTGTGAATACTGTATTTACTCATGTATAATGCACACATTTTTCCAAAATTTTTGCCCCCAAAAAGTGTGGTGTGTATTATTATGCATGGAATAACTTTTTATTGTTTACGGAACGCTATCATGTTATATATCTTTGTAAAGTTTAAATCCTGCAGTTTCTGAATATGGCAACAGTATTCCATTCAAGGTGGCGACGCTTATGTGCAATGGGGTGGAAATAAGCTCATTACAAAATGGAACGTTCTGATTTTTATGTTACTTTGTATGAAAGAAAAGATAAGAAGAAAGAAAATAATTAAAATGTATTACTGGCCAAATAATATGACCTATATGGAGTGTGTAAATGCCTTAATGTGCTGCTAACTGCTAGTTTGAGAGTCCTGAATGTGCCTCCTATAAATGTTTCGTTAGTCAGAGAAAATGTATATATTTTGAAGTTTTTTGAGGAAAAGTAAAGAGGAAATAAGCAAAACCACTTTTAAAAGTTTAAAGGCCATGTGCCACAATTTTTCATTTTGTAATGTAATGTTCCCCGCTTGGTCCACATAGCAACAGCCGACTCATTGAATAGGAATGATGTAAGTCACTTTTGATCAACCTACAACTAACAAAGCCATTTCTTGAAACTGGATTGTGCTGTACATTATATACGAGATATAATTGTTTGTCACTTTTCCCTATCTAAAAGCAGGGTGTGCATTATACATGCACGCGCATTATACATCCGTAAATACGGTATAATCCTAAATTTGATTTAAAAACTGCACTTATTACATAAAATAAACATATCCCCTTCTAATAGCACATTTATGCAGTTACCAGAGTATTAAGTTTATTCCTGTGTAACAAAGTCCATTTTTGCTTCTAAAATATTTACAGCAGAATTAATCTATTTACTGTGAATTGCATAACGCTCAGGATAATTCTGACATCAGAAAGTGTCACGTCTGTAAATAAACTCTTAATTTTGTGTTTGAGTCTATTTCGCATCGTTTCGTGACAGAACAGGGTAGGAAAATGCACCTCACATCTTTCAGAAACATGAAAAATTAACATTACAATGTGTTATTTCACATTTTGTATTTTTGTCAAAAATGAAATATGTATGCCTCTATCTGCCGATGTAGGGATATCGGTTTATCAGTAAAATTACCAATTATTTTATCAATCTGATAAATATCTTAAAATTTAATGTACTATTGTGCCATTTTGTTATAATTTTTATGGATATAAATATACAATATCTGTCCCATAGATTTTTTTAGATGTATATATGTGAATATACAGCTTCTTTTGCCTTGCAAATGTTTGGTTTTTCTGGTAATGTACGTTTAGTAAGGAGGTCAGTGAACCATTTGGAATATTATATCGGATCAATAGAATATCAATTGTCGGGTGTTGATAAATTTTATGTCTGTACTTTATCTATATTATACATATAAAACTATCTATATTATACATATAAAACTGTAGAACATTCTTTTGAGGAGAAAATTTTAAGGTTGTCAGTTTTGTTTATACAGTGGGATGTCACTTATGTATGTTCCACGAAATTGTGGCTAAGGGGCTTACAAACCAGGAAATGTTTAATTTGGGAAATATACATAACACTGTACCTTACTGGGACCAAGAAAGTTGAATATACAGTATGTCCGGCTTAAAACTATAATAAGAGAAAAATTAATAACTTCTAACAAAAAATCCAAAATGCTGACCAAGGCAGAATTATCGGTATTTTATTTTAAAACATAAACTAAACATTATGTTTCAACCTTCTAGCAGGGTTTTCTTCAGACTCTGTACCAAATACAAATGAAATAAGGTACAAAACAGGAAGATATATCAGGTGGTTATAATTAAAGTGACGGTGTTCAGAGTGGTACAGCACGGGCTGTAATGAGAGTAGCAGTCTGAAACTTCGTAGATATGCTAATGAAGCAATGCGCTCGCGAATTATGCAAAAAAAAAAAAATAGTTCCAATTCTCGCCACCAGGGTAAAAAATGGCGCTGTAAGCAGTCAAAACTTGGTATAGTTACAGGAAAAACACTATAAATCGCAGAAAACAATACTCTTTGTAATAAAATATCGCTACAATTTCATTATTCGAATTACATGAACATTACTAAAGGAAAAAGCAACAAGCGTCAACAACAACAACCAGGGAGCTCACACAATGGTTAGGCAATTTCACCGACTTTGACGTCAGAGTTATGGAAAATTCCACGTTTTGACTGCTTACAGCGCCGTTTTTTACCCTGGTGGCGAGAATTGGAACTATTTTTTTTTTTGGCATAATTCGCGAGCGCATTGCTTCATTAGCATATCTACGAAGTTTCAGACTGCTACTCTCATTACAGCCCGTGCTGTACCACTCTGAACACCGTCACTTTAATTATAACCACCTGGTATATATATATACACACACAAAAATGACTCCCCTCCAGATACAAGAATATTAGAAAGTTGTTTATCTGGAACATTCCTTTCCAGATGTTCCAGAAGGTGGCCTTCTCCTGTCAACTGTTGTTTCACCTGACAGGCGATTTAGATTAACTCTTCCACACCTTGGACTGCGTTTTGCAGACGAACGAGGCTCTGGCGACTGGTACTCTGGCCAGTATAATTTTGTGTGTGTTGTCCTGTTTTTTGTCCTTGTGTGTGTTGCGGGCCCTTTACAGCCTCAGCTTTTAACGGAAGTCAGAACATTTTAAGCTTTTAAGATTTTACTTATGCAACGTTAGAGTTGTTCTTTGTAAAGATAAGGGGCTGGACCCCGTATATAGTGATGGGTGCAAAATGGCCTAAGTGCTGATGCACCCAAAATTTTAAAATCAAATCAAATCAAATCAAGATTAACACTTCCTTTCATCTGGAACGTGGTTGGACTCCTTATCACACACTCTTTTTCCTTATCCTGTCTTTCTTCATTCCTCTTCCATCTTCTCTCCTCCTTCGCTCTTCTCCTGTTCACTCTCTCTAACCCCTTCTTCCATTCTTTGTTTATCTTCAGACCCCCATTCCAGTTTATTGTCTCTTCTTTCCCTTTCTTCTCTATTTCCTTGACCTTCCATTTTCTCACTAGTATTCTCTTCTCCCTTCCTATCTGCTTAGCCTCATCCCACTCTGTCGGGTGCTTAAATATTGCATTTCTCTCTCTCTTGAGTCATACATCATCCCTATGTTCTTTCAAACTGTTGTCGCATCCAGAATGTGACGCCAGTAATGCTGTACAACACATGTGCGGAGCTTGAATACAGGTTGGACATCTGTCATGCAACTAATGGAGTACATATCGAGATGTGTTAGGTGTGTATAAAAACTTTTTTGAGTTACTCTATAGGTAGATGAAAACCGTACGGAAATATCTCAATTAACTTAGAAGTTATTAATTTTTCTTCTATTATATTTTTAAGCCGGACACACTGTATAATGATAGAAATGTAAAATAATTGAATATTAACTCAAGTTCCACTGTATTATAAAATGTGTAGAATTTTATGCTCTGAAAAATATTGTCTTGTAATTTTCCAGAGGGGTGACCACTTTCTGGAATGGACAGAATGGTTCCATGGTGGAGAGTCTACCATGCCATAAAGCTGATGTTTTGGCTCTTTGCATTGATGAGAAGGGAACAGGAGTGTACGCTGCAGGTGAGAATATTATTATTGTCAATTCTTGATTGCTCTTAGTTTCTGTGAGACATCGCCAGCTGAATACTATTTTTTTATATGTCCATCTGCACCAACTGAATCATCAAATCAGAACAATGAATATGCCATTATATTTTTTTTGCGCTGTTGCATGCCGAATTTTAAAATCTTCAGTGATATGGTAGAGGCTGTTCATATATTAGAATGTATTCCATACATGTTGTTACAATAGAGCCAGATAAATAGAGTATGAAGGCAGAAGAATTAATTACTTTTAATCCACTCTTGTATTAATTAATAAATTAAATGTTTTTAAATCACATTTTAAAATATGTAGCTTCAGGAGTAGGAAAAAACAAATATTCAGGCACAAGGCCAGCCCCTTTTGCTTAGGAGATAGGTTTTTTTTTTTTGCTATCGTGGTGCTACAATGCTATGATGCCAGGGTTCCCGGGTTCAAATCCCAGCCTGGGCATGGGTGTTTGTGAGTGTCCATTCATCAATTTCATCATACCATCACTAGATCTCAGATTTTTTGTTTTCAGCCTATTTTTCCTTTGCAGGTAAATAAGAAATAATAAGTTATGTCAACGTTTCATTAAAAAACTCAACAACTGACGAAGTTTTATAGTGCCTAAAATAACCTATTTTGCTTGTTAGAACTTATTTTAGGTTTATGCACATAAATAAAACTTTTTTTTTAGGTTTTCATGTATTTTTTAAGGTTCGTATAATTTTTGTATCACACAGAGGTATTATCTTGCTTTGGAACCGAAAAAAGTCAATGATGAACGTGTTTGAAACAAACGTTTTGTTGATTTCTCTTCCTCCAAGTCTATGATGGTTTTCAAAGCTCTAAACAAAGCAAAATGTCTGGTGCCACTGCACGGGCAAAAGCGCAAATTTCTTATGTGTGTGGTCTTGCTCACCTTTGCTTCAGTTCTGTGCTTTGTGGCATTCATGCCTTGCAAAGTAACATTTCAACATTAATATTTGCACCACTGACTTTTTGTTGAAATATCATGTGAAATACGTAAGATGATACTTACAGACAAAACACTGAGTTTGATTGGAAAACATGAAAAAAATTGTTAAGTATTTAGGGTGGTCACTCTAGGACCATGATAAAATTCAACTATAATTTCTGGTTTTAAAGGCGAAATTTTCAACAATTCAAGGGTACATTCAGATATTTTCTATATTTCAACCTTACGTATTACCGCCTCTCACCACACACACAAATATATATTAACATTATGAAGGGCCTGTGTGATTGCAATGTATCCAAAAATTGAAATTTTGTTTTTAACGGTTGTACCTAATCAGTATTTTTCCAAAATTTTGAACCATTTTACATTTTTTGGAACCTACTTTAGGCTTTTTTAGCCTAATTTAAGATTTTTAGAACCTATTTTAGGATTTTTAGAACCTATTTTACAGTTTTTAGAACCTATTTTAGGATTTTTAGAGCCTATTTTAGGAACCTGAAAAACACTTTTTAGAACTTAAAAATCTGAGGTCTAATCATCACTCATCCCCATCTTCGCAAATTAGCCAAAAGTTTCACAAAAGGCAAAGTAAAATAAAGCAAATCAATAAATCAACCATCTTTTTATTTTTTTCAAACATGGTTTTAAGAAACCCATGAAGCCAAGTACGATAAAGCTACATGTTTTGAAACGTGATCTTAAAATATTTAATTTACTAATTAAATACAAGATTGGATTAAAAATAATTCTTGTGTAAGAGTGTCATTCCTAAAGAAGGCTCAATTTGTAAGAATAGCTATTCAATACATTCTAACACCGCATTTACGTGTGTATAGTGTGCGTGCGTGTATAATGTGCACTTTGGTTTTGGATGGGTAAAAGTGACAAAAAATTATATCTCGTATGTAATGCGCATGTGCAGTACAATCCAGTTTCAAGAAATGGCTTTCTTAGTTGTAGGTTGTAAATCTGTTGCTATGCTAATCAAGAGGGAATGATATCATACCTATTCAATTGCTCATTCCTTCTTTTTCAAAATATATACTTTTCCTTTCCGTGACTAATGTAACATTTATACGAGGCACATTCAGGACCTTCCAAATAGCAGTTAGCAGCACAAGATTTCTTCCATTAAGGAATTTACACACTCCATGTATGTCATATTATTTGGCCAGTAATACATTTTATTTTTCATTTTTTGATGAACTTATTTCAACCGCATTTCACATTAGTGCCGTTATCTTGAATGGAATACTGTTTCCATATTCAGAAACTGCAGGATTCAAGCTTTACAACGATATATAACATGATAGGGTTCCATAAACATGAAAAATGAATGCAAGTGTCCCAAAATCATGGAATGACCCTGTATGGTTTCATGTTGGCTGTCTGAATTATTCTGTGAATAATATGCACCACAGTTTTCGGGGGCAAAAATTTTGGAAAAAAGTGCGCATTATACATGAGTAAATACGGTATATGGCTTGCTTTACCATATTGTCACAAATTTTAAAATTCTGCAAGCAACAGTGACAAAAATTATAATAGCATGTTTTTTATTCTGATTTAATGATACCAAATGATACAGAAGAGAGACAAGCATTAAAAACACATACTGTGCTCGTTATTTTAAAGAAAGGTAATGAATATTTTCATATATTTTTTACCACTGAATTTCAAACTTCAGGTGCCATGCAATACTTTTGAGGTGCCATTTCAGACATAAAATATATATTTTTTTTTTCACATTTATATTCTTTCCCTCTGCAGGTGTGGACCCAGTCATATGCAATTTTACTCGTGTTGAAATCCGCAAGAGAGACAGTCAGAAGGGGAGATTGAAGTGGATTAAGTCAGTACAGAGGCGTGTTCACGACCATGACGTGAAAGCCCTAGTCATGGCAGAGAATCGACTTGTGTCAGGTGGTAAGTATGGATGGACGATATCGGAAATTTGATATTGCAATATATCAAGAAAATATCATCACAGACGATACGATTCTTTTTTTTTATCCATATTGAGATATCAGCAATATATCTTCTCCAAATATCGCTGACATGATTTATATCGCTAAAATATCGTGACGATATATTGCCAACATGATATATATCGCCAAATATCGGGACGATATATCACCAACATAATAGGTATTGCCAAAATATTGTGACAATATATCATCGACACGATATATATTGCCAAAATATCATGAAAATATATCTAGTTGATATCGCTTGGACAATATTTTGTTAATATCGCGATATATTGTCTGGACATTTGCCAATACATTTTTGTATTATGCAAGATCTGCAAAAATGTCACATGACACTTTCGTGGATTCCAATCATTCGTTGTGTAACGAAATGCGCTATATTACGACATACACATTTCTTTACATCAGTAAGTGAAGCCTCTCACTTAAATAGACATGGTTCTTACGATCGTACAGTCCTATGTGGCTTATGTGACCAAGACCGTTAAGCACGAGGCATTTCCATGTCCTATATATGCTATAGGGTGCCATATGCATTTCGTAGGCAAGCGTGTGCTTTCTTAAATACTTCGTACAGCATACATTGGATTATGGTAACTTGTATCCTAGTTGGATTATGCGTATCAAAGTGAAATACTTCAGGTATGTACGCTTGTAGTGATTTGAACTTCAAATCAGTGATTAGTGAAGTGCTTTAACAATCGATTCACGCATGAACTCTGTCTTTTGTGACGAATGTTATTTTTGTACGATCAACAAGAACATTAATTATTAACTAACTAAAAATGCGATAAAAACTCGACGTTTCTACAAATCGAAGTTTTTCATAACTGCCAAGTCAAAAATAATGTTCAAAATTTGGCCTTCCGTCAACCTTGAAATTCGCGCATGCCACTAGTTTGAACTTATTGGATAATCGCAACGTTTAATTGCTGATTGTTACAATTTAGTAGAGACATACAAATTGCCATACGAAATTGATCTTCGAGGAAACATTGTTTAAAGAAAACACAGTCAAAAGTTGCTAAAAATTAAAGAAAGCAAAATACTCTACGATTTACGGAGTAAGAATCTATCTAACCTTTTGTCCTTAAAATAATTTATGCTTCACATTCCATACATCCTGGTAGCATTCAAAATAACTTGTTGTTAACGTAGAATTAAGGTTAAGAACATAAATTCTAAGAACCGAGTCTTTATATAGGATAATGTTGAAATCTAGTCAGATTACGTTGTAGAAATGAAAAGCCAAAAATCCGAAAGCATTTTACTTATGGGCAATCAAGTACACCCAAATAAATTTATCTAAACGTGGATAGTTGTTAATAAATTTGTACTCACGCACGGAGAATGTAATATGAATCTACGAATCAGTCATTTGTAAAAAGGTTGATTTGATTGTTTATGTGTTCGTTGAAATTGTTGTTGGGGATATTAACTCGTATGTGAGTTTGTGTTAATGGACGATGTACGTTTTGATTTGTTGAGCAGAATAAAAATTCTTGTTTAAATGTTCTTGAATGCTACATTTCTTGAAAAACTTCCTCGCTATTTGCCCTTGTACTAACATAGTGATAAATTGCATGTGATTTGAGCTAATCATGTTTAGAAAGATGAACTTGAAGTATAAAGGAAAGCACACGCTATTACTAGGGAACGGAACTTTATGTGCTAAAAAACACAGAAATATTTATTTTTTATGTGTCATAAATGTTGAAAATATGTGATAAAAACAGGAAAATATGTGACAAAAATAAAAACATTTGGTAACAAAAACAAACTATAACATGCATTTTAAACACCTGAAATTAGTTTCTAAATGATTTCCTCTTAGCGAGCAATTTTTTGGAAGAGTTGCAGTGGATCACCATAGTTTTTTCCAAATTCTCCATTGTAAATCTGTGACGATTATCTCTAAAAAGCATCTTATATTGTGAGAAAGATCGCTCCACGTCACAAGAAACAATTCTTGCATATTTGAATCACGAAATGTCACTAACGCTTAAGTTTTCCAAAGCTTCCTCTTCCTCTACTTCACTTTCCAAAACACATGCAATTTGGCACAAAGTTTGAAAGCCTTGTTTTTTCCCAAAAAATTCTGTACATTTAGACACTTAGATCCAGTGAGTTCTTGCAGTTTCGATTGTACTATACGGACTTTAACAATGGAAGCTGCCAAAGTGTTCGCGGACGATTCAAGCTTTCATATGGAATTAGAGAGAATGGACAGGTTTGTTGAGATGTATGCCAATTCGACTTTTACGGAGGGCTCCATCAACAGTTCTTGCAGAATTCTTCTTTGTCGAGATCATTTACAACAGATACAATTTTTTCAAACTTCTGGGCATAACATCTGCATCCAACCAAGTGCCCCATCGCGTAACTACAGGTGTAGGGGGAAGGGGAACCTCAGGACATTTTTGTTTAAAATTGTCTATTCTTCTAGCCAACTTGATAAAAACTTTCTTGCCATTTGAAACCAGTTTATCGACATTGGGATAAAGAGCTCTTATCTTTTCACATGTTCTATGCAACGCATGGGCCACACATTTAACGTGCACCATTTTGGGGTAGCTAACGGCAAGGCCTACTGCAGCTTTTTTCATGTAAGCTGCAGCATCTGTCACGAGGAGAAGAACATTGTCAAATGTTATGCCTTCCGGCCACAATAGCTGCATTGCTTCATTAAAAAGCCTTGCTATCATTACGTGTAGCCAGCCCCAGCTACTACTTACAGCTATTTTCTCCCAATAGGATCGTAGGCGAGGTGCCAGAAGTCTGCCAGCGAGGGTGTTCAAAGACAAAACAAACCTAGCACTCTCGATATGAAAGAGGTGCAGAGTAGCCTATAAACATTTTTCCTTCGAGGATTTCGAGGTGGATGAAGTCAATGAGCGATTTTATGTATTTAAAATGAAAATTCGCAAAATATGTATTTACATACGGAAAACTGGAAAATATGTGTTTTTATGTAAAATAAAATTTGCTGTGTTGACATATAAGGCTATAATCAGAATTTTGGCAAAAATGAGGGTCTGTATCTTATCGCAGAAAAAACATTTAATTACCTAAAGTTCCTTTCCCTAGCTATTACGTTCATTTCATGTGTGATATGACTATAGCCTTTGCACCCCTCATAATACGCAAAAGCGTAATTAACATGTAAAAGTGTTTAATTGATTTGCTTGTTTTATTAAGCGATGAGTGAACGGAACTAAACAAGAATTAGTTTTAATTCTTGCTTGAGAAAATACATGAAGGGTGTTTAACTTTTTGCTGGCTTGCTCAAATAGTAATTTTTTGAAGTGGAGATTCCAATTCAAAGTTTTGTTTCTCCCCCTCTCCTTTTTTTAAAATTTTTCTTTTGTCTTTGGCATATTGCTCAGTAATTGCGAGTTCAATGTGTTTAATGGGCAGAACCTATAATTTGCGGCACCTGGTTGATTTTCAAGTCATCTAACATCCTTTAGTCTTAGCACATTACTTCCACTTACCATCTTCTGGGCTAAAGATATGGAAATCTTACCCGGCGTCACAGTTGGAATTTTTCAAAATTCGAAGTTATTTCTTATTTTGCAAAGGTTTTCTGTGGAAAACTGGATTTGGTGATGATCTATTTTAATATACCAATTTAAATTCTGGAATATTTCAAAGCAAAAGTAAAGTGATGCTTATAATTCGAGTGAAATGCTTATACACTAATATTAATCATTATTTTGAACAACTTTTAATTTGCTGCAACTTTCAAGCATCGATATCAGTATTAATGGAAAATTCAAAGATTTAGTAGTATTTATACTTTGTGGGGGAAGGATCTCCTCTTCCCCCTCCGAAGAAACTAGGGCTGAGGTGATACTACTTTCAACAGATACCGATGATGATACTCTCACTGATTCCCACCTATACCAATACTAATTAAAAATTATTGAAAATATTCATTAAGAATAGTGTGTAAGTTTTGCATTCTAATTGTATATGTATTTGGTGCCTCCAGAAAGTAAGTTTCCCTGGGGTCATGCACATAAAGGAAACATTATTTCATTCAATGATTTATTGCCACAGATTCAGCACTTGTCCAATTACTTGTCAACATAATTCCCACCGGAACTCAGGCACTTGTCATTGCGTGGGACCAACTTGTGTATACCTGCGTCATAGAAGTCTGCCGCCTGGGCACCGAACCACTGTGTGACAGCTGTCTGAACCTCTTCGTCGCTGTGAAAATGTTGACCGGACAGGAACATTTTTAGGTGCAAGAACAGGTGGTAATCACTGGGAGTGAGATCCGGGCTGTGCAATGGATGATCAAACACCTCCCAACCGAACCTGTCCAGAAGGGCTGCAGTGCACCTAGCCATATGCGGCTTCACATTGTCGTGCAGCAAGATCACCCCGGCACTGAGCTTACCACGTTGCTTATTCTGAATGGCTCGTCGCAATATCCCCAGTGTTTCACAGTAACGGTTAACATTCACAGTCTCACCTCTGGGCAGAAACTTGATGAGCAGAATGCCTTGTCTGTCCCAGAACACTGTGTACATCACTTTTCGCGCCGACACAATCTGTTTGAACTTCGTCCTGCATGGAGATCCACTGCGACGCCAATGCATGGACTGCTGCTTGCTTTCTGGGGTGCTGTATGGAACCCACGTTTCATCCCCTTTGATGATACGGTTGAGAAAATCATCATCATCATCATGGTAAAACTGCAGAAATGTCAGCACCGTGCCCATGCATTTTCCTTTGTGTTTGGGTGTCAGTTGTTTGGCCACCCACCGGGCACACAATTTCCGGAACAAGAGGTGTTTGGTAACAATGTCGTTCAACAATGACCAAGAAATCTGCGGAAAATGGCTACTGAGTTCCGTGATCATGACGTCTGGCCCATACACCTGGCACAGCTGACGATGAATTTCAATCGGCTGTATGTTTTGTGCGTTCAAGAACTTGATCACCGAATGAACCTCGCACGTGGCGGGAGATGGAATTAGAGCCGTCACGTTTCATGCCGCGATGCTACTTAGGACTTTCGGGATTAGTCTTCTAGGACATTCATTAGCCAGGGCATGTGCATCTCACGCATGCGCAAAATCGGTTTCAATACGCATGTCCTGCCACCTGTGGGCGAGTGAGAAACTTACTTTCTGGATGCACCTAATACATCAATTGACGAAGGTTTTTGCTTTAAAATGTGCAAAAATTGCATTAGAATATTAAATTACGTGATTACATTTTTTTCGCACAAAACTGGTGGAAAATAAAGATAAGCTTAGAATTTTGCATAATTTCCAGAATAATTAATCCCCTATGGCATTTTTGTGGAGCCTGCAAAATGCCGGAAGACTATCGGTCGGTATCGGTTAATAAATTCCAACCGATACTTTCAGACACCAATACCACTGGTATCAGCTTATACAGATACATTGGCATCGGTATCAGCTCAGCCCTAGAAAAAAACAAAAATCAATACAACTTACATTTTTGCATTTAAGAATACCTATTTTTTTGCAATAGTTGCAATTTAATGGGCAAATGCAGTACAGTTTACACTACAAAAGGATAATTTTGGATTTGGAACTCATTTCCAATATTCAAAACTAATTTTCTCTGATGTATTATTTTCTGCACTTGAAGAACCTGAATAACCTCTTTGATTAATGTGTGTTTTGAGGTGAATGCAGTGCAAAAGAAGTTGCATATTTAGAAATTTACTTTTTGAACAGTAGGGCTTGAAGATTATCCATAAAAATTATAAGTAAACAGCAGACTTTGCACAAAATTATAAGTAGACCTCTGATTTTTAGCTTCTAAAAAGTGTGCTTTCAGGTTCCTAAAATAGGCTCTAATATTCTATAATGTAATGCACCCAGGAACATGAAATGACTTTCATTTGGTTGAGAAAAGACCATTCTTTCAAAATAAGGCTAAAGTTTGCGTCCCCTTCCAAAAATAGCAGGCGAAGAGGAGGCAAACTTCCTATTTTTATGATTTCTTCATTGAAAGTTGTGTGCCACGGTCCACCCAACCCCTCTTGTTGTCTTTGGCATTTTGATTCCTACACGGTTGCATACCCTGATGTTTTAGCTGCAACACAAAAGTTACCCGAAGTAGATTGGTCAAATAGTCTACGAGTTATAACATTTTTTGTCAAATAAGTGTACAAATTTAAAATTCTCGCCAGCTTCCATACGTAACTGGAGTCGGGGAGGGGCATCCTGGGTGGGTGGGTTTTCTTCCACATGACATTTCAAAGTTTTATCTGAACATCTGTCAGCGTTTACAACCTCACATATGAAGGTGCTAAAAGGACATGAACTTTTTAATCAGCACCATGGGTCACCAGTGACAAAATCGACCGACTACGTCTATATTTTCTATGGATCACATGTGACCCATTGGCCGAGTAAAGGTTAAAGTGTGTATACATTTTTTTGAACACCTCGGTGTTGTTCAATTGGTGAATTGTATGTCAGTACTTTATCGATACCAGTAAAAAATTCATATTGGCTCATCTAATAATAATCCTGAATTACATTGTAAAATGTAAAACATTATGTATTTTTATGTATGTGATGTGTAGCCATCCTCTTGAACTAGTGATTAATTAATTATTTTCTTTCCTGCCGTAGGTGCTGATGGTTCTTTGACGATCACCCGTTATCCACCTAAAGTGTTGCTCAGGTATCCTCCTTTACTGCAGGTAGGTAGTGTAGAAGTGGCTTATGATACAATATTAGTTTATTAGGGCTGATAACCGTTAGGAATCATTCATGCCACGCACAGACTTGCATTTTTCCATTGCCAGAAATACAAAACATGAGGTTAACCTCATGCTTTGGCAGTGTGGAGACTGTTTTTTCTACCACATTTTGTACGAGGGTCACTATTTATATTTTGAGCCTTGGCAACACTGATTGAAGTTAGGCGCAATTTGACGTTTGCACAGAATCATCTGGCATTATTGACCATAACGTACTTCAAATGTTTTGTCAATAGCTTGATTTGGGTTGTTTATGTTGCCTTGGAGATTGCGCGACAACAATAAAATGGAATTAACTCGTGAACATTTTTGTGCGATGGTTTTTTACGATTTTCGACGTGGATTATCAAGACAAGAGTGCATCGATCAACTTACTTCCACATTTGGCGATGAAGCCCCATCCTTTGCGACTGTGAAACGCTGGTATAACGAATTGTGTGGCCATTCAGTTGTTCAAGAAAACATTGATGCTGTGCAAAACCTAATACTGCAAGATCGTCATGTGACATACTGTGAGATTGAGGCAACCATAGGCATTAGTTCCACCAGCATATATAAAATATTACATGATCATTTAGCTCTGAGAAAGGTATGTTCTCGTTGGATCCCACACAATTTGACAAAAACTCAAAAAGACGCTCGCGTCAATTGGTGCAAACAAATGCTCAATAAATACAATCATGGTGCTTCAAAAGACATATATAAGATTGTAACAGGTGACGAATCATGGATATATGCATATGAGCCGGAACGTAAACAGCAGTCTACTGTATGGGTGTTTCAAGATGAACCCAATCCAACAAAAGTTGTTCGCGCTCGATGCACATCGGAACAAATGGTCGCCTGTTTTTTTTTTTTCGGGAAAACTGGTCATGTGGCAACTGTGCCTTTAGAGGAACGTAGAACGGTCAACTCTGAATGGTACACAACAATTTGTTTGCCAGAGGTCTTGGGTCAAATACGGAAAACAAACAAACGCCGTCGGATCATTCTTCATCAAGACAATGCCAGCTGTCACACATCTCGTCTAACAACCGACTTTATGAACAGTCAAAAAATCGAATTGATGGGTCATCCACCGTACAGTCCTGATTTGGCACCCAATGACTTCTTCTTGTTCCCGAATGTCAAGAATAAATTGCATGGACAATGATTTTCGTCGGCAGATGATGCCGTTGATGCGTTCAAAAACCATATTATGGAGGTCTCTCAAGAAGATTGGAAAAACTGCTTTGACAAATGGTTCGAACGAATGCAAAAGGAGAATACTTCGAAAAACAATAAAGCTGTTTTCAATGCCAAATTCCTGTTTTTTCATTCTTAGGCTCAAAATATAAATAGTGACCCTCATAGTGTAAAATTATATGCAACAATGAACTCTTAAACAGTTTCAAGACATGGTTAACAAAAATAATGTCTTTAAATTAGGCACACCCAGGAGATGTAATGTATTTTTAAACAGTAAAACATGTCAAGAAAATGTATTTTCTAAGAAGTATGTTTGATAAGAAGTCTTGTAACCATGAAATGAAGTGTTGCCATCCCAGAAATATAAAAAAATCTCTTTTCTTTTGTTCCTTTATTCTCTTGTTTTTATTCTGTTACTATTTACTGTACCAGGGTGGTTACTCACTGGGAATTCCTAGAATTATGCATGAATTATTGGGTCCGGGAATTTTGCGTGAATTCTACGTGAATTTTTCTCCATAGATGTGAATATTAATCCAAGTCCCATTGAATTTATGCATATTTATAAGTGCTCTGAGGCAAGTGACAAGAAAGCTGCGAGAAATATAAAACAGAATTCTCTCAATCCTTTTACTTTTTTAGTGTCTTTTGCAGAACAGTCTCTATCTGACAGACGAAAGATTATTGCAAGATAAGAAATCCTAAAGTTGAAAGACAAATTTAAGTTTGAAGTTCTTGTACAAGGTGGCACAAAAGTCATCACCTGATTTTCTTAACCTATAGCTTAGGTTTTAAATTAAACAAAGTAGTCATAATTGGGAAAAGAGAAACGCAGTAGTATATAAATACGGAGAAACTAGTACTCACTTTTATCCACGAAGCTGTTTTTTCTTTTTCGATTAATTTAGAGGCCGCTGCCACCATTCTCATTGGAACTTGCTGTGCTGTACTTGCAGTACACCACAGATTCAGACGATATAAAATGTATGCACATTCGGCCTATATATGGAGGGGGGTGAGGGAAACCCCATTTAAAAAAAAATATTGAGGGGGATTCCCCCTTCCCCCCTCCATATATACGCCGAATGTGCATAAATTTTATATCGTCTGAATCTTGACTCATTCCGTGTACAACCGTATATCATTCATCTCTCTAGGGCAATTAACCTATGAGCTACAGTCATTTCAAGATACTGCTGCATTTTGAAGCTTGATTCAGTGGCATGCTGACCATTCCTTTTGGGTACAACTTGCGTTACATTGGTCATACGATAATAAAGCAAATATTTTTATGTTCCTTACATGTCAGCGATAATTTCCATGGGCATGTCGACATTGTCATGTACTTTTTTTTCTTGGGGGAAGGGGGAAATCCCCATTTTTTCCCTGAAATTTTAGAATTTTGAGTGTTTTCCCCCTCCCCCAACCACATATATGTCAAATTTGCATAAAATTTATAGTCTGAATCTGGTTCATTCCGCGTACAACAGTATATCACTCACCTCTCTAGGGCAATTAGCCTCCGATCTACACTCATTTAATTGAAACTCTGAATTTTGCTCTAAATCGGCTATGGCATCAATGTGGTTACATGTGAAAATGGCCTTGGGCTTCAAAAGGTTAAATTTTGTGTATGAATACAAACTACTAGAGAAAGCCCTGAATATTTTCATGGAAGAATATCTCCCGGGAGCAACCAGTAGAAGTTCTTATCAGCCACTGTGCCAAATGAGAAAAAACAACAACACACGCCATAAGGGCAATTATAGAAAGAGAAAATGCAATAACTGGGCAAGCTATGAACTGAAGTATCAAATGTTTACAGCAAAACCACGACAAACGATTGAGAAACATGTCCATGTTTCCATAAACACTAACAGACTGAGACCGTGTATCTACTGTGTATCTACGTTATCAGTGATTTGTGCTCAATAGGGGGAACATAGATATACATTCTCCATGCCGAAACGGTTAATTTAGATGACATATTTTCTACATATTTCAGCTCTACAGAAACTTTTATCTTCTCGTGTAATATCTAAGAAACTAGACGTTAGAATATACAAAACAGTAATTTTGCTTGTAGTATTATATGAATGTAAAACTTCCTTCATTACATTGAAAGAGGAACACAAATTGAGAGTATTTGAAAATAAGATCCTTAGCAAAATCTTTGGACCTAAAAGGGATGAGGAGACAGGTGAGTGGAGAAGATTACATAATTTAGAACTACATAATCTGTATTCATGTCCAGATATTATTAGAATAATTAAATCAAGAAGACTTAGGTGGGCAGGCCATGTGGCACGAATAGGAGAGGAAAGAGGAGTTTACAAGATTCTTGTTGGGAAACCTGATGGTAAGAGACCTGTAGGAAGGCCAAGACGAAGAGGGAGGGTTATCATTAAGATGGACCTAAAGATAATTGGATTGATCTTGCCCAGGATAGGAACAGATGGAAGGCTTCTGTTGCTGCATCCATAAACCTTCAGGTTTAAGAAGGCTAGAGAGTCATTTAGTTAGCCACATATGTCAGTGATTTGCTCCACATATTTATGTACATATATTTCATGTTTTGGCTATGTAAATATCCAGGTCTTGATCTTTTCAGCCCCCGTGTGCATCACTTGCACCAGAAGCGAAATACGTCATGCTGCGTCACTTGCACCATTTAGAAGTTTGGAAACTAGGTGCCTCTTTTAAGACTGAAGGAGAGCCAGACGAGACACTTGCACTTTCTCATTATCCAGTTAAATTATTGGAGCTGAAGAGCAAGCATGAAGAGCACATTCTCTGTTGTGGTATCTCAAATGATGCTCAATGGATTGGTTACTCCACTGACAGTGTTCTGAGGTTCTACAGGTTTTCCATGGTTAGTATGGTTTAATTTTAGTCATTTTATTCTCAGATTATTTTTAACTAGATCATTTCATTTCTTTCCTGGTAATTTTCAATGCAGCTTTCAAACCGAAATGATATGCTATGGCAGATCATCATAAGTTGTTGAGTTGTAGTAAAATGTACAAAAATTAATTTTGCAAAAACCCAATTATAACTTTTTGCCCATGAAAAAGTCAATATGCTGACCAAGGCAGAAATTAATTTTATTATGAAACATAAACTAAACGTAACATTTCAACCTTCTAGCAAGGTGTTCTTCAGACTCTGTACCATGTACAAAATACAAAAACAGGATGATATATATATATATATACAAAAAAATTACTCCCCGCCAGATGCAAGACTATTAGAAAGTTGTTTTCCTGGAACATTCCAGCAGCTGGCCTTCCCTTGTCAACTGTACTTTCACCTAACAGGCGATTTAGCTAAACATTTCCTTTCATCTGGAAAGTGGTTGGACTCTTTATCTCACGCTCTTTTTCCTTTCTTTCCTCATTATTTTTCCTTCTTCTCTCCTCTTTCTCTCTTGTCCTTTCCACTCTTTCTAACACCTTCTTCCATTCTTAGTTTACGAGCCGTATTCGTAAAGTAAGTACCGTTTGCAAATATTGCCGCTGCAGCGATGCAGTCGCGACCATGTGCATTCTCGCTGACGTCCTTCATCCGTTAGTTAGCCACAGGCACGCATGGGAGCAGGTCATGCTTTTTCTTCGTAGTTTTCTGAAGGTTTGAAATGTTCAAGAAAATCAATCGGCCCGCAGACTGTGAAATCCGGTCTGTGATTTGTTTTCTCAATGCAAGAATGGTTGAATTCTTGCCTAGAGGACAGACCACCAACAAAGATGCCTGCTGTGACACATTAATCCGGCTGCATCGTGCAATTCAAAAGAAAAGACGCGGAATGCTTAGCGAAGGCATTGTGTTGCTTCACGACAATGCTCGTCTGCATACGGCCCAACAAACTCAAAATTTCATCACGTCATTCGGCTGGGAACAATTTGTTCATCCGCCAACAGCCCTGACTTGGCACCAAGTGACTACCAACTCTTTCTGAAGAAGAAGTTTCTTGCTGGTCAGCATTTCAATGAGGATGACGACGTCGAAGCAGCAGTGCATGGATGATGTTTTTTAGTTGTTTATGCATGCCGAACATCTCTCTCTCTTTTTTTTCTTTTTCATGTTTACTAATAAAAGCATGAATATCACTAACTTTAGACTTTTTCCTACAAACTTCGATGAATTTGCTTAATATGATAAGAGCCTGAAAGATAAAAATCCGAGTCGGAAAGTGGATTCCTACTCGTCTCGATCTGCAAGCAGTGTAACAAGAATAGAAGGCAGTCATAATGTTGCATGCGACAGGCATCTCTGGTAACTACATAAATGTCCATTAGAAGGGATATGTTTATTTTGTGTAATAGGTGTGATTTTAAAATCAAATTTAGTATTATAGTCACAATTTTAAAACCAAAATGTCATTTTATATACTGATTTTTCACCACCATAACACCAAAATTTTATTTTATTTACTGCTTTTGAACCCGAAATTGACTCTGTTTTTGGTACCAAAATTTTGCTTTTTTATTCACCAAAAATATGTGCCTCTGTGCATGATGAGTGGTGAAACACAATGAAATTATGTTTAGAGCAGAATAAGGTGCTCTCATTCACCTGCAACAGAAAGAAATACACCACTACTTCTTATTACCATGGGTTGCATGACTTACTGTAAAAATTCTGCCTTCATATTAATTTAAAAGCAAATTCTGATACCTTTGTTTTTTAATGTAAATGTGTAAATATGCTGTTTAATTCACAATGGTTAAGCTTATTGGAGTGGCCTGCTGATGTGCATCAATTTAACAGGGTGGCTACTCACAGGGAATTCCTTGAAATCCAGGAGTGAATTCTGATTGAATTTTTCTCCATAGATGTGAAAAATTGCAACTTTTATTAATCCAAATCCCTTTAAATTTGTACAGTGGGATCCATGAGTATTACCCTGCAAATTGTCCATGACTATTTTTATTAATTTTTTTCTTACATCCTATGTGTTTTTAAGCGATGCATTCTGATGTATGCTGGTGCAGAAGTTGTCAACAGCTTGTTTTGAGTTTTCTTTTAATTCCTGAAGCTCTTATTGGGTCAAATAAAGTGCACGAACATGGTGATGGACAATTTGAACGGTAATACTCATGGATACCACTGTACATATTCATAAATGCCCTAAGGTAAGTTTTTTTTCACGATTCAGCTTTAATTTTTGTCGAGGAAGGGAAAGAAAGAAGCAATTTTTCATAAATTAGTATATATTGCAGATATATTTCGATGAGTATATGTGGCTAATGTAAATTAAATACTGTATTTTAAATATATACACCATTTAATTGAATTGAATTAAAATTGTTTATATGTTGGCATCATACAGACACTCTATTGTTTATATATTTGTGAGGTGGTAATGTGTTAAGTTGAAATAGAGGAAACATCTGGTTGTTCAATTTTTGGAAAGTTTGCCTTGAAAATCGGGTATTATACTTGAATTTTATCATTGTCCCAGAGTGGTGACCCTGATTTAAGATGGATGAACCATATATAGTCATCATAGAACCTTTACAATGTTATTTGAGATCAGTAGGATTTCAACATCTGCAAATTTAATTTCTTTGCTGTCTCTGTAATGATAAAAAATCATGTCATTTCATCCCTACTATACATATGATTTCATTTTACAGAATGAAGATACTCCTCATCTGGAAAAACTGTCCGATTTGCCGTCAGATTGTGGTCCATCATACAAAATGCTCTTCCTCAATGACAACAAGTCTGTAGTCATAGCAACAAAATTGAAGACCATTCAAGTTATTAAATTGCATCAAACGGAACCTGAAATTTTGCTGACGATTAACCCTTATAAAAAAGAACGTGAGTGTAGTAATTAATATTTACAATCAATGCATGTCCTCTTTTTTGGAAGTTGTTTGTGCTCAAAATTTGGTATGAAGCTCATAATTATTGCTATATGGCTCAACAGACAGATAAGATTAGATAGTTTTGAAATGTCGTACAGTATATTTTTAAGTAGCAGTATATATTATATGCTTTGCACGAGGATTGCTTTAAAAGTTTCATAAATTTCCATGACATAGTACAGTGTGTTTCAAAAGTCCTGCAAACCAAACTTTGAAAATTTATATAATTTAAACCGTAAGAGATATATACACCAGGTTTTATGCACTATAAAGCCTCATCCATTGAGATATTTTTGTATGCTTAACATTATCAGTGTACTCCATACAGAAAATTATATAAATTAATAACTGGAGGAAGGCAGGAATGTTTAAATTTTCCCAGAATGCCAATTTTTTCGATGAGATACATATATAAGAAATTATCGAAAGATATAATTAGATGTCTGATGCCATGGCAACCTGTCATTTTCGACCAATATTGATCATGTGCAGCATTTGATGGATTTCTGACTGGTAATTATATGGGTTGAGGGAAAAAGTTCCATTTTAGGGGCATGTCACCTTAGCTGGCAACACTAGCAGGTTAAAATGTTGTCAGCAGACCCAAACAACATGTGCCTCTATATTGGCCATGCACTTACGTGAAAAATCATAAATTATAATTTTCACCAAAATTGGACCTTTGATAGGATCCTACACTACCCTTTGCAACCCGGAATTATCTTCACTGATGCCCTGTGATGTGTTGTCAACTGCTGAACCAGCACCATCTGACGGTATTAACATGCTAGAATTTCTTTTAAAACATTTTTCAATGCTATTGAAATCTGGCTAAGGTGTCAGACGTAAATAGGTTGAAATAAATCATGACAAAAGACCACTATTCGATGAAGTGTTACATGCATCACCACATGTAAGAAAAAAACCTGTTATCAGAAGTTGATTGAGTCAGTATGGCTTATTCATTAAAACAGCGTGTATGCATTGTTGAAGACTATTTTACCACTTTTTCATATACTCGTGTGCAAGAGCTGTTCCAAGAAAAGTTCTGTAATCAAGAGGTCCCAGGTATACCCGGTGGAGGCTCATAGTGGTTTAGATCCCACTTTAAGCTGTAGATCCAGTCCCGATTAGCCTTACTGCACATAAAGTGGACTTAAAACACCAAAGCAATCAAATCAAACCAAGAAAATTTCTCTGGTTTTATTGTAATTCACAAAGGGACAAGTCTTCAACTGCTATCCCAATTTTGGTAAGCCAGATGTGTATGAAATGTATGTACCATCATGCAAATGTACTAACTCGATGATAGCATACATGGTTAGTTTAATGATTTAATCGGGACATTTATTGCAAGGTGGATACAATTTTACACTTAAAAAGTCCAATTTTGGTGCAAAATTATGATTTATGATTTTTCACGTAAATGTATGGCCCCTATCTAGGCACATGACAAAATTTTGACCTGATAGTATTGCCAGCTAAGGTGATATGTCTCTAAAATTGCACTTTTTCACTTAACTCACATAATCGCAAGTCATAACACCATCAAATGCTGCACATGGCCAATATTGGTCGCAAATGACAGATTGAAATGTCATCAGTAGAGGCATGCATATTTCGTTTTTTGACGAGAAAACTAAATGTGAAATAACACATTTTAATGTTAATTTTTCATGTTCTGAAAGCTGGGAGGTTCATTTCCCTATCTTGTTTTGTCACGAAATGATGCGAAATAGACTCTTAAGAACGAAATTTCGAGTTTATTTACTGACACGACACTTTCTGATATCAGAATTATCCTGTGAGTTATGCAATTCATGGAAAATTGATCTATTCTGCTGTATATATTTGAGAATCAAGAATATTATACAGGAATACACTTAATACTCTGGTAGCTACATAAATGTGCTATTAGAAGGGATATGTTTATTTTGTGTAGTAAGTGCAGTTTTTAAATCAAATTTTGGATATGCTCACTTTTTTAAAACCAAAATGTCATTTTATATACCACTTTTTCACCTCTGTAACAGTGAAATTTAATTTTATTTACCGCTTTTGAACCCGAAATTGACTCTGTTTTTCTACCGAAATTTTGCTTTGTTATCTACCAAAAATATGTGCCTCTAGGCATCAGTCATCAGTCAGTCAATTATGACCCTTCCATAATTTGTTATCTGCTTTTCTCACCGAGAAATGGCATTCTGGAAAAAAATTAATGTTGCTGCTTCTGCCAGTGGACCATTAATGGACACGAATGATTTTTCAATTGTGTTTGTTAAAAAATGGTAAACTACATGGTTTCAATCTTATTTTCTTTGAGGGGCATAAAAACATCCCTGGCAGTGATAGAAATAATTTTCATTTGTAGGGAATGAATTTTTTTACATTTTTTAGTTGGACATTCCCCCCCCCTTTTTTTTCATATTCTCGCAGAATTGTGCTTTGTTCTAATTCCCAATGTCCTGTGTAGTATCAGTGGTGTGTATGTATGTGTCTTGTGTTGTAGTTGTGCTGTCTAGTATGTTTGTGTAGTAGTTGTGCTGTCTAGTATGTTTGTGTAGTAGTTGTGATGTCTAGTATGTTAGTTTTGTCTTGCATAGTAGTTGTGTTGTCTAATTTGTTTGTGTTTGTCTTGTGTAGTAGTTGTGGTGTGTAGTTTGTTTATGTTTATATTGTGTTATAGTTGTGATGTGTTTGTGTGTGTCTTGTGTAGTAGTTGTGCTGTCTAATGTGTTTGTGTTTGTCTTGTGTAGTAGTTCCTCCATTCATATTGGGGGTTAGACGTAGAGCTGACAACTCTGCACTGTAAAAAGACATGTCAAGAAACAGCAATATAAGGCCATGGATGTTCCCAAGGTAAAATATTCCGGAGGTAAAATAGTCCCCCGTTCGGATCTCCGGGTGGGGACTACTTTGGGAGGTCCCTGGACTAAGGATAAGATCTACGTTAGGAATAAGGATATTAAATTAGGCACCTGGAATGTTCTGAGTCTTTACCGGCCTGGGGCATTTCAGTGTACAGTTAATGAGATAGTGAAGTATAAATTAGATGTAGTAGCTGTCCAGGAAGTTAGGTGGCCAGGAGGAGGGAATTGTAAAACTAAAAATTATACTTTTTTCTATGGTGGTACTGAAAATCATAATTTTGGAACAGGCTTTTTCATAAATAATAGAATTATCTCGGCTCTTAAAACGGTAGAATTTATTAATGATAGGATATCATATGCAGTTTTACAGGGTAGGTGGTGTAAAATTATTTTAATAAACATACATGCACCAACGGAAGATAAAGATGATAATACTAAAGATGATTTTTATACAGAGTTAGAACAGGTCTTTGATAAATTTTCTCAGTATGATATGAAAATTCTGTTAGGTGACTGTAATGCACAGATTGGCAAAGAAGAGACATTTAAACCCACGATTGGTAAAGAAAGTCTTCATGAATTAAGTAATGATAATGGTATAGGATTGATTACTTTTGCAACCTCAAAGAATTTAATTGTGAAAAGTACCACTTTTAAACATAAAGATATCCATAAATATACCTGGTCTTCTCCAGATGGTAAAACTCATAATCAGATAGATCATATTCTCATTGATAAGAGAAGACATACTAGTATAATTGACGTTCGTACACATAGAGGTGCTGACTGTGCCAGTGACCATTATTTAGTAATTGCTAAATTAAGAGAGAGACTCTCAGTGTTAAATCATAAGCAACAAAATCTAAAAGTTTTAAAATTTGATACAGGAAAGTTTACTGATGAAAGAATTAAGAAAGATTACCAAATTAAACTGTCAAATAGATTTGATATTTTGCAGGATTTAAATGATGATGAAAATATAAATGAAACAGACGTAAATAAGAATTGGGAACACATACGTGATGCAATAGAATCAGCAGCTAAAGAAAGTATAGGATACCATAAACCGAGAAAAAGTAAGCCATGGTTTGATAATGAATGTCATAATCTAATAGAAATAAGAAATCAGGCTAGACTTAGGTGGTTAAATAACTCTGATGATACAAATCTAAACAATTATAATAGAATAAAGCGAGAAGTTAACCGCACGTTTCGAAGTAAAAAAAGAGATTACTTGAAAAGCAAAATTAACGAAATTGAAACAAATAGCAAAAATAAAAATATCAGAGATTTATATAAAGGTGTAAATGAGTTTAGAAAGGGGTGGCAACCTAAAGTAAACTTGATAAAAGATAAAGACGGTGATTTTCTAGCTGACCCATGCGATATTCTAAATAGATGGAAGAACTACTTTAATGACCTTTTAAATGTCCATGTAGGAGATAAATCAGAAGTAAATGAAGTACACACAGCAGAACCTTTAGTTCCAGAACCTAACTTGACTGAAGTTAAAGATGCTATTAAAAGGCTAAAGAATAACAAAGCACCTGGCATTGATTTAATACCAGCTGAGTTAATTAAATATGGTGGAAATTCATTAATATGTCAAATTCATAAATTAATTTGTTTAATATGGAATAAAGAAGAAATCCCTCAACAGTGGAAAGAATCCATAATTGTTCCTGTGTTTAAGAAAGGTGATAAAATGAACTGCAATAATTACCGTGGAATTTCTCTACTCTCAACAACATACAAAATATTATCTAACATTCTTTTAACAAGACTAACCCCATATGCTAATGAAATTATAGGTGATTATCAATGTGGATTTAAACGTAACAGATCAACTACAGATCAAATTTTTCACATCAGACAGACACTTGAAAAAAAGTGGGAATATAATCAAAATGTCCATCAGCTATTCATTGATTTCAAAAAAGCATATGATTCGGTCAAAAGAGATAAATTATATAATATATTAGTCGAGTTTGGAATACCTAAGAAGCTTGTTAGTATGATAAAAATATGCACCAGTGAAACAGAAAGTAAAATTCGTGTGGGTATTAATATGTCTGACAAATTTACAATTCATGATGGGTTAAAACAAGGAGATGCATTATCTCCATTGCTCTTTAATTTTGCCTTAGAATATGCTGTAAGGAAGGTAAAAGAAACTAAAGAAGGACTAAAATTAAATGGTGTGACTCAGTTGTTAGCATATGCAGATGATGTAGACTTACTGGGGGATGATGTGATTACAATTAAGAATAATGCTAAAATATTTTTCAAAACTGCTAAAGAGATAGGTTTGGAAGTTAACAAAGAGAAAACTAAATATATGCTTACAGGCCAAAACCAAGTGTTAGGTAATAATCAAAATCTAATTATTGATAACAACTCGTTTGAAAGAGTTTCCAAATTCAAATACTTAGGAGTAATATTAACAAATGAAAATTATATTAAAGAGGAAATAAAAAGTAGGCTTAATTCAGGAAATGCATGTTACTTCTCTCTTCATAAACTTTTGTCTTCTCGTTTAATATCTAAGAAACTAAAAGTTAAAATATACAAAACAGTAATTTTGCCTGTAGTATTATATGGATGTGAAACTTGGTCCCTTACATTGAAAGAGGAACATAAATTGAGAGTATTTGAAAATAAGATCCTTAGGAAAATCTTTGGACCTAAAAGGGATGAGGAGACAGGTGAGTGGAGAAGGTTACATAATTTAGAAGTACATAATTTGTATTCATGTCCAGATATTATTAGAATAATCAAATTAAGAAGACTTAGGTGGGCAGGCCATGTGGCACGAATGGAAGAGGAAAGAGGAGTATACAGGATTCTTGTTGGGAAACCAGATGGTAAGAGACCTGTAGGAAGGCCAAGACGAAGATGGAGGGACAACGTTGAGATGGACCTAAGAGAAATCGGTAGATATGGAAAAGAGTATATAGATCTTGCTCAAGATAGGGAAAGATGGAAGGCCTGTGTTGCTGCAGCCATGAACCTTCGGGTTTAAGAAGGCTAGAGAGTTAGTTAGTTAGTTAGCTTCTGCAAGTTATTAATTTATGTAATTTTCTGTATGGAGCAAACTGATAATGTTAAGCATAGAAAAATGTATCTTAATATTGATCTCTCGACCACAGAAGGAAGCCCAGAGACCTTATGCTACTTTGGAAAATTTTTAATGGAGAACTCTGATCTCCTCTGTGCCTTTCACAGTTTGCAATATGAATTCCAAACATTGACATGACGTAAGCATGAAACCTTCCATGTGAGCAGAGCATGAACAAATATAATGAAAAGGTCATGTAGGAGATGCATGTCAAAAAAAAAAAAAAAGGGCCGATAATGTTTTACGTGGGGTTGGCAACACTGATGAAGTTGAGCATGCACAGGAGCATGCCCTAGTATTCTGTGCTTGCAACAGAGATAGAATCGTCAGAGTGGGGTTGTGTATATGCGAGTAGCAAGCAGTAAGGTGGAACGGAACGTGTTCAAATGTCCATGACGAATTGATGTCTTGAGCACGTCACTGTCGTTGAAATGCTTCGATGCAAGCCACTTTTTCATCACAAACTGTGCACGAGGCGAGGTGGGTACCAAAAATGCTGACAGAAGCTCACAAAGATCAAAGAAGGAGAGCTACATGTGATATTTTGCCCCAAGCGGGGAGGATGGTTGTCAGCTGCATTCTGTCCTTTGGCGTTCAGAAATCGTATGACAGATTTCACTTCAAATTTGGCGAACAAACTCATTTTCCAACTATGAGGCACATGTGAAAAAGGGGCCGATATTTTTTAAAAAAACAAGAAAATGGATACGTGCTCAGACATAGTTCTGGACTGGCTGCACTCTTGGGTGGCAGATTTTTACGCAGAAGGTATACGGAAGCTTGTGCCACGCTATCAGAAATGTCTGGAGGTTAATGGTGACTACGTCGAAAAATAGCCAAGATGTACTTGTTTATCAATCACAATAAACGAGAAAGTGCGTTCCAATCACCGGTTCACAATATCTGAACTCGCCAAAGAGTTTCCAGAAGGTCATGTACGAAACGCACATAAAAAAAAAAAAAGGCCCATAATGTTTTACGTGTGGTTGGCAACACTGATGAAGTTGAGCATGCACAGGAGCATGCCCTAGTATTCTGTGCTTGCAACAGAGATAGAATCGTCAGAGTAGGGTTGCGTATGAGCGAGTAACAAGCAGTAAAGTGAAATGTGCCCTTTTTTTTACATGCGCCTCATTGTTGGAAAATGAGTTCGCTCTTCAAAGCTATAGGAAAAGAGAATAAAAGCATTTATTTGTTCGCGATGTATTTGCAATTCAAGAAAACAATTATGAATACATGGACTAGAAAACAGATTGAATTTATGTTACAGAACTGTACAGTATTGTTATTCGTGGTGTTATGTAAGAAATTGTGCTATTATAATATGATCTCTGTAAATAGGTGTTGTAGAAACCTGTTGAGTTCAATAATAATAATAATAATAATAATCATGCATTCGTGAAAATAAATTGGAACTTTGATGCTGCATAATTTCCAGGTTTATTAGATTCCGCAAAAGTGTAACATATCTTTGCAGATCAAAACATCATAATGCCAGAAAGGAATTGGTTGGTGTAGATAATAAGTTCCAACTGATTCTTTCTGATGCTGTTTCTACTGATATCATCCGATACCAATAGATCAGCATCAGTATCAATTCAGCACTATCATCTAGATCAATATCATGCAAATGATCTTGATATGGGAGCCATTTGGCAAGAAAAAATTAGCCGTCTTATACTTCTATAAAAGGCAGTTACGTACATTTTTCTTTGTCAATTAGAAATTAAACTTGGTTATATTCTTACATGTGGTTATCTTCTCAATTTTAAATAAAAGCCTAAATTCTGTAAAAAAGATCAAGATATTAAACGACAGTAAAACATTCAGAAACAATAAAGAACAATTATACAAAAATACTCATAAGACCAGAGCCATGTATTGTTCACCATAGCAAATCATATTTCAACAAAGTAGCAATTTTTTTCAATCTGTTTTGCTTTCGAATTATTCAATACTAAGATAAAATCAGACAATATTGTGAAAAAAAAACATTCAAAAATTTGTTATTATGAAACTTTGTAAAATTATGTCAGCCTGTATTGATTCTGGAAAGAAAATATCAATAAAGAACGAGGTGAAAAAATTATCATGACTACTGAAAAAAGATGGCAGATGCCTAAAATCGAAAAATTGTAAGTAGTTTCTTATTTTTTGATCCCAGGTTGCGTTTGCATTTTATGGAAGCAATGAGACGTGTAATATTCATACATTACGCCTAAAGTGCTTGAAAAACGTCATACATCATCTTATACTTCACAAGTAATCTTCGTTCCATGTCAATCTTTTTACAGTTCCTTAGAATCAATTTTTGAGTAATGTATTTCATGTAATTATCAGAAAAAAATAAAATTATTAAACTAGGTTTTCTATTAAACATTTCAGGTATTACAGATTCTATTCACCATCTAGCAGTGACAGTGATAAATGACAGGAGTCTATTGGTTGTTGCTGACAATCATTGTAATATAGGAGTTTGGAGTCTGAAGACTGGAAAAGTAAGAATTACTTAAAGATATCAGTAGATTTGGTGTACAGGCTGTCCAAAAAATCCCCCATATCCCTAGAATATATTACATAGTACCCCTAGATATATACATCCAATACACATTCCCGAATTTTACATTTTCCTGCATTATACATTCAATCTTTATGGTCCCAACGTAGCAAAATATTGTAAAATTTTCCTCAATTTTAAATTTCCTGCATTTTAAGTTTTTCCAGCTTGGTTCCCTGACAAATGTAAAATTGAGGTTTCACTGTAATTTATTATTAATTTATATTAATTATAATTTGTTATAGTGATGGAGCAGATTATTCAGTACTCTGTTGGTATCGGCTGATATAGGCATATCTGTTCATCGGGAAAATTACCGATAATTTTAATGATCTGATATATTTATAAATGTCTTACAAATTAGTGCAGTATTGTATTGATATGTTATAATTTTTTAAATATAAGCAAACAGTTTACAATCTGTACTTCTTTTTTAATAATAACAACCCGTGGTGCCAGGCACGTATCCAGAGGGGGGGCTTATGGGGCTTGAGCCCCCCCCCCCCGAAAGTTTTAGATTTACACTAGATAAAATGAGTTTTTTTTGTTTCTTGTGGTGTGAAATAAAATAATGTGACAATATTTTAAGGAGAGAAATAATTATCGAGGCAAGACGGAGAATGTTCCGTAACCCTGTTATTGATAATAGCACGTATCCAAGATGGGGCACAGGGGGCTCGACCCTCTCCCCAGGAAATTTTTCAGTCAACGTTAGATAAAATTAGATTTTTGGCTTATTGAATAATGTGAAAATAATTTAAGGAGAGAAATAATTATCGAGGCAAGACGGAGAATGTTTTATACCCCTGTTATTGTTAATAGCACATATCCAAGGTGGGGATAAGGTGGCTCGAGCCGCACCCAGTAAGGAAATTTTTAAATTTACACTAGATAAAATTAGATTTTTGGCATCTTGAATAATGTGAAGATAATAAATTTATAAATCTGAGAGAAGTAATTATCGAGACAAGACTGAGAGTGTTCTCTAACCCTATTATTGTCAACAGCACGTAAACAATGCGGGAATCGGGAGACTCGAGCCCCCTTTCAGGAAATTTTTCTGTTTACACTAGATAAAATTAGAATTTTGGCTTCTTGAATAACGTGATGATAATTTGGGAGAAATAATTATCGAGACAAGACGGATAATGTTCTATAACCCTGTTATTTTTAATAGCACGTATCCAAGGTGGGGTTGAGGTGGCTCGAGCCCCCCTCCCCCGGATTTTTTTTATTTTACACTAGATAAAATTAAGTTGTTGCCTTTTTTAATAATGTGACGATGATTTAAGGAGATAGACAATTATCGAGACAAGACGGAGAATGTTCTATAACCCTGTTGTTGATAATATTGCACGTTCACTTTTCTTGTGCTTTCGGTGTTCTCGCAGCGCACTTGAGCACTATGTAGATACTTGTCAGCATTTGGAAGCTGCACAACAAAGGTAGCGCCACACGTAGGGCGATTCGTTGTAATTTCTAATCTCTGGAAGGCGGGAGAGGGTACGTTCTTGAATGAGAGAAGGAGTCAACTATTGGCAATATTAACGAATCGTTTTATCTGCGGAACGTTCTAGAATATAATGAGGATATAAATACGCGAATTCAATTTTTCGGTTGATCTGTACAAAGAATCGGTTAATGAGATTTCAGAGGTAAGTGTGACAATTCATACAGTCGATTGGTGATCAGATCAGTCAGCATCCTCTGGTTGCTTTATAAGATATAGTGATTCGAAAATGAAGACATTGACGACAGTAGGACTTCCAGGGCCTCAATGTAGTGCTAGTTCGGGTCGAGGGCCAAAGAGATCAAGCCCCCCCCCTCTCTCTCTCTCTCTCTCTCTCTCTCTCTCTATCTCTCTATATCTCTCTCTCTCTCTCTCGCTCTCGCTCTCTCTCTCTCTCTCTCTCTCTCTCTCTCTCTCTCTCTCTCTCTCTCTCTCTCTCTCTCTCTCTCTCTCTCTCTCTCTCTCTCTAAAAATACTTTTCTTTAAGCCCACTGGGTTCGAAACACATTCAAACACTTAACTACCATAAAGAGACAGCCGAAAATTTTATGAATGTCGAGAAGAGAAAGCAAGAAGATGTTGTATATGTAGACATTTTAGGTGGAAATTGCAGGCTCTACCAGAACCCGAATCAGGGCTCTACCAACTGAGCCACCTAGCCATCATTGACTTCTACCGATTTTTCGTTAAAATGTCTACATAGTGCATGTCCTGTGTATATCAAATCGTAAGGTGTTGCCTGTATAGTGAACAAGCACAGAAAATATAGAGAGAAGAAAACTGAGGAGCATTCTCACCGATTGAGGAGAAATTTTTCTTCTGTTGTCAACAAGAGCTACTACTTCGAGGTGACAATGACAGTGGCCTAATAAGGGAGATTTCACACCCTGTCGCCTGAGGATTTCACAAATCGAAATTAGCTTTGTGAGGCCTTTTGTGTCGCTACGGTGTGAAACGTTGCTGTTGGTTGGCCCATTCCAATCGACATGTATCAGGTGTCCTTCGGTGTGAAACCTTCCTAAGTCTTGAAAATCCAAGTCACAAGGATGGAAAATTAGGTCCTTGTTAAGGTTAGGTGTGAAGGCAGGCAGACGACAGCACCCTAAAGGATCATATCCAAACCTACAGGAAGAATGCATCTTACTTTAATCTCCAATACGGAATGATAAAACTTCTGGTGAGTTGATTTTAAAAAACGTGTCCAAAATAAAGAGTGGCGTGCCCACGATTTTCGGAATGGAGAGGGGTTACGCATATCTACTATTTTTGGTGGTCAGTCCTGATTTTGTCATTTTTTCCTGTCTTTGACGTTCTTCTTCTTTTTTTAAAAAAAAAGAAAAGAATACTGGGTCAAATGGGGTTATGACCTCACCAACCCTCCCTTGGGCACATCACTGGAGATAAATGAGTAAGCATTTGATCATACTGGGAGACGAAACATTAGATGTGTTGGGAACGGAAGGGTTTTCACTGTGCATTAATTGTTTCGTGATCCAGCCGTATTCGAGAAGACTTCCTTTATTTCGTGCCGATATATGACAAGACAGCGGAACCTGTGACAGGCATTTTTGAACACTTGTGAGTGCTAAGGCCTGAATCTGAACAATTTGGTGGGTTTCGGCTTTTAATAAGAGCTGCAAACATGGGAGGACAAAACACTTTAGTGGTGTTCAGGCTCGAATCAGGGAGAAATAATCGAGAGCTGTCTGCATCCAGTTCGCATCCCACAATTTGAATCTCGCGTTGTCGAGGGGATTGTCCATCCCGTGCATGTGTAACAGTTTCGTAAAAATACTCACAAAGACACCATAGATGGTTTTATGTCTGATGAGATGAAATGGACAAACACACATACTGAGATGGTTCCGGCACACAATGTTAATGCATGGAAACAGAGGAGTCGAGTGGTAAAAAATGTTCCGATTTCACGTTCTGATTAAAACGACAGCCTTACAGTGGCGACGATTTAAGGGATAGTTGCTCCCCATTTTTTCCCCTCAACATTATGGCCTCTTAATGTTAAGCCTTGTCTACCAAGAGAAAGTAAACTTTCCTTGCACCCCCCCCCCCCCCCCGTTTTGAAACCCAATTGCCACCACTGGTCTTAAATATACAATTGTGAGGTTCTTACTATACTCTTAAAAATGCTGTTGAGCCCCCCCCCCCCCCCCCCCCGAAAGGAATTCCTGGATACGTGCCTGCGTGGTGCAACAACCCGTGAGGGCCAGGCCCTACCCACGGACTGCCGGTCTAACTCTCACCTGCCGAGGTGGGAGATTATCCAACAAGTTAAGGATGTCCTACTCCAGCGAAAAGTTTGAGCATTTTCCATGTAAGCTTATGGGGGTAACTTTGGTCACAATTATCTCAAGAACCAGTCGACAGAAAATTTTCAAATTGTGACTGAACACCGAGAAAGGATGTTTCTAGACAACCAATGATTAATATTTTCATTTTCTGCATCAACGTTCCGAAAATTAATTAATTCATTTTTATTTGCATTGTTTTCACTTTTCTTGACAGGGCAACACTGCTGCTGGCCGGCGAGCTCACTGCAGGTGCTCGCGGTCGAGGTCGCTTAACGAACTTGTTGAAAGAAGGTTTGAATATGGCCTGTGGTTTCGACCCAACACACAACAGGTTTAGAAGATGAACAGAAAGCAGGGTGTCTTTTGAACTTCTAACTGGGTAGCTCTTTAAATTGTAGACTGGAAATGGTGGAATGAAATTGGTGAAGTGTGTTCCGAACTCACGAAAATATGAAGTTGGGATGTGGAGTGAGAATACGCGTCAACTTACTGCGAGGGTGAATTATGTTTCTAAAGCAGTGGCGTTTCCGTAATTGAGCTGCTTGTAGCATTATTATTATTAATGTAAAATACATTATCACATATTCTTCCATTATTAATGTAGATACGGATCATACTTTATAGGTAAAAATGACACTTTTTTTTTTTAAATTCCTTTTATCCTCAGAAAGGATAGTGAGCCTACAGTTTAAAGTAGGGTCCAAATCACAATGTGCCTCCACCGGGTATCGACCTCGTGACTCCTTGATTACAAGGCGATGATGTTATACCACTATGCCAACAGGAATAAATACAAATGGGCATCCGGAAACCCACCCCTGAAAATTGAAAGTCAACAAAAATTATATATTTCACACATATAATTTCATTTCAGCCACATTAATATGTGTTAAATATTGCACGAACATGATAAATTCAAATTTAAGCAATGTGTTTTGAGGGAACAACACTATTATTAGGGGAAAATGTGCCTTGTTTGCACCCCCCCCCCCCCCCACACTGGTAAAATACCTTCCTTGTTCCTCCCTGGAAAAAATCCTGCCGACGTCCACGTAAATACATATATACTAGGGATGGCCAACAATATAAAGTTCGGGGTAACCAGAACCGGGTACCTGGATCTGGATTCTAGAACCGAGTGTCCATTGATTGACTGATTAATTTGGTTATTATTTGTTACTTTCTGCTACGTTTTGATAATTGCGACAATGATGAAGAATGGGGATTACACAAAATTGTTGACGGCTGCTCACAAAGAACTCCTATGCCCTAACCTGGTTTCGAACCCATGGCACCCGGCATTTTGGCATGCTATGCTAACCACTTCGCACGCAGTTCGGCCCAAGTGTCCGAATTTCGGGTTGTGGATGTATGAATTTTACATAATGGGTACATTAAGACCAATTAATAATTGAATCAATCATTTCGAAAGCTCTTATCACTAATGCAATGAAACATTTCTGACACAAAATTTAAGTCTTTATGCCAATATAATATTTCAATTCCATTGCAAACACTATAAAAAGGTAAAGTTCCCTGTGCATGTAGCACTGTGCCATGAAGGCACAGTTAGAGGATTTGAGGGTAGGGTCCCACACATTCTCGATCTTGGTCTTTTTGGAGGTGATGTGATCAGTACTGTGCTCCGGCCAGTTTTATCTCCCAGGTACCAATTGATTTTAAGCTGGGTGAGTTGCAGAGCCGCTTTATGTGGAGACAAGGTTGGGAAATTCCAACTTTAGATCACCCACCACGGGAATCTAACCCGGGTCTCTCATGTGGAAGTCACACGCCATACCGACTTTTTTTTTTTCCAAAGGGAAGCCCCTAAGCAGCAGCTTTCCCACACAAACCTCATCTCAATTAATCTCAACTTGTTCATTGACGACAGACAATCACAAACATCCATGTCCGAACCAGGATTTGAACCCGAGATCCCTGCCGTCATAGTGTGCTGCACCCATCACCACATAGGTCGACAAACTAGACCACCACGGCTCTTACACTATAAAACATTAAAAATTCAGTATCAAGGTCCATCTGTTTTCCGCAGCTAGAATGGACTTTCATCCAAGGTTTGGGGAGTGGGGATGCCCCCTGCGTTTGCAGCACTGTTTGTGAGAGTCTCTTCATCAATTTCACATCATCACTTGTCGCGATAGCTAGAAGTGGCAGGAAAGTAACGCTAAGGAACAAAAATCAAATATACACTCCCTCTCTCTACCACATGAATCACTATTACCAAATGGTAGACTTGAGAAACAAAAATTTAACAGTTCAAACTTCATAGCAACGCATCAAAGAAAAACACATTAGGCACCTTTAATACAAGACTATTCGAAATATCACAACTGTTCTAGATACTGAAAATTGCTAAATCATTTCCCGAAGTCTGAATCTGGAAGGGTATTTTTTTTTTCTGCCAATCCTGGTACGACATTATACGGAATCCCACACTTCTTAATAAATCACAAAATCAATAAATGTCTTTGTTATGTTGCTAAAGTAATACAGGATATAATTGTAATGATTAGTGAGAATTCCAGGTAGAAATGTGTTCTATATTTTTCACGGGGGTAAAGCAGGCTTTTTGGGGGAGGACGGTTGCCCCACCTGCCACCAGATCGCTAGGCCGGTTTCTGTGGTTTCCATAGAGGAAGAAACTGAAAGTGGGTTGGATCTGCAGCTGTGGTCAAATTCCAAGAATCACCCCTGAGATATCATGGTTCGCCGAGTGCAGTCCAAGCGTTTGGATGTCTCAGGAGGTTGGTCTGGCATTCGGAGAAATTCGTAACCATTTGTGAACCTCGACGGAAGACGTCAGCCACGGGACATCTCAAGAATCAACTGGCACAGAAAAGAAGTTCTCATTTCATATGCATATACGTATGTATATACCTGTATATACCGTAATTTCTAGTGTACTGTGTTACTGACGAGCATTATAGTCAGGTAGACCATCTATCGATTAAACAGGAAAAGTGAAAACGAGAGAAAATATGCTACCAGGCAGTGTTTGAATTCAAGAAAATGTAGAACGGGGATGGTGGGGATGTCATAGCTTCCTATCTTCACATTTGGAGATTTTTACCTTCGGAAGGCAAGGCAGTAGACACAATTTTGTCCGAGGGGTGTGCCAAGAATCCCTTATCTTAAATATACGTGCCGATTTATTTCCACTTCAGGGCTCAAAGCTTGTAAGCCAAGTCCATTTTAAAAAGTTTAACAGTAATAAAGGTGAATTATGTGTGTGTGGGGGGGGGGGGGTGTCATTAATTTTTTATAGAACATAACATTTAGAAATATCTATATCTTGACAGCAAAAACTTGACAGCAAAATCCTTTCTATTTAGATATATATTGAAAACCAACAAAAATTTATTTAATGATCGGGCACCTATCAAGTAAAAACTTGATGTAAATTGTACAGTAACGTTAGATTTGCGAGCAAGAAAATTTTTCAAAATTTCCTTGCAAACCACCAATTTGATTGAAATTTTAGTGTAAAACCTGACAATTAACACCAACTTACTAGTGTGAAATTAACTATAAACATTCATTAAAAAGGACAAAAATTACAGGAAACATGGAAGGGGAAAGTTCCTTCCCTGGTTGGGAATTAAATAAGATGTAGAGGTGGGGGAAGAAAATGTATGGAGGGGGAGATTCCCTAGCTCCTCTTCAAATCTGTCACTGCTACCAGCCACAATATAAAATGAAAGTAAAAAATATTACTTGACATGTCCTGCAGAAGAGTAGGGAACAAGACCCCATGATATAGCGACACAAAACACACACACCGGGCACATGCAACGGACATAAAGGGATCACGCAAAATGGTTGTTCATTTCACTTCATACTGTAAGCTGCTTCATTTAAGAACCAGGATGTACGGATTTTTGCATTTTATGGAGCATCAATCTGGACCAGGGGTGCCAACAGGAAAGGGGAGGGGATAATGATGCAGACCACGCCATCAAAATTCTTGGGGAGGGATACTTTTCCTTTCAATATCATAAAATTCAACATATTTTTCTAAAATATATGTCAAGATGGCAGACTGTATGGTCTACGCGTAGTTGGAGCTCCGCAATTTCTCCCGAATTTAGCCTGGCTCATTGAGATATTTATATCTAGAACTTTATATATTCCACCCGCCGGCAACTTGCAACTATTTGCTGAAGCGTCGTGAAGTGTTGTGATACCAGGAATTGAATAATCAAAGATTGCAATGTCGAAGCCATCTATCAATACAGTCTCAACTCGGGTAGACGGTGTGGAGTCGATGCTACGGGACTGTGAGAGCCGCCTGAAAGAGATCGTCGAGCAGCAGCCAGCCCCTAACAGCGTGGGCAGCAGCACCGTTACACCGTTGCAAGATCTCTGCGCTTCCTTCAAGAAATTCAAGGAGGAGGTTGAAGACACATTCAAAGTTGTGAAGTCCGACCTGCAGATTTTAAGGAAGGAAACGGCAGAAAATGCCATCAGAATCGACGACCTCGAAATGTACTCTCGGAGAAACTGCCTCATCCTGCATGGCGTTCCTGAAAGATCGAATGAAAATACAGACTCCCTGGTACTTGACGTTCTCCACAAGAATCTAAACTTACAACACATCACTCTGGAGCACATCGAAAGATCTCACTGCCTTGGCCCTCAAAGAAGAACCGCCGCCGATGCCGTCCGTGAAGGAAGGAGGCCCATCATCTTTCGTCTGACCAGCTACAGCACCAGGGACGAAGTTTGGAGGCGGAAGAAATCTCTGAAAGGTACGAAGCTGCTCATCACCGAATCCCTGACGTCCGTGCGACAAGATGTGTTGCGGAGGGCAAAAGACCGCCACGGGCAACGGAACGTGTGGACCTAAGATGGAAGAATTATCATACTCTTACAGACTGGCCAGAAAGTATCCGTCACAACACTAGCGGCACTTGACAACATGAAATAAATGCGGGAGGAAAAGTAAATTTGCAATAAGGATTCATGAGTGTATGTTTAAATAATGCAACTGTGTGTGTGTTGTGTGTTATGTGTTTTTATTGTGTACAAGCGCGTGAAACTATTTTATCTTTGCGTATCAATTTTTCATCCTTGTGCATATGTTCCGTCCATGTGAGTGTCTTTAAATTTAAATCTAATGGAAGTGTATTATTATTTCTGTGTTCACTGCACCTGCCTTTCATCAACGCTACTTTTATGGTAAGTCAAATCTTTTTTAAACTAATTATATATGTAATCTCTTTTAAAATGTGTGCTTTCCATCCATTTGACAGCACTTCTAAAAACCGTAAGCAATATTATGGCTGATAGAGACGATCTGTGTAATGTAAATCCGGCAACGCCGACGTCGAACTTCTTCAACCAACTTTGCAACATTTGTATCTCTCCAACAAACAGCAACAATGGCCTTTCCTACTTAACTGCAGCGCTACAAACAGAAACGGTTTATCCATATTCTGGGCCGCAGCTGAATCTTGCACCCGGCAGCTTTAACGCAATTCATATCAACGCGCAAAGTATTCTCGCTCATTTCCTAGAAGTAGAAAATATAATTCAAATAAACAAAGACGTGCATGCCTTACTGGTCTCGGAAACATGGTTGAAGGAGAGTCTTTCGGACGATCTGGTGCATCTTCCGGGATTTCGTTTATTTAGGAAAGACAGAATCGGAAAGAGGGGAGGGGGAGTGGCAATTTATTTGCGCGAGGACATCCCTGCCAAAATTATCTCAAAGTCGCCCGATGCCTATGACGGTTCATCGGAATATATAATCCTCGAAATCAGTATCTGTCAACAAAAACTCCTCCTGGCGGTAGTCTATCGTCCACCTTGCACTCGCCTTGATAACTTCGAGAACGACGTTGCAAACTTTCTACCAAAAATATTCACACACGATCGTTCTGGGAGGTATGAATACCGACCTATGTAGCAAAAAAGAAAAGGTTATAGAATTCCGTGACACGTTCTCTGCTTTAAATCTTTCAATATGCCATTTAAATCCAACCCACCACACGGCAACTTCCGACTCATGGCTTGACGTCATCTTGGTTTCTGACGAAAATCGTGTAACGTGCCATGGCCAAATACCAGTGCCTGGAATTTCCTACCACGATTTAATTTATGTGTCCTATTATCTTCGCGTTCCTAAATATAAAGCAAAACAAGTTTCTATAGAGACTTCAAAAACATTAACGAAGCCCGCCTAAATGAAGACGCTGCCCTTTTACCATGGCATTTAATCAGTACGTTACCTACAGTGGATGAGCAAGTTTCATTGTTAAATACCTTTATCCTCCAATTGTACGATAAACATGCTCCAGTCAGGAAGAAGCGTGTTTCGCGTCCCCCTGCTCCCTGGCTGACGGACGAGTTGCATCGGCTTATGGCGATGCGTGACAAAGCGTACACCAAATATAGGAAGGGGATCAAGGTTGGTGATCATAACACATCCATCTTTGAAAATTACAGAATCCTGAGGAACCGTTGCACCCAGGAAGTACGAAAATCAAAGCGCCGATTCGCGTCTGAACTACTAACATACGAAAGCAAACCTGACGTCCTCTGGAAAAAATTGAAAATACTGGGAGTTGGGAAGCGGAGAAACCACGAATCCATTAATAAATTTCCACCGGAAGTATTGAACGATCACTTTTGTGATCTTCCGATCGTCGATGATAATGTGCAACACGAAACGATTCGTAACATTGAAACACACTCCACAACTGCTCCAAAATTTTGTTTTTCTTATTTTTCGCCAGAACAGGTCAGAAAATCGTTACAGAAGATAAAGTCATCGGCCGTAGGAGTAGATGAAATTTCTATCCTCATGATTAAAAAAATTCTCTACCACGTACTTGCTACTATCACTCATATTTTTAATTTTTCTTTAATTACCGGCGCATTTCCCTCGTCTTGGAAACTCGCCCTGGTACGCCCTATACCTAAAACAAACAACATAATAAACGTCAACGATTACCGACCAATCAGCATCCTCCCAGCCTTGTCTAAAGCCCTAGAGCATCTCGTCAGCGATCAAAACCGGGACTTTCTAACGCGAAATAATTTAATAGATCCTCTTCAGTCTGGCTTTCGAAGTAACCACAGCACTTGCATGGCTCTTGTCAACGTAACCGATGACATGAGGCTAGCCATGGACAATAAACAACTTACAATTCTCGTACTTCTAGACTTTACAAAAGCTTTTCAGACAATTGATCATGAAATTCTACTCGCTAAATTATCATCGATATTCAATTTTTCTGACTCCGCAGTTAATTGGTTCTACTCCTATCTACAAGAACGTCAACAATGTGTCGTTGACCTATATGGAAAATCGTCGTGGAAAAACATTCCATGTGGTGTCCCTCAAGGCACTGTACTCGGCCCCCTCTTATTTGCTATGTATATAAACGACCTCCCGACGGTGCTTAACTGCTGTAAATACCATATCTATTCCGACGATTTTCAGTTATATTTCTCTTTCCCCCCGCAAGAAATACTGCATGCAATAGAAATTGTGAACAATGACCTTAAACAAATAAGTACTTGGTCTGCACACCATGGCTTACATCTAAACCCGACTAAAACCCAGTGTATTCTTGTAGGTTCCCCTAGAATTTTGAGCAAAATAGATAAATCTAGCCTCCCTAGACTCAACGTAAATAATATTCATCTGCCCTTCTCCACTACTGTTAAGAATCTGGGTGTGATACTCAACCACCATCTCACCTGGGCAGAGCAAGTTAACTCTGTATCTAGAAGAGCTTTCGGTGCATTGCATTCACTCTATCGGCTCAAAAACTTCCTCCCTGAACGCATAAAAATTAAACTGGTCCAGTCTCTTGTATTTCCCATTGTTGACTATTGCGACATTGCTTTCTTGGATGTCAATCACGAGCAAGCTAAACGGCTGCAGCGAATTCAAAATGCCTGCATTTGTTTCGTTTTCGATCTAAAATATTCAGAGCATTTGACATCGTACTTTGCGAAGGTCGAGTGGCTTAAATTAAGCGATAAACGTAATTTTCATAAGTTAATTTTACTGTACAAAATCCTCCAATTAAAAGACCCGCAATATCTCTATAACCGATTTCAACATCTTTCCGACTTTCACAGCCGCAACACCAGATCGCGCGAAAGGTCTCTGCTCTCCATTCCACTCCACAAATCCAACTTTTATGCAAATTCTTTTACTGTTAACTCAGCAGGCCTTTGGAACAAGTTGCCACCTGAAATTCATGTCTCTTCCCCAATTGTGACGTTCAAAAAATTGTTAAAGTTACACATATTACGAGGGGGTGCTGGTAATTTCTTAGCCTTTGCAAGAAACAAATGAGACAGAGATGGGAATCATTTTTTTTTATTCAACATAATCCCCTCTGTGCCCCTCTGAGGTGAACACACTTCCTAAGTCTTTTCTCCAGTTGTTGTAACCCCCCCCCAAAAAAAAATATTTTGGTTGGTCCGCTAACCACGTACGTACAGCATACTGTGCCTCAGAAAGTGACCCAAATCTGACCCCCTTCAGAAATTTCTTGAGATTTGGAAATAGGAAGTAGTCAGAGGGGGCCAGATCTGGTGAATAAGCAGGGGTTCCAAGACTGTGAACTTCAAATCCTTTAATTTTTGCTGGATAATGCGTGCAGTGTGTGGAGAGGCATTGTCGTGCAAATACAGAATTCCATTTGTCAATTTTCCACGTCGTTTGGACTTAATTGTCTGCTTCAAATTATCAAGAAGTGATGAATAATATGCCCCTGTAATAGTTGCACCCTTTTCCAAAAAGTCAATTAGCAGTACACCGTCTTTGTCCCAAAAAACACTGGCCATCACCTTGGCTGCCGTCTTTTGCACACGGGCCTTCTTTGGGCATGGTGACTCAGAGTGGGTCTATGCCTTTGACTGTTCTTTTGTTTCGGGATCATAGAGGTATATCCAGGTCTCATCCTCAGTCACCAATCGAGACAAAAATGTGGACGCATCCTTTTGAAAATAATCAAGAATCACTTTGGATGTCCTCACCCTGTCACGGTGCTGATCAGCGTTCAAAAGTTTCGGGATCCACTTTGCTGAAACCTTACTCATACCTAGATTGTCGTGGATAATAACACCAACTCTTTCACGGGAGATGTTTAGAGACTCAGCAATGATTTTAGTGGAAATTCGCCGATCTTGAAGAATTAGATCATGCACAGCATCGATTACTTCCGGAACAACCACACATGCTGGCCTTCCTGTGTGTGGCTCATCATCTGTGCTGAAATGGCCGGTTTTAAATTTAGCTACCCAGTTCTTAACAGTGGCATATGCAGGGGAATGGTCCCCCAAAGTCTGTACCAACGTGTCATGTATCTCCTTGCCGGACTTTATCTGCAGGAATAAAAACTTTATCACCACTCTATGGTCTTTCACTGTAAATGTTGCTTCAGGTGCTGCCATCTTTCAGTCACATCTGAAATAAAGAAAAACCATTAGACGTACAAATATACTTTTCTCTACCAACAATATACAGACATTAAGCTGCAATTTAAGACCAAATTCATGAAAATACGACAACATGAAGGGGGTAAGGCTAAGAAATTACCAGCTGGAAAGCAAATATATTCAACAACCAATAAAAAGAACAAGGTTCCTACTTTATAGAACTTGCTGGTTACCCATGTGTGCCCAAGTATAGGGATGGTATCGATATGATGCGAGACAATACTTGGCAAAGACTCGGTCTCAAGTTGTAAATGATTATCTCGTTCTTGGTCTCGTCACAATATACAGCATATACACAGCACAAAATATTTTGTAAAAAGATTTCTTTGTTTGATGCATAGTTTCGATGCTACAAGCAGGTACAGCTCCAGAAGAGGGCAGGGACGATCGTTGATATCTGTATTTTCTGTTGCTTCGTTATCGGTATTTTCGATATTATCAGCATTGTTAATATCAATATTCAATCGATCACAGCCCTAGCTGCAGGTCATCCCACATGTGCTTGATGGGATTGAAGTCCGGACTCTGGCTTGGCCACTCCATACAAGTCATGTGATGGTGGTCTATCCACTAATGGGTGACCCCCGATTGGTGTTTCAGGTTGTTGTGCTCCTGCAGAATGACATTTGATAGTTAAATTATTGTTCTCCACCAAAACAAGCACTGAAATTTGACTGTACATCTTCTTGCATATATTTTTTTAGAAATGTGAATGTATCTTTTTCTTTTCTTTCAGTTTAAGTTTTCCTTGCCAAAGTACAACCGTAGGGCCACAGCATTGGCAATACATCCAAAAACTAACAACTTGGTTATTGCATATGCTGATCAGAAGGTAAATATATTATTTGTTCATTTGTATTGTACTGTGTGTCCCAAAAAAGTGTTTACACTCCTTGAATGTTAATAATGGGAACACTTATAACAGCAAGTATGAACTGTTTTGCGTGTCATGTACTATATCGATATCATGCAAAATAGTGTTTACACTCTTTGAACGCTAATAATGGGAACACTAATAACAACAAGTATGAACTGTTTTGTGTGTCACATACTATATCGATATCATGAAAAATGTGTTTACACTCTTTGAACGCTAATAATGGGAACACTAATAACAACAAGTATGAACTGTTTTGTGTGTCACATACTATATCGAGGTCATGCAATGATCTCAATATGAGAGCCATTTGTAAGAACAGATTATCTTTCTCGTACTCCAATAAAAGGCAGTCACACATATTTTTCTCTAGCAATTAGAAAATTTACTTTGCTATCTCCTTGTATATGGTTATCTTCTCAATTTTAATAAAAGCTTGAATTCTGTAAAAAAGAATCAAGATATTGACATATTTTTACCATCAGAAGAAATAAATAAAACTGAGAGGAAAATACTCATGAAACCAGAGCCATCTATTGTTCATCACAGCAAACCATGGTTTCACATAGTAGCGATTTCTATATTCATTCAATATTGTCCCAAAACTATTCAATTGTTATTATTACAAACTTTGTAACAAATTACGTCAGCCTGTGTTTAATTCTGGAAAGTAAAATGTCCATAAAGAACGAAGTGAAATCTATACGTGGACTGTTAAAGAAAAGACCAGACTTTTGCAATACAAACTTTATTACCACAATTACAACATTACACGTGCTTATTCCCTTCGAAGTTCTTCCCAATGCTTCCAATGCAGTGCTCCCGTCGTTTCTGCCACTGTTCGGACGCCTCCTGGAATGCATTTTTATGGATACTTCCCATCTGTGTTGTCGTGTTCTGCTGAATTTCATCTACACTTGCGAAATGACAACCTTTCAAGGTTCTTTTCAACTAGGGAAACAGAAAAAGTCCGCAGGGGCCAAGTCTGGAGAGTAAGGTGGGCAGGTTGCAATAGTCATTACAAGCAGACCATAAGTGGCAGACAAGCATCGATGTGTGACTTGGCACGTTGTCATGGTGCAACACCCAACTCTTGTTTTTCCACACCTAGGTCTTTTAAATCCAGAGAAATAGGACTATTAATTAATGAAACTAAAACAAGATATATATGAGAATGTCCAGATCGCCAGCCAGACGAAACTCTCTGGCTTTGAATGTAGGTACATATCACTTTGAGGGAGTACCCACTTTTACTTACCTTGGAGCTCTTCTACATAACAACATAGAAGAAGAAGAGGTTGTTAACCAAAGGATACAGGCTGGAAATAGACAGTATTATGCACATATAGAATTATTTAAGTCAAAAAACCTCTCTAGGAACACAAAATTAAGATTGTATAGGACACTTATTAGACCAGTTATAGCATATGGTGCAGAATCTTGGAAACTTACATCTAAAGCAGAAAGCAAGGTAATGTGTTTTGAAAGGAAGATATTACGTAAGATCTTTGGCCCCGTTAGGAATGAAGATGGATCCTATAGAATTAGGAATAATATGGAGTTAGAAGGATTGATTCAATATGAACATGTGGTGAGATATATAAAATCTCAACGCTTAAGATGGGCAGGACATCTGATGAGAATGGAAGAGGATAGGCTACCACGCCTGGTATTCAATCAGAAATTGTGGGGAACAAGGCCAAAAGGAAGACCGAGGGGAAGATGGATCGATGCGGTTGAGGAAGATTTGAGAAGGATGAATATACGCAATTGGAAAAATGTAGCTCAAGATAGAATGAGGTGGAGGAAGATTGTTTGGGATGCCAAAGCCCACCAAGGGCTGTAGAGCAAAAGAAGAAGAAGAAGAAGAAGGTCTTTTTCTGCACACAGCATCTCTCAAAATTTATGGCATGACCTGATCCTGATGTCAACTTCATGAGCAACCTCTCTGACAGTCAAACAACGATTTGCACAGATAATGGATCGAACGGCATCGATGTGTTAATCGTTTGTTGACATCGAAGGTAGTCCCGATCCTGAATCTTTCTCGATTGATGTTCTGCCCTCTTTGAAACGTTGAGACCACTCATGACACTGCAATTGGCTCATACAGTCCCTCCTAAAGGCTTGCTGAAACATTTGCCAAGTTCCACCTAAAGATTTCCCCAGTTTATAGTAAAATTTCACACAAACACGCTGCTCCAACTGGTCCTTCATCTTCACTGCATTGAAGCGAACATGATGAGAAGTTACTGCACGTGTTTACTTCGGTGGTTCTAACCGGGCTACTGGTGAACGTAGCGTGATGCAGCAAGCGACAGTGTGTTTCTAAATTCGCTACAAACAATGGTTCGCGTGCTATGACAGAAGTCCAGTCTATTTTTGAACAGACCACATATTGCTATTACTTTGAGAAGATATATATATACTTTAATGACCTTTTAAATGTCCATGTAGGAGATAAATCAGAAGTAAATGAAGTACACACAGCAGAACCTTTAGTTCCAGAACCAAACTTGACTGAAGTTAAAGATGCTATTAAAAGGCTAAAGAATAACAAAGCACCTGGCATTGATTTAATACCAGCTGAGTTAATTAAATATGGTGGAAATTCATTAATATGTAAAATTCATAAATTAATTTGTTTAATATGGAATAAAGAAGAAATCCCTCAACAGTGGAAAGAATCCATAATTGTTCCTGTGTTTAAAAAAGGTGATAAAATGAACTGCAATAATTACCGTGGAATTTCTCTACTCTCAACAACATACAAAATATTGTCTAACATTCTTTTAACAAGACTAACCCCATATGCTAATGAAATTATAGGTGATTATCAATGTGGATTTAAATGTAACAGATCAACTACAGATCAAATTTTTCACATCAGACAGACACTTGAAAAAAAGTGGGAATATAATCAAAATGTTCATCAGCTATTCATTGATTTCAAAAAAGCATATGATTCGGTCAAAAGAGATAAATTATATAATATATTAGTAGAGTTTGGAATACCTAAGAAGCTTGTTAGTATGATAAAAATATGCACCAGTGAAACAGAAAGTAAAATTCCTGTGGGTAATAATATGTCTGACAAATTTATAATTCATGATGGGTTAAAACAAGGAGATGCATTATCTCCATTGCTCTTTAATTTTGCCTTAGAATATGCTGTAAGGAAGGTAAACGAAACTAAAGAAGGACTAAAATTAAATGGTGTGACTCAGTTGTTAGCATATGCAGATGATGTAGACTTACTGGGGGATGATATAAATACGATTAAGAATAATGCTAAAATATTTTTCAAAACTGCTAAAGAGATAGGTTTGGAAGTTAACAAAGAGAAAACTAAATATATGCTTACAGGCCGAAACCAAGTGTTAGGTAATAATCAAAATCTAATTATTGATAACAACTCATTTGAACCAGTTTCCAAATTCAAATACTTAGGAGTAATATTAACAAATGAAAATGATATTAAAGAGGAAATAAAAAGTAGGCTTAATTCAGGAAATGCATGTTACTTCTCTCTTCATAAACTTTTGTCTTCTCGTTTAATATCTAAGAAACTAAAAGTTAAAATATACAAAACAGTAATTTTGCCTGTAGTATTATATGGATGTGAAACTTGGTCCCTTACATTGAAAGAGGAACATAAATTGAGAGTATTTGAAAATAAGATCCTTAGGAAAATCTTTGGACCTAAAAGGGATGAGGAGACAGGTGAGTGGAGAAGGTTACATAATTTAGAAGTACATAATTTGTATTCATGTCCAGATATTATTAGAATAATTAAATCAAGAAGACTTAGGTGGGCAGGCCATGTGGCACGAATGGGAGAGGAAAGAGGAGTTTACAGGATTCTTGTTGGGAAACCTGATGGTAAGAGACCTGTAGGAAGGCCAAGACGAAGATGGAGGGACAACGTTGAGATGGACCTAAATGCAATCGGTAGAGATGGAAAAGAGTATATAGATCTTGCTCAAGATAGGGACAGATGGAAGGCCTGTGTTGCTGCAGCCTTGAACCTTCGGGTTTAAGAAGGCTAGAGAGTTAGTTAGTTAGTTAGTTAGATATATGGTGGATGATAGCAAGAAAGGTAGAAGCTATCACAAGGCAAAATGGTCCAAATGTTCTGTTTTTGGCCTCAGTGAGGTAATATAATAAAGGAAAATGATGCTGTGAGATTCTGGAACCACTGGGACAACTGAATCATCAGGACTGAACCAGATAAGTGTGAAACTTTGAGTTTGTTGTTGTGAATGTTTGGTCACATGTTTTATATAAACAATTGAGTACTTAGTTTGTAAAATCACATGGCATTATGGGAATATTTTTACTATAGTGGAACCACCAGCAAAGAAACCTGTGCAGACTCCTGTGCGCCGTACTCCTGCGAGGAGGGGAGGAGAAGAGTGGACCATGCTTCCTTATGGCCCGAGCTGAACGGAAGAAGGGAAAGCTGTGTAGACTTTTTGTCCCAAGTTTTTTTTTTCTTTCCTTGTGGTCGCTCTATACTGACATTTAGACATTTGTGCAAGTTCAATTATTTGATTTCTTTATCCTTTGACAGTGTTTGCGTGATCTGGAAGCATGACATGTGTAGACTAGATTTCATTGATAAACTACAAAGAGCATTACTTACGTGAAATTTAGAAAATTTCGCACTTCCGCATTGCACAATTTAATGGTTAAATCCTATTAATTTCGAAGATCCACTGTCTTCATTCACAAAAGGGTATGGCGTTTGAAGTGGAGATGGTACCGCGTCACTGCATTGAATGTTCCCGGGCGGCGGTAGTTGTGTCTTCTCCCTTTCAGCTGCGCTGGCGTGCACATCCTAGTTTGCGTCGTCTGCTTCCTGTTGTCAGGGGGCGTTGCCAGTTGGTGGTTGGGGGGCTGGGCTGTGCTGCTAGGCATGGTGCTGTTCCTGTTCCCCGCATGGCTGGAGGAGGGTCGAGTATGTGCACCGCATCTTTTCTTTTTCAGGTTGTTGATCTTTCTGAGGACAGGGTGCCAAGTCGGGTGTGCCTGTCCATTGTCCAGGTTCAGTGCTGGTTTCTGTTGGATGATAGCATGTGTTTCTTTGACAGTGTTTTCTATGACAGAGCCGGTTGGGTGAAGTATGGATATGGAGGATATGGTGTGGTTAGTGGAGTGGAGGTGTTGAGAAAGGCCTGATTTTGGTGTGTCTTTTTTGGCATCTTTTTCGTGTTCATTAATCCGTTCTTGGACAGTGCACATGGTTCTGCCAATGTAGGTGTTGTGGCATTGGCATGTGGCCTTGTAGACACCAGGGGATGCAAGTTTGGGTAGTGTTCTTCTGATTTGGGATATAGGTTTGTGTGCCACTCGGATGTTGAAAGGTTTGAGGGCCTTGGCAAATTTTCCAGATGTGGTAGGGTGATATGGAAAAGCGATCCATTTGGGTTTAAAATTTTGGTTCGGGTTATCTGTTTCTTGGACGTCTGAACTGGTCTTCTGGTTTTGCACACCACATGGATAGTTGCATTCGGTGTAACCATTGTTTAGTCCTATTTCAGTTACGCATGCTATTTCACACACAGCTGCACAGAAGATGACCTCCATGATTAATGAACAGGAAAAAGATGCCAAAAAAGACACACCAAAATCAGGCCTTTCTCAACACCTCCACTCCATTAACTACACCATATCCTCCATATCCATACTTCACCCAACCGACTCTGTCATAGAAAACACTGTCTAAGAAACCCATGTTATCATCCAACAGAAACCAGCACTGAACCTGGCCAATGGCCAGGCGCACCCGACTTGGCACCCTGTCCTCAGAAAGATCCCCGACCTGAAAAAGAAAAGATATGGTGCACATACTCGACCCTCCTCCAGCCACGCGGGGAACAGGAACAGCACCATGCCTAGCAGCACAGCCCAGCCCCCCAACCACCAACTGGCAACGCCACCTGACAACAGGAAGCAGATGATGCAAACTAGGATGTGCACCAGCGCCGCCGAACGGGAGAAGACGCAACTACCGCCGCCCGTGAACAAACAATGCAGTGATGCGGTACCATCTCCACTTCAAACACCGTGCCCTTTTGTGAATGAAGGCAGTGGATCTTCAAAATTAATAGGATTTAACCATTAAATTGTGCAATGCGGAAGTGCGAAATTTTCTAAATTTCACGTAAATAATTTTAAACCGCGTTTACCGCAACCATCATGAATACAAAGAGCATATCATAATACCTTAATGTTATAGATGTTTATTGGCAGCAATACTTTGTCTGCAATTCTATAGAACAGATCGACAAATCAACAAACAGCAGATAAGGTTTCCACAGGAAGGGAAGCACAGGTAGTGTCAATCGCATGTCAGTCATGACATGACAGTCATGTCATTCAGTGACCATGGCTTTGTGGGGTACGCATCGTTCTTCAGTTTCCCAGAGGTAGAAATCTAACGGTGTTAAATCGGGAGATCTGGGTGGTTATTTGACACTTCTTACATTAAAGAAAAGAAAATTGCTCACCTCTGCCACTTTGGGTACACAAATGCTCACCACCTGGTGGGCTGTGATGGAACTAAAAACAACAGAATCCCTACACATGCTCACACACACACACTCAATGTACAGTAGATATTGCAGCGTCAAATCCAAAAAGTTCAGTGAAGTTATCTTGAATGGTTTCTCTGTCATTAACATTCAACGAATGTAGACACTATTTTCGGAGACAGTGTAGTTTAGATAGAGAGGTCATGATATATCTAAATAGTTGGGATGGATGAATATTGACCAAATTTGCTATATCAGAACTAATATCAGTAATGATAATTCAGACTTTCGAAAGTACTGTGTCGGTAAATAAATACTAAATTTTGCGTTTTAATTTATTTTGCCTGTTGCAGTTCATTTTGCGTGATTTCATGTGAGAAAACACTAGAAAAATGCACCTCACACCTTTCAGAAACATGGAAAATGATCATTCCAAAGTATTATTTCACATTTCGTCTTTCCATCAAAAACAAAATATGCATGCCTCTAGGAATTTATCTGGTTGACATTCATACTATGATTGGCTTACAATTATATTCACTAATATCAGCTTAATCTGTCCAATCCCTGCGTAGTGCACTTCAGTGTTTAGTATATTAAATGCAAAAATGCATGTTTAAAGAAAGAAAAACTTACACTACTGGAGTAATTTATAAGTTGATTTATTTTTTCAGATTGTTGAATACGATTTGTGTAAAAAGGTGTTTACAAAATTTTCCGAAGGATTAGAATCAAAACATCCAAAGCAGTGGTTGGCAAGACAATTTGCAATTTCAAATATAGTATTTGATCCCCGAAATGATGATGTCATTATTCTTCAGGATGACAATATGATCTGCGTGATAAACAAGAACAAGGTAAGTACCCATTACGTATGCATGCATGTAAAGGTTTCATGTAGCTTTCTGTTCTGTCATGTACTTTGATGGAAGTGTTGAGGAGGAGAAGAAGATGTGTTGATTGTGTTTTGTTATCAATCTTGTGTTTGTTTCTTGTTATTTGCAACTTCTGGTTCAATACGGCAATGAGGATGAGGGATGATTAGGTGAAATTGATCAATAAATAAATAATAATAATCCGTAGCGTGACAGCCCTTTGAAGGGCCTTGGTCTATCTCCTGACTGCCAGTCTCCCTCAGCAATCCTACCTAGAGGTGTGGAGTTCTTCAACCAGTAATGGGGTGACATGGGGTCAGCACATCGGACTCCCAGCCGTTATAGGAGATTTTCGAGACTGGATTACGCTATTCACTATTATTCATAATTTATGATGTGTGCGACTTACTCACTTTTATATAGATTAATTCGTATTTTCAATAAATTAATCAAAAATACAAAATGATGAATAAACCAACAGTCAGCACGGGGAAGTGAACAAGCGGGCATCTTTTTAACGTTTTAATTGTATATAGGATTTTAGATCGAGAAGTTTTTACAGCTATGATAAACGTCGTTTGAAATAATAGATACTCGCTACACGTAAGTACAAGAGTTTTGTATTTTTGATTAATTTATTGAAAATACGACTTAATCTATACTCACTCGTAGCTCCCCAATTTCCTCACGATGGTGGGTTGTCACCGGCCCTATACAACTGCTGAAAATTCCCGGAGACTGAACCCGGGATCGAACGCATGCCATCACAGCTGCCGTCCAAAGCAAGGTGCCTTAGATCGCACTGCCATGGAAGAGAACAATTGATCAAGAAACACTCACAAAAAATGCCCAGATGGGGACTCAAATCTGCAAACTTTGGTGGAGAGATCGGAGAAACAGTTTCATTGTGTAGCCAGATGTGAGAACCGTAAGTTGGTCTTACCCCATCAATCTTTTACCACAGAGAGCTCGAGAAAGAGAGGTCTGTATGCTTATTGGGCCTAGGAGGGAGATAATATTAGGATTATGCTTATGGGACGTATTATTTTTACTTGTTCTCTGGAAATAGCAAACTTCTGACAATGTAGAAAAACACATGAACAGAAAGAAAACACGTTGAAGATTTTATTGGTCGCCGGAATAGCCGAAACTCCCATTTGATTATCCATAACTTGAAGTTAAGTTTTTTCTCCATGAGGAATACGAACATGGGATTCTGAAAATTCTCATTGATCATATTTTTCAAACATTGTGCCTAGCTTAGTAATCAACTGAAAAACTGCTTCCACTCGCAACATAGGGAGAAAATTATACTCTCTTATAAAATCTGGTTTCTTTTTGGTACCAGTGTCCATTCCAGCAATATTGAAATAAATACACACCTGGTATGAAATGATCACTCTTGACCTTAATGTGCTTGCCCATTGAGCTGACATTGAACTTTTTGATTGTGAGGTTGTGGGAGAATGAATTATATTGAAGTTAACATTTTGTCTTAATGACATGCTACTGCAATGATAATTATGAAGGTTAGTAATTGTGTGCAGTTTTTTTAGAGACATTTGCTGCAGAGTGTGGCATCATTTAAACATACATTGTATATTGAAAAGATTAGAGCAGTTTTGCTTGGCATATTCCTCCAGAAAAGGGTATGTGCATTAATTTATTGCAGATGGTGGAGGATTATATGATGTGATCATTAATTTAGTTGCACCTGCAAAAGAATATTGATCCACTAAGTTCTTTTTCCACACACTGCGTGCGAACATATTGCAATGGTGCGTTTTACTCACTATCAATTCAAATAAAAATATATAAATAACTTACGTGAGAGTAGGAATGTTTCAGAACGACGTTTCGGAAGTCTCTACTACTTCATTCATCAGGTAATGTTCTCCACCCAACACCGACGGAAGTCACTAGGAGACTGTAATAGGTCTTCAACTTTTATTTGTTTTAGCCGTGGTTTTGTTTTTAACATAGGGAATTTTTAACCAGCGAAGACTTCCATCGGTTTTTTCATGCTGTCACTGTAAGTTTTTTACCTTTTCTATCCTCAACCTGAATCCTCAACTACGATTTAACAATGCGGTACCATGTTTGGCACCTAAAGTTTTTTTTTATTTTATTACCTGATGAAGGAAGTAGCACAGACTTCCGAAACGTCGTTCTGAAACATCCCTACTCACTCACGTAAGTTATTTATATATTTTTTTTATTTGAATTACACTGCGTGCGGCAGTGTGCAACGTTCCCAACGCACCACAAAAACTGCTACATTATCACACAGTGTTGCTTCCACGTTATAAAAGGAAGGAACCCTTAGGATGCCATTTAACTTTGCATCAGTCAGGTATACATAACTGTCAATCACAGGGAACTGTTGTTGCAAGTTTTACCCATAACTATTACCCTTTACTCCAGTCGTGGCATGAGAATCTGTTACACTTAGGGTTTGGGTGTTAAGGGCACTCACCAGAGGCTACGGAAGCTTCAGGAAGTTATTGGCAGCTAGAACTTGTACAATAGAAACTGTTTAAACATTTGAGGGCATTTACAGATTAGATTTATTCAAAACAAAGTTAAAACAAGAACAAAGCGTTTACCAGTTACAGTGGGATGATGCACTAAAAACATTACTGTTGCTCACAGTTAGTTGCATGAAAGCCAAAACCATTTTACAATTCCAAAAAGGTACAAACTTTTAACATTCAGGTCCTTAAACTATAGACTTCGGCTTTCATCGAATCAGTCACCGGAATTCAAAGTACATTACGGGAACAATATTCGTATGTGTACTAGTTGACTACAAAAAAGATAACCTGTTATTATATGATAGTTAATATCCTTTAAAATACACATTTACATTTGACCGTTTATCTTGTGTGCTTAGGAATTTGAACAAAGAAATAAAAATTGGGAATAAAGTTGCCCAAAAGAAAAAGATAATGTTTAGGATTAACCATAGAAATGTGCTTTTTCCCTGCATCGGAACGATGGGGTACCAAGAGATATTGATCCTAAAGAAGCGAATTTCCCAGTGTCGATACGATGGGGTATTGCTATACTCTCTCAGCACCTGAGAGATTGACGGCAATCATAGCTGTATTTCTCACCAAATTAGGCACAGTGGATTTCTCTTGCTCAGAAGCAGAGAGTGTTCTTTCGCCCATAGGTGGAGGCCAACAGAGGTGCTAGACCAAGATCTCACCTGTATAAATGCTCGGCGACACTAGTGTAAGGGAGTGGAAGAATCAAGGACTATAAAAAGTGTATCCAACCTTAAATATTAACGATATACAAAATTAAATTTGAAATACACATATAATTTGTGAACTTTAAAATATAGAGGTGGAACTGGTATAAGTTGTGATGAGTCAGGCTCATTACAGATGGATGGCCAAAATAATAATAATTCAATCTCCAGCCCCGTTGTCTTAGGAACCAGCTTTGTCATTTATTATTTACAAACACAGGCTAAGAAAACAATGAACCCATCTCAGACAAAGCTACACATTGTGAATTGATCTTAAAGCATTAAATTTATCAATTAATACAAACGAGATTAGATTAAAATTAATTAATTATTACACCAGAGCAGCCTTCCTTAACAACTTTTATGCACTTTATGTAACAGCATGTAATACATGGTTGTCTCGTCTCTATCATGTCGCTGCAGATTTCAAAGTTCGGCTATCAACAGTGCAATAATGTATAATGAGATGTTTATTTATTATTGTGATCCAATGATACACCTGATACAGAAAGCACACAAGCATTAAACAACACATACTAGTTGTTATTTTGAAAAAATGTATTGGAAATTTCCCTGTATTTTTCTACTCATGCTCTGTTGTGTGGTCAAAAAACATGTTACTGTGTTCGTCACACAAAGGAAAACTACTAAAATTACTAAAAATGCATTAAATATGCTTGCACTTATTCTCATGTGTGCGATATAAATCCATCAAAATTTTCAACCTTTGTTGCTCTTAAGAAAGAAAATATATTTGCATGCATCTTAGGTTAATTTTCTTTAAGTTGCCTGCCAGGATAATGCTGGTATTTAAAGCCTCTTAGCCTCCCCGATGGCACAGTGTAATCAAGGGGTCCCGGGTTCGATACCCGGTGGAGGCACAAGTGGTTCGGATCCCACTTTAAACTGTAGGTCCAGTCCCGATTAGCCTTACTGTGCATAAAGTGGACTTAAAACAACAAATAAATCAAATCAAATTAAAGCCTCTTGCTGCCAGGGAAAGAGTTAAGCAGGAGGAAGGTCAAATATTGGACCTAAGAGATTAGCTTAGAGCATCAAGTTCTGAATTGGTACATTCAACTTTATATGTTGTCAATACCATGCTAGGAAATCATGTTTTGTCACAAAATCTATTTATTATTCACAAAATATTAAAATTAACAATCATGCATTAGAAGAGCTTATATACTCATAATTGCCAATGTGTACAAATACACATCTGGACATGATTCTCTTGATTGTATGTAATTGGACCTTAATGGGAAGGGGAGGGGAGTAATATAGAACTTGAAGAACAAACTTAATTGGATGTTTCTTCCCCCCCCCCCCACCCCGATTAATTTCAAAGACCCATTGCCTTCATTAACTGAGGATGTGGTGTCTGTTTATTCCTGGGTGGCGGTAGTTCCATTTTCTTCCATCTGGCAACACTGGTGCATGTTCCTTGGTTTGCATCGTCTGGTGCCGTTACAGGACAGTGGCTGGCAGTTTGGGTTGTCTGCTGTGTTGTGTTGCTCCCCACTCCCAATACATGATCACGGAAATGGCCACTTCCTTATCGCTCAAACTTTTAATCGACAAGAATATCATAGTGTTGACTGAATGTTAACAAGTGCTGAATTGGATGTGTTATGAGTTCTTGTTGACGTCAGCTTGTTGTAGAGGCTATACTCAAACAACCAATCAGATTTTAAGAAATAAAAATGCGTAAGTTTCCTTCTCACACAAAATGCAACAAGAGAGTATTGTGTTCGGTGAACATCGTCTGCTTCTTGCGGACAATGAAGGTGTATGATGGCTTGAGATTGCACTAGTTCGGAAAATAAATTAATTTGAATGGAGGGTGATATCAAAGAACATGCACAAGATGCTTTAAATGTCCTTAAAATGTGATTAAAATGAGCACGAATGTCTGAAGCAGAGTTTTTTTTTTCCCCTGCCGGAAGGACTGGATGCCACATCGGAACTTTCTATAGACAAAGAACTGAAAGTGACGCATTCGTCTATTTGCATTCCTTAAGTCTGTGAGTTCACATGCAGAATGCCGATGATTTGGAACCAAGAGTTATTCAATTCTTCTTTCTTTGTAATATTTCTCTTCTTGCAGCAGCAGATACACATCTGTTGCTTCCATCTTGAAAATGAATCTTCTAAATTCCTGCTGTCAGCAAACCTTGTAGGTACCCAGCGTGTGACTGGATTCGAGTCATTTTCGTTTTGGCAACCTTTACCTTACATGTTAACGCAGAGTGAGGACAACGATGAATGGCATTCATAAGGCTTTCTTGACAAAAGTGAGATCATAATACGTTAACGACTGCACAGTTCAAGACTTAGGCCTGGTATGACGTGGTTTGTGTTCCGTGGGTGGGTTTAAGGGATTGGGAGAGTTTACCATGTCCTAACAGTAACTATTAACAAGTAGTAGTACTTTCTTCACTTCAATAACTTCACAGCAGATATCAGGATCAGGTGTACAAGTTACAAGTACTAAACAGCAAATACTGCCTGAAAGAGAGGTCAAAATAATGAAATGTGTATATGCAACCCTTATACATAGAGCATAGTTTGGTATAAACACATACACTCAAATAAGAGTATATGTGACCATGGTAGTGAAAGGGTTAAAAGATAAGTAATTTATTAAACAAAAGAAGAAAGCTGTAATGTACAATAAGGTGCATGAGATAGATGAATGTCAGGCATGGATCATACAATGTTTTAAATGTGATTTGTAAAGAAATAGTTAGGGCTGAGCCAATACTGATACCGATGTATCTTCACTGATGCCATTCGATACCAAGGATTTTGAGTCAATAGAGCAGCAAAGAGAAACAACACATTTGCCAAGATTTATCCTTGTCAAAGGTTTGTTCACCCTTCCGTTAAGGTCTGCACAGGAATTCCCCAAGAAATGCTTCCCTCCTAGGAAGCAGATGACAAGATCAAAGGGAAGACTAAAGTGAAAGCGCTGCTTCAAAACGTGGCATTGAAGGCATGCAACTGCTTTGTGGTCTGGTTAACTCTATGTGGACATAAAAGAAACCATTCATAGCCAATACTTGCTCGCAAACTCGTGGGGTAAGAACGTTTTTTAAAACCAGCATTATCATCATGCTAGGCTCATTATGGAGTTCTGGGAAAAGGGATGAGGGAGGGTTGTGGATTTTCTTATTGTGCTCTACCCTTCTGTGTGACTTCCAATACCGAATCTGCAGACTTGTTTTTATTGCAAATGACAGAGAAGAATGGGCAGCAGGGCATGTACAGAGCCGGCCAAATGAGCATTAATAAATATATCTGCATTTGTATATATTTTTACATAGTTTTCCTTCCTCTCCAGGTTAATCCAAACGACAAGAATGTTGTTTACATGGAATAGGGGATCATGAAATGAAGCAGAAACACCACTGATTTTTCGGTGTAACTGCAACACACTGAAAAGGCTTGTGACATTTAAAAAACTTCTTCTTTTTACATCATCTGGGTTTAGAGAGATTTTCACATAAAATGTTACAAGACATTTTAAAGTGCTATAAAGTTAATGTCATTAATAGAATGTGATGTAATGAGTTTTATAACTCAATAACAAGCCTTCGTTATTTTAAACTGGAATTATGCAAGTATCAGTATCGGTTGGAATCGGTCAGGGTATTGGTATCGGGAAATGGTGTATCGACTCAGCCCTAGAAATAATCTTTATATTAGGTTAAAGAGTCACGCGTGGTCATGTGGTCTAAGGCATTAATTGAAAAACAATACATTATGTGTTTCCATTTTCTTTTTCCAAAACAATGATTAACAAAATGATGACGTAAGTGTTTGAACATGAATTTCCTTCTGTTGTCTCGTAAGATGTATTTGTATTGACTAAAACTGTGTTCAATATCGCAAGAAGAAATGGGAGTGTATTTCAAATTTGTGAGTTATTCACAAGAAATTCACTCAACTCTTTCGGTCACACAGGGACATGTAAGTCATTGCGCGAATATTGAGTATATGTTGAGAAATGTTCTAAAATATGGAAATTATATGTAAAAATAACTAAAATATGAGTCAAAACCTAGTATATGTAAATTATAAATATGTAATTTAGAGCTGAGCCGATATCACCGATACCATGACCGATATCCACACCAATACTTGTTTAATTCCAGTACAAAAAACAAAGGCTAGTTACCAAGTCCTTGTCTCATCAGTAGGGACGTATTTAGAAATACATAATTTTGGGAGGCAGTCCAAGCCAAGTGTCTCAGAATTATAAGATTAAAATTGTTTCTATTTAATACGTTAATGTAATTATTTGTAATAATATGAAAATTAATTAATTAATTAGTACTTAATTTGTATTTAAATGTGTATGGAGTATTGGTGTTTGTAACCAGAATAAGAAGCAGAAAAAAGACAACGTTAATACTATTTTGTTCTTTCTACCTTGACTAAAAAAATATTGATATTACATAAATAGTAAAAGGACACTATAAAATCAGAGGTTAAACAGCAAATATTCATCATCTGGCTTACGTGTAGTTAAGGCCGCTAACATTTGTGTAAAAGCAACTGTCATGGCAAGGAAATATATGTCAAAGAAGTAAAAACTTGAATATTTATTGAATAACAAAAATAATGATGGTACCGTACAAAGTCCCGATCGTTTATATTAAGGGATCGTAGATAGGCTATGTGAAGCCTAATATTCGAAGTTATTTGGCTGCGAGAGGTGTATCGTAAGAGGTGGTATAACTCTGAAAAGCTACGTCTACGCTTAACCAAGCAAGGGGGCTAGCCCCGTGAAATAAGAACTACAGTCACGATTAACTTTAAACACTACAATTGACTGGTCTGGCAAGGGTGTGAGAGAATGAAAGACAAGGATAGAGGAACGTTTGTTACCTGTAGATCTGGAAGTGACGATCGACTCGCTGGTTCGTTGATGAAACTCTGATGAACTCTCCTGCAATAAAACTCCTTTCCGATATTGTACTACTCCTCGCAATAACTCCTTTCGTAACGTTCAGGAACAACTATTCACGCCATAACTTTCTTAGTTCAACAACTTGTATAATTCCGAGGCACTAACTGTGCACGCGATAGATTTCAGATACCGACTGGGCGGAGAAATATTCTCCCGAGCTATTTAAACAAAATTCGAACTTCGGCCATTGAGAGACCGCGTCTCTCAATAACGGTGCTTTCAGCGTAAAGATGTGTTTGCAGTATCTTTCCTGCGATTCCGGAAGAATTCGTATCAGCGGATTTTTACATCTGCTGAAGATCGCAGGTGGCATTTGCTTGAAAGAAGCTCTTTCCAGCTTCTTACATACTCGGGCCCTTTTTATGAAATGATTAGGCTATCGGACTATGGTGCCCGGGTCCCGGATTCGAGTCATGCCTTCTGCATGATATGGTACGTCCATTTGATGAAAAGTAAAGTTCCTTATAAATATTTTATGTACATTATTGTAAGTAGTGGTGTACATAAATGTTTAGAGGGGCCTCTCCGATGGTGTCATGGTCGCCTTGTAATCAATAGATCGCTGGTTCGATACTCAACTGGAGGCACATAGTGGGTCGGGTCCCACTTTAAACTGTAGGTCCAGTCTCGATTAGCTTATCTTCCTTAGTACTGTCATTCAAAGCCGCATGTTCCCAATGTAATTTCGGCGGTTCATCCCTCTTTTCCAAGAACTCAACTACCTGACCCGGCATTAGAGCAGCGGGGGTTTAAAAACACCCACCTATGTGACGACCACGATCTTCAGGCAAGAATTGGCAATGAATGATTATTTCCTACAGCGCTAACTCAGCAGTTACATGCGTTCATAATCATGTTTGGGTTCAGCTTTCACTTACCCATGCCTTTGATCTTGTCATCTGCTTTCCAGGAGGGTGGGGGTTTATGATCCAGTGTTTCTAGGAAAATCTATGGAACTTCCTGTGGTGGTCTCCCAGTCTGTCACAAGAAAGGGTGAACGAACTTTAAAAAGGACAAATGTTGAGACGAGCTGTTGCCTTTGCCTGCTCTTCTAGCCACTGAAAATCTTTGGTATCGGTAAGAGAAAATCAACATCGGCTCAGCCCTAATGTATTACATATAAATGCTTTTCCTGGTTATTATTGTACATTGTTATCCACTGGCGTAGCAACATGTTGCAGGGCCTGGGTGAGATCAGAATGCAAATCCCCGATACATTCTTTAAAATTGACATCTCAAAGTGTGTAGTTACAAAATCTTCATTCCTACGTCAGCAAAGCTATTATGAAATTTAAATACCGTATTTTTTAGGTGCACCTTTTTCTCGGGTCTTGAAAATTTAGGTGAACCTTGGATTCAATAGCATATTGACCAGAGTATGTATACATAAACAGGGTTAGAAAAATACAGGATGCCTGAAAATTTTCACGTGCTGCCTGAATTTTTGAATTTTCAAATTCAGTGCTAAAAAATTTTTGTTTTTCAATATTTCTATTTCGCTTATGGAAATTTCCATTGCCTTTTTTTTTTTTTTTTAATAACGAGCACAGTATGTGTTTGTGTGTTTTCTGCATCACGTGTAACATTACATCATAATAATAAACATGCCATTATATTTTTTTTCACTGTTGCTAGCGGAATTTTAAAATCTGTTGTGATATGGTATAGTTGGCCATATATTAGAATGTATTGCATAGTTTTTCATGTTGCTCCCAATTGAGACTTCTTGAGGAAGGCCTCTCTCGCGCAAGAATGAATAACTTTTAATCCAATCCAATTAATAAATTAAATGTCTTAAGATCGCATTTCAAAATGTGTAGCTTTATCTTAGTTGGATTCATAGCTTCCTTGGACCATATTTGCAAATAAAAAAAAAAGATCTGGCTCCTGATCACTGGTGTATGCAGAGGAGTGGGGGGCTATAGCCCCTCCGAAATTTTAAGAAAACAACATTTTCAAATGAAAGCAGTGAAGAAGGGGGGAACTTGAGTGGCAAATGCAAAGCCTCTTTAAAACACCCCCGTTGCCATTTTGAGAGGAAAATTCTAAACATATGGAATATCGTGAATGCAACCCCCTCTAGAAAGCACCCCCACGATTACAATTCAGCCCCTCCTGAAAATAAATCCTGCGTATGCCCATGCTCCTGAATTCAAACCCTGTGGGTAAATATACCATGGTATTAGTGTAATATAGAATTAAGTATTGGCATATTTCAGTAATCAAGTTTACTTTTCGATGTTTGACCAAGGTACAAGTATTGGTATAAAAAATCACCCTTAACGAAATGTTTCCTTCAAATTTGTGTTAGAACATATCACAGCAAAGAGTCAGTCTATTTTTAGTATTGAGCTCTGTGATTTGTTCTTATGCTGGTGTTCCTGTAAATAGGTGGTCAGTGAGCCAGCTTTTGCAAAGTACACATCATACGGACATAATGGAGAGACAGAAGCATCACTCATATGATGCAGCACTTAAACATAAAGTTATTTTGTGTGCTGATGAATGTGGAAACTGTGAATCCGGTCGACCATTTATCATAAGTGAAGTGTCTGTCGTTATCAGCCTCTCTCTCATACATTGGAAGAAGTGGTATAGTCTGCTGATGAGGAATCTGTTAGTACATTCTTCCTACCACTCCTGGATGATCTGGGAGTTAATTCTGCAATGGTAGGGCTGTATCTGCCAATTACTTTGTAAACTCTCTCTTCTTGGCCGTCCTTGCACCATATATGGCGGCTCTGTGTTTGATTATTTAGTGTTCATTTGTGATGATGCTATTTTTGTTACATAAATTGTACATTTTAGGTAATCTTCTCAGATTGGTCCATTGAAAGAACCTATCGCGTTGTAGATATGAATATGTATGGGTTTATAAGCGACATAGGGATTCTGAAAATGTTCTAACCTATTTATTACAGGCTCAGCTTTTGAAGTTACATAATCCATGTCATGGTTGTATTTCTCGTAATTTCACACCTAGATATTTAGCTTCCTTTACCCTTCTAAGATTTTTCTCTGAGTTTTATCTGTGTGTGTTTATTAGCATTCAGCTTCTCCTTTAGGATTATAAAGTGGGTCTTCTGGGTGGCAGTCGTCAATTTTGCCATATCACACAAGTCCTTCGAGAGAGTTTATCGCAGTACAGATCTATCTTTCCAACTCTCTTCTTGAATTACCTTCTATTTCAATTATTACGTGATCTGCAAAGTCTATTGTGCTTTTGATCTCCGAGAGATGGCTCCAAGTTTAGATTCCACAATCGGGACCTAGAATGGATCCTTGCGTTGTTGATGTTGAGGTCGTGAAGTTAAACATCTGATGTGCTTTCCATCTGATATGGTTCATGGGTAATCTATGTCTCTCAAGGTCCTGAAAAGATGTGGCCAACTGGCATTGGTATAGGTAGATGTCAGTTCAAAGCCTCACAATGCCGTCAACGTCTCTAGCATCTGCAAGGACCTCTTTTTTTTCAGTTGGAAGAGGGATGCAATGCCGTTTTTACCTTACAGCCTTCAGCCGGAGAACCAACTGCAATCGACTTGATGCATCACTTACAAATACGCTCCATATAAATGTCGATTGCATCTGTGTATAACAAGATCTCACTTTCATGTCCACAGCGATCTCTTGTAATATGCCATTCTTCCTTTTGAGTCTGCAAATACTGACATGTTTAAATCTAAGGTAATACAAATTGCACAAAGTGCTTGAAATACCTATCAGCACTCAACCTAACCTACAAACTTAAGGAATTACTTCGCAGACCCAAAAGGAAAAACAGTTAGTGGTCTACTATCTGCATACCTACATACACCTGGCTGTCAAGACTTATTTCATTTCACACCTACATTTGCCTGAAGTGACATGGAAAAAATCTCGGTGATTACTGTAATTTTACTGTGGCAAGCTGGCCAAGTTCACCCCAGCAACAACAGTGTATGCTGAGCAAACGTAGGACCTTCCCGGCCCAGCAATATTCCAGAACAGACGAACTCGCACTGGCTCAGAAAAACCTCATGTACTATCACACCTAGTATAGGGATACCAAAGCAGAGGCAGACAGACCCAATGTCCTAGGTGGAACTTCCACGAGGTCTCCTACCAAACGGTAGGGAGAAACCTTATTGGGAGAGGTCCTACAGTTTTTTTTGCCATCTGAATAACAAGAATCCATGATATATAGGATGGAAACGTAACGTGTAAAGTGCTTTTAATTAAAGAAAAAACTGACTTGGTTAGCAATTATAGTGTTTAACATGGAAACAAGGCATAATTGTGTTACAGCAAGAATCCATGTTACTTCAGGAAAGTATAGGATATAACTAGTAGATAAAATAGCAGATAAAGAGAATAACTAGCATTCATTCTGCAATCTAATCTATCAAGCTTTATACAGCAGCGGCGATGGGACTCTATGAGTTGGTTGGCAAGCTTTGGCACTCTGTTGGCCACAGGGTTTATCTATTTTACAGACAAACACCATTGAACATACAAAGCATTAATAAGGGTCCCTGTTTCGAATGTCGGCCTGGGAGTGGGTGTTCTTTGTGACTGTCTCACCATCTTCATCTTCGCGAGTAGCCAAAAGTGTCAGAAAAGGGAAGTAAAATAAGCCAAATCAATGTAGCATTAATAATATAAACACGCCGGTTCGGTGACCGAGTGTGTTAAGTGGCCGACTTTCGATGTTGCCACAGAAGTTCCCGTGTTCCAATCTCGATACGGGCATGGGTGTCCTTTCTTTAATTTAATCACATCATCACTAAATTCGCATCGACGCTATTAGCCTGAAATTACAGGAAAATAAAATTTAAAAACTTTTGAATGGAAATCCGATGTTGAAGCTTTAGGTAGCTAATTGGCCATATTTCGAAAGAAATTTCACCGAATCTGTGAAGTTTCCTTAATTTTCTGTCGTTTCTGCTGTGTATAATGTCTCACGATGTTCTCGAACCGCTAAATTATGAGCAGTCAAAAAATGGGTTTATGCTTATAAACCTTTGTAAGAGAACGTTTTATTATTGTTGTTTGGATTCCTGAATATTCTAAAATCAGACGGCTAGCACCCGGTTTATTTAAAATATTAAATAGTTGACGTATTCATTCAAATTGTAATGCTTCACTAGAATTTATAACCGGTTAAAAACATAATGTTGTAATTTTATCGCCCACAAAAATTAGCCCTTTCCATTTTTCTCACCTCTATTTATTACATTTTTTTTAAAAAAAATAATAATCCCATGGGACACAGGCCCCATCGCCCACCCTTTTCTACGCCTCTGTTGTTATCATAATTCCTCCCATTATCACGGTAAACTGAAGGTCAGATAGGAGTAGAAAGAATAAACGAAGAAATAAAAACGTATTCTCTGCAGTCGTTCTGATCCTAATTTAAACTGTAGGTCTAGTTCCGATTAGCCTATCATGAGCATACAGTGGACTTCTCCAGCCTGTTAAACGTGGTGATAAAAATTACAGATCGAATGAGGTCTTGAATATTATTAGGCGTAATAATATATCCAAAACATGGCATTGGGAGGGGTGTTCGCCCGTCCTGTGGATGCGTGCCTGTCGCTAATCCTCATTGTCGCGATTACACAAAAGTGACAACGACGTAAAATAATTAATTCAATCAGTCCAAACAGCATGTCTGGTCGTCTTTGTTCCACACCTTCGGATGTGCACCCCCATTAAAAAAAAACTGGTACCGTGGGATCCATGAGTATGACCGGTGCAAATTGTCCATCACCATGGCCCAATAAGAGCTTCAAGAATTAAAAGAAAACTCATAACAAGCTGTTGACTATTTCTGCACCCGCATACATAAAAATCCAAAGCTAAAAGCACATAGGATGTAAGAGAAAATTGAACTAAACTAGTCGTGGACAATTTGCAAGAATACTCGTGGATCCCACTGTACAGTGGGATGCTTAAGTATTACCATGTAAATTGTCCACCACCAAGGCTGTGTCCGAAAGCTCCAAGACCATACTTGAAGCGAGCATACTTCGAGAGCATACTCGCAGTGCGGTCTTGAAGCCTGGAAGCGGAAAGCTTTCGAACTGCACTTCGACTGAAGCGCCAACACAAGTGAGGAATGCAACAAAAGTTGCTTCGAAACTAAAATTATCAAACATTGACTGTATGTGCCACTCTTGTTTTCCGTGAACAACAGACACATGACTCGGCGTGCAGTTTATATAACACAGCACGTTATTAATTATAGAAATATGAAAGAAATTTGCTCTTTCAAATTAATTTTCACACATTCCGCAACATGGTTTACGATCGCGGGAAAAGAAATTGTTTTCTCACTTTTAAACACCTTCTCACTATAGAAGAAAGAAACCACGCATATATGAATAAAACCAATAAATAAAATTACGTAGTATTTTAAAAACTTGTTTACTTACATTTCCACACAATGGAAGAACTACAACTACCAGCTGATTGACTTCAGACGTCCATTTTTTTAACAAATGAAAAGCAAGCACAGATGGCAAGTGTGCACCGCTCGTGTGCTGCGTCCTCTGGTCTTGTACACTCGTTTGCTTGGCGCTTTCGAACTGCACTAGGTGACGTCACTTCCGTCAAGACTGTACTTCAAGTATGTACTTTGTACCTTTGGACACAGCCCAAGTTCATTCACTATGTTTTTCACAATGTGAAGTTCGAGAAATGAAATAAAATGCCACTAAAATTTCATAGAGAAAAGCGATTGAAAACGGTGCTTGACAATTTGCCAGGTAATGTTTATGCATCCCACTGTACGGGCCTGGACTTGCATATATGTTGAAGGCGAAATGAAGAGGGGGAATTAGGGTCATTCGTGTTATATTTGCCATGACGTGGCCATTTGCTGTAACCAGTATGCTGACGTTTTCATAACCTAACGTCTTCAATTAGCTGGATTAGCTGTCTTTGTCACCGTATTTCGAATGCAGTTGTTGGACTCACAAAAGAAGGCTGACTTGAAACTCTTCGCGCAAGTAGAGTGCAACGAGTCGGAAACTTGTCCATGGCCAGAGACCGGAACCATGTGTATACAAACAAGGCTTGTGCAATGGTACGAAAGAGGACTGCATTCGCCCGTCCTTTGCTACCAAGTCTTCAACTTGTGCTTGCTTCCACATGCAAGCTCTGAACTCGTTCTGAAAAGACGATAGAGTGCACTCTGGTAACAAAACTACCCACTTAAAACTTCCACTTTTGCTGAATGCACCGGCCAATGTTGCCAACTTGGCTAAGTTGTAACCAAATCTTGTTCTATTTTCCTATTCTGTTTCGGTTCCGTAAACCGAAATGCGTGTACGAATCAACCTTTTTCAGCCTTGGTTTTGCTTTCCAGGAAACACACAGTCGCAGCATTTCGAAGAGTTACGTTTAGTTACGTTCTTTTTTATTATTATTACTCATTACACGACGTAAAACCATCTTACGGGGTTCCGGGGTGACACCTGCCAACGAATGAAGGCAAAGAGTGACAGTGTGTGTATTTATTTTAATGTCATGGGAATGGGCAGTGCTACAAAAAAAAAAAAAAAAATGTAGATACTATCTGTGAAAAATATATTGAATAATTATTTGTAGACTCCCGTGTATTCCTTATGGACAAACAAATTCTTCAACCTGTCCTGTTCCCACTGATGTGTTTTTCTACACCCTCGGAAGTTTGATATTCCCAAGAAAACAATTAAAGTAATACTCCCATAAGCGTAATGCTAAGCCTACAACCAACCAGCTCGCCGCGGGGAAAGGCTGGTGGGGGAGAAGCAGTTTCGGGTCCTCGCGTCTCCTTGGATGGGAAACTGTTCCTCATGTCCTTAAAAGAAAGCGCATTGATTGAAACACATCGTACTTCCACTCGGTACACTCCGGAAACTGTATTCTTGAAGGCAAACTAGGTGTCCTGTCCGTATTTGTTTTAATATTCATCCACCTCATCTAATCATCATTCATACTCACTGTCGCGATTAATCGAAAGTGTCGTAGCATAACCACAAATTAGATTTATTGTTAGTTTTTGATGTTCAGCAAGGATGGTGGTGAATTGCTATCCTTCAGACTTCAAGGGAGAGGGGGAAAGATCGCCATTTACTGTTAACGCTAAATCTTGGGCTAGTGCGCAAAGGGGGTTACATCGAAACGTATAAAAACTTGAGTTTTGACATGTACCGGGTGGCCAGAATTAAAGTTACCTAACTCAGAGCCCTCTGTAGCCTGTTCGAGGCATCGTAGAACTCTGAAATTTGATGAATCCACTATGCAGACCATGGGGAAGAGGATGGCGATATAAAAAAGTTCAATTTTCCGCCACCAGGTTGAAATGTGGCGCTGAAATAATGTACAAATTTCTTCATCATCTTTCTTGACGCATTCGTCGTCATGAGCCCCATTCGAAGTCCTTTCGCAGTGCAGCTGCACTATTACTACCGTTCTGATAAAACAACTTCACCAGCTGCATTTAAGTTTTGTGGAGTTAATTGGTCAGCAAGTTAATGATTATGAAAGCGCATTTTTTGCATAAATGCATTTTCCCTTCTCATAAAATGCATGTGCTTTTAAAACATTATAAATTCATTCCACTGGCCAAGTTTAAAGTCAATATAAATGCATATTACAGGAAGTAAAATTAATATTTTATCTTTCCTGAAACTTGGGGATGCAATTTTACTCAAGTACTAAAGTTAAAAATTATCTCTACACTTTTGTCACGAGTGATCTGTTAAAAAAATCTGATCTAAAATATATTAGAGAACCTATCGAAATGCATATTTTGACATTTATAAGAGAATCGGTTACCATTTTTAACCCGTAATAATTCGCCCCTACTTGAAATTGTATTTTGGGGAGGACATTTTACGGATTCAAGCCCCCTACATGACGCCACTGAAGCTACATCTTTCTGTTTGTTTTTTACTTAATCATAACGATCATAGCAATCGTCTTACTTGGCAACACTGACACCAGCTGCACCATGGGTAACTTTCCGTTAACTTCATCGAAGTGAAAATGCACAAACGTTGTTGCGTCTGTTGTGATAAAAGATTTGGACCCTTTCAGCCAATGTTTTCTCGCGTTTTACATAAAAATGGGACCTAGACAATTGAAAGGGTTGTCACCATACGTGGAAATGCAACGGTGCATGGATGCATGAAGAGGTGAGTGACGTCGAGCTCTAATGAAAGGGTGAAGAAATGTCAACCATCAGCCGCATCGGTGTACGTTTCCCACACGACTTAAACTTGTGGACGTAATAGACTGGTTTTCTTGACAGGATACTGGTACTAATTATCTGGAAGCGTAAGGTTATGTGCAAGGGTTATTTGTCGTCTCCAGTACAAAACGCCAGGCTAGAAATCTTGTTTCCTTCGCAGATGTTTAACTGGGTGTAATGTGCCGAAAAGCTTATGCAGAAGGCGACAGAGTTCTTACAATTCAGGGGCAAGTTACGGAAACCCAAAAGATAAAACTGTGACAGTTGCGTGCGACATGGGTTTGGATCAAATGCAAGAGGCTTTAAGGTTGAAGAAAATTGCGCAACTTTCTGCTGTTCGCCCCTACTTTATTTTTTTGAACAAGCTTTCTTTCACGCCTACATTTATATTACGTATATACAAATATGAAAATACATTCATGTAATTCGAATGAATGTAAAAACTAGTACGGAAGGTTAAGACAACAGACAAACTGTATAAAATTACATACTATAATTATCCTATGAAAATTCACTGTTACTACAAACATTACGATATTGTTAAATGTCCATTACAAGTCCTCTGCCTTTTTTGATGGAAGCAAATCCTTGTTCTAGGTTGGTCAAGTTCAGTCTTCGAGCCCGATTGCCTTCGATGTTTAACATCGCCAGTCCATTCACTCTCACTCTTGTCATTGTGCTTTTCAAGTAATTTTTTTATCAATTTTAGCTGATGAAGACATCACAGCATATAAGCAGTGCATACGTCAGGAATGCTACTAGCCAGAATATTGATTTCTATCAAGAGGAATTCTGCAACTTTGCTGATGTTCGACTGTTTCATCTTTTGATTTCAGTTGGTACTACATTCCGAAAACAAACTATTTCTGTAACTACAGTGCAAGATGAATTTTCTTCATATTTATCTCAGAAATTAGTAGCGGATTCCACTGTTTGTCGTTTTTTTTTCGTTAGGGCAGTGGGGCTTGAAAAGGTGAAGCTTTCTTTGATTTGTTTCAAACTCTGAAACGTACTGTTTACTTGATTTACTAGAATATCTAAAGCAGGGTAGAAAAGCACAATTTTCTTGCCGGTCGACTATCCTTCGACGACGTAATCAATGACTTGAACTGTTCATCTAATGAAGGATTTCTTCTAATCTGGGATTTTAATTTCTACTTTCTTAGTGATTATCATTTTCTGTTTGCAGTTGAAAAATAAAATATGTTTGGTTGAAAATATATTTTAACTTCGAAAGGAATACTTTTGTTAACTATCGATATTTCTTAATTTATCATTCTTACTGCGCCCCCGAACCCCATGCGCCCCCCCCCCCCGCACGGCGGGGGTTGCGGGGGTGTTATTTACGCCCCTGGTCGTGTCTTGTCCGCATCTATGATATTCCGGTTAGTTGAAAATACGTTGACCAACTATTAATATTGTACAAATAAAACGAGCGTAATCGTTTTAAGTAGCAACATTACACCTTTACTTCCGAAACCTTTATCAGGCTCCTTGAGTTTACAACCAACTGTGAACAATGTAACAATTACTTGAACATAAAATGTTTAGAATGGTTATTAAACTGACGGAGCAGAACATTGACATTGTCAGTTCATTGGTTAAGATTTTTAACGAACTGCTGCTCAGGATAATTTATATTGATCAATTAATTTTTATGTCCTATTTCATTACACAACATTTTTTCTTTCTTGTATTCGTAGTAAAATAAATCGAGATAACTGATGTGTTTTTTTATTCTCTATCGACAGTTTACGAACAAATATATTTCTACTTGTATTCGCTGCAAATTCGTTGCTATAATAGCCCAGTAAACGATGGATTTTTGTCGGAAATAATTACGGAAAAGTTGAATTTTGGTGTATTGTTACACCATCATAAGAGATATATTTTCCCAAAGTCCCCACCCCTCCCCCCCGTAGCTTCCCCCTCTACGCCCCCCTGAACATTGAAGATGCAGCGTTTTAGGAAAACCTCAATATATCTTAAACTAGTGGACATATCGGGACGTTCTTTTTAAAATTTCAGTGCCAACATTACTCGAGAGGGTTCGACCAATGAGTGCGTGAGTGCATGGAGGGGAAACGTGGTCTCAGCTACCAGCAGTTTACAGCAGCGTGCACTGCTTTGTTCCGTCCACTCGCTTTCTCCTCTCCTCTACCGTTATGTACGGAGCTGCTCCGCAGATTCCCGCTACAGAGTGTAACTAGGCTACGAAAAAGTGCTTTAAACAATCATGTGTAGAGTTCAACAATATGAGAATGACAGACAAGAATGGTATTTTTGTGGGGTATCTAATGCAAATATTTGCATGCAGGTCATTTAATATTTTCAAAATAAGACAATTAAAATTGTATATTCTATACATCTACAGCACATGGGCTACTTTAAAATGTTACAAAATATTAAAAATATTGTTTAAATGTAGCACATATGAACAAAAAACATCAAAATGTGTGCATGTTTGCGGAACACAGCGAAAGTAGCGTTCAAACTTTACTCGCTACAGGGCAAATTTTAGTAGCAAGCTTTCATTATTGGTATCAAATGAGAGGTGATTTTATACTCTACAACCTATGTTCGGATAATTTTCCAATATCATTCGTAACTAAAATACAGTGCCAAAAGAAATAAAGTAAGTATAAAAATGTACATTTTTTTTTCATTTTGTCTTAAAATACTCAAAAACCATTGGGAATATTTAAAGCATGAAGAAGACGAAATTAATAGAGACTAACGTTGGCACTGAAATTTAAAAAAAAGATTGTCCCGATATGTCCACTAGTTTCAGAGATATTGACGTTTTCCTAAAACACTGCATCCTGGATGTTCAGGGGGGCGTAGAGGGGGAAGCTTAGGGAGAAGGGGTGGGGACTTTGGGGAAAATACATCTCTTCTGATGGTCTAACAATACACCAAAATTCAGCTTTTCCCTAATTATTTCCGACAGCCCCCATTGTTTGCCTTCGTTTCCTAGACTATAATGTGAATTTTCAATTTTATCTCCCGTCAGACACGGATATACAGGGTGACTCATAATTCTCTAGAACATTTTAGAAGTTTACTGCAGATAAACGATACAACAGTAGTAATTATGATGCCTTGATCGGCAAACTCTCCAACTTTTTTTGTGCACCCCACAAATGCTCTGTGTCCGCCTTTGTTTTGATAGAATTGATCCTAATCTTGATCATATATTTCGTGTTGTATATGATTATGCGTGTTAGCATATCAGAGTCTATTAGTTAGTGCCACAGCCGCAGTGACACAGTTGCGAAGTTCCTGGAGATAAGCGGGAAGGGGGGGGGGGGTTCCTGAAATTCTGCTCGATATCGTCGCTGCAAAGTCGCAGCGGACAATGTTCTTGAGTATTCCAACACACAAAACAACTCCTCGCGTTTACTTAGCTACTACTGCCACCTAGCGCCTACTGTCGCAAGCATGCCCTCGTGCGGTTTCCTATAACAAACGTGAGGTTTCTCTTTCCATCGACATCACAATTACCACTATCCGTAGCGTGGTTAAATACCGAAAATGTTTCACCGATTTATGAATCACCCTGTATATCTTCCACTATGTGGCTACAGGGTGAAAGTGACACACGAATTACGTACTATCACATTTTTTATTCGTAAAAATAGCTTGGACACTAAAAAGCGAGAAATACACGACGATAGGTTTCGATGTTTTATGTAACATAAAATTTGTTTCAAGGCGCGGAAACCACAAATAACAGAGATATTTGATCCTATGATGGGACAAATTTAAGATTTTCACATACACAAACATAGGTGAACGAAAATAATACTACAACTATTCCTACTACTAATTAACATTATCACTCTCGTTGTTATAATAATATTTCTTTGAGGGAAAGTTGGCGAGAAGGGAAATTTTCTCCCTTAGAAAGGGATGTTGTACCCTCAGATTTGGCAACACTGCCCTGAGGAAATATAAGAATATCCATGATTCCTACTGTTTAAGAAGCAAAGGCGCCCAGATTCTTCGTTACTGAGCTTTCTGAACTTCCGGTATCGTTCAGCAAACTTCCTGTTTATCAGCCAATGTGCTCAATGAATTGGACCACTCGCTAAGTTGATTGCAAGTCTACTGCAAGTTAGTTAATGCTCGTTCATGCAAATGTCCGTGCGACCGTCTCTGTTTATATATCATCAATACTGGCGCGTTTAGGGCATTCATGTCTTGTAGCTCATCCCGCATATAGTAAAAGAAAATCTGCATTATACAGGGTGTCACCGTCCAACACGGACAAACTGTTAAGAGTGTATGGGATGATCCTTTCTAGAGACACCCAGATTTCAAGCTCTCTTCCACGCAGTGCACCCTGGATTGCATTTTCGAGACTGATGATAATAATTCCCTTTATTACATTATTACATTACATACTGAATTTGCATTATCATATAATTTAGACAATTATCAACTATAAGCAACAATCATACACAAATATACAGCTATTCAATACATGTAATAAGGGGGAACCCCCGAAGTAAGCCCGCCTACATTCGAGGGTATGGTCTTATTGTCCTGGTTCCTAAAAATATACCAGGACGTCAGTTGCTCCGAATTTGACGGTTCCCCCGACTTTATTTCCTCTATTTATTACTATTTGCATTTTAAAATAGGTATAATAATAATAAATTGTAATGCTATACAAGGAATATATACATGATATAATTGATGTATACAATACTTTATGTGATATTATTTCTGTTCTGGAATCCAGAACAGATGACATGAACCTCGTGAGTGACATTACATTACATAACAATATTAATAATATTATTTTAACAACATCATGAAGAACATCTTCAATAACATTCTCGATAACGTTTCCCTGGCAGTGAAACAAGCATGCATAATCTTGGAGTCGCAGTGGATTCCGTTCCGGCATTCCAGAGCGGTTTGATATACAATATTATTTTCCTCATCAAACCCACAGAACCCAACTCACAAGTCCAGAACCCCAGTCTGGCATACCAGAGCAGAGAGCCCAAAGAAAGGCCGCATCCTGCGCCCACACTGATTGCTATTCATTAATTAGAAAGAAGAGATAAAATTAAAATTTTGGAGTGTGATATTTGTATTTGAATTCTTTAGGGTCGTTACCGCCGCGTGCACAACTGCTGATCTGGCACACGTCCATGCAAGAGTGCAGCGTCTGCATTCCAGGGAGGGGACAAGGGATCACGACGGACAAGGAGCAATGTCCGTGTGAAGAAAGATGCTTTATTGTCGTTGCTTCTCTACATTATGATTCCTACATCGAGTTCGTTGGAAATGCCAAAAATAGGATAACGTTTAGCCTAGTTAAAATAAAATGGCATCCTATCACGCCCGTCTCACTACCAGGGGTCATAACTTTTTGTTTTATTACATTATTATTTAATCAATGTAACGGGAGTGATTAATGTTTATGAAACTAAAAATATCCCTTTATTACCTTCACCTGTTAAAATTATATATGTTTAAAGTACAAGAAATATAAACATATTAATTACATAAGAAAAATAGAATATGTTTAACCATGCTAAGCGTACAACTTGTGTAAGTTAATTGAACGCAACGAACATACATATATTAGATGTTGTTAAATTATAATCTTAAATTGTAATTCTAATCTCAGTCCCGAGCTCAACTCCCAGGGAGTCCACTGGCTTCCAGCGGTGATTCATTTATTTGATCTAATTTGATCAGACAAGCTTTCTTAACTAAATTAAAAATCTCCAGAAGGGAAGCTCCCGGGGTGTCAGTTTCTTGTTTTGGGAATTTCTTTTTTAAATTTGCTTCTTTAGCATTTTTTGGTCCTCCCTGGGGATCGAGCTGAGATCGTTTACTCAATACTGCTTGTTCCTCCTAACGCCGTTCCATCCGTCTCATGTACTTCCTGTGTCGCTCCCCAGGCGTGCGGGGTGGGTGGATTCTTCTTCTCTCGGCCGCCTCCTTCGTCCAGCGGCGACAACGCAGCAGCGACGCCCCGAAATTTTAAGCGCAGTTTTACGTTTGTATGATGTAGGGTATCCCCATGGCATGTCGCCGCCTTGTATAGATCCACCATTGCTCATTTGAAATCCTGACATTGGTGCAGTGGCGCTGGTGTGTCTACTTTACGTCCCGATTAGCCTTTCTGTGCATAAATTGGACGTAATAAACAAACTCAAACATAACAAACGTTTTAATATTTTATATTGTTAACAAATTTTTAAAATTGTACTTCGCGGGAACCCTGTTAACAAGTTCACACACGCTCACGATCAATACAGTGGGGTTGGCAACACTGCGCTCACGCTTAAACCTTCTCTTCAGCGAAGTGTGCGTCTCTTTTCAATGGCAAAGGATTAACGAAGTAGACGGTGACCCCTTCCGCCCCTCCCTCGGTATGTCTGGGTTTCGGATCGCTTCCTTCAGGTCGCGACGGTTCATTTCTCCACTCTGTAATGAGAGTCCGCCCCCCCCCCTGCCCCCCCGATGGCAGGGGAACAGGGAAATCTCCAGGCTATAAATCCCACTTAAGAACTCTTTCACAGCTTCTGTCCCCACGGGAAGCCCACCCGATTAGTTGGAGAGAACTTGCGAGACAAAGAAACAGACGCCGGTTGCAAGAGTAATTCCTATACGCGGATGATATTCCTCTGGCTCAACTGGAGCATTATCGAGCGGTTGAATTGAAAAGTAGAGTCCGATTCCTTTCATGAAGTCTGTGGCAAGTCTGCGATTCTCTTCACTGCTTCGAGAGTTGGCTAGCGAGCCCTTGATTGGTTCTGAGTTGAGCTGACGTCAACGAAGTACCTGTATGTATAATCGAAGTCATGATTCGAACGCCAGTACGGTATCTTGGACATACCTCGAGAGGAAGCCGATCGGACGTGTATCTGGTTTCGAGCCAGCACCCGTTTTTCTGAGAGGCGCTCTTGTCGCTTTTACCTACAGTGTTTAGATATCCAACGACGTTACACTCTCAAGATCTCCACATTGTTTTTTTAAAAAATAAAATAGCACAACACAATATCACACAACCTGGCAAAGATAACCGCAACCTCACGTCATGAAATATCTAAAGAAACTGAATTGGCAACATCTCTTTTACTCCACGTGGACTTGACAAGACCTGTCAGTTCCTAAAACGGACGCTATTGGTGAGAAAGTTTTGAAGGGATGATATACTGAGCTCCACGTAGACGTGACACATGGTTGTCAGAGGTAAACAGGAACTTTCTGTGAAGTAAAATGGCGTTCGAATCAGGACTTCCAACTTTAAAAGCTGTAGGTAAAACGGTGATATATGGATCACGTGTTAATATGAAGTCACTCTTTGACAATCACTGCTGTTTTATGTGTGATTTTATGTGATTTCTATGAAATACAACCGCAATAAAACAAGTTGTGATTTCAGCGATCAGTTACAACGGTCACAGATCGGCATCTGAAAATAATGATGTCTGTGATGTTGATTCCTGTTATCTTGTGATTTTAGACATGTAAACGACATCATTAAGGTTTGTCACTGCATCTGTTGCAATCACGATTCACTTACCATACAAGGTGACAGCACGAAAACCATATTCTGTCAAAATTTAAACGCGCTATTAGACAAAAACGTACACTGACTTGATAATTTCTAATTTAAAATTGAGTTAGAAATTAGTTAAAAGAGAAAAGTGTTACAACGTAACATTTAGTCGCAGTTTGATATTGAATGGAATCACACTTGTGATTTGTTAATCACCGTGATTTAAATCACTGTTCTGTGATTTACCCAAACACCACTAACCAAGAACCCCGCGAAGTGACAGGGCGATTAGGACAGCGAGAGACTTTTAAACCGTTCAAGACAAGGGATGTTATGAAAATAACCACACTGTAGCAATGCAAACACTGGTTTTAGGCTTGAAACAACACGAGGAAGTGTGATGTTTTTAGTTTTTAATAGCGTAAGAAACTTAAAGATGTCCCTCCGCATTGGATTGTAATAAAAGCATATAGGACACAAGTTCTTGATCTAGGCCTTACGGGAGCTGGTGTAGTCAGCACCTCAATCCGCTCGCCTTCACCCCTCAAGGGTTACCATGAAATCCTACCCATTGATCAGAGTATGGATGAATCTACAAAACCACACGCTACTGTTTCAAATAATGAGAGTTCGATACCTGGTGAAGGCCCATAGTGGTTCGGATACCCCTTTAAACTACATGTCCAGTCCTTTTTTCCTATCTGTGCATATAGTCGAGTTAGAAACAAACTCGAAACAAAACGTAAATTTTCTTACCACTTGTGTACACCCAACGGCGAAAGAAACAGTAGGCGAATTGTCCACCACCATTTTAATTCGGTCTGAATTACACAATGTGTTGGCAATGAATTGAAATAAAGACGTCAATAAGCAGAGAACAATGCCTGCTTCGAACCAACATAGTTTCATTCCTTTAAACAACACAGGATGTAGAATAAAAAAATGAAAATAGCGGTGGACAATTTGCCTACCATTATCTTTGCCGTTTACTGTACGAGTTGTGACGTGATGGAATATTTTGAAATAATTTTTCAGTCCCCCCTCGTACAAATCAATGTGTTATTGAAACGAGGCTTTCAGAAAGAAACAAATTCAATTGCAGGCGAAGACAAACTTGTGTCTTAAAGCTCTACTAGGCTTGTGTCGAAATGACCATGAGTATAAGTTGCAATCGATTCTGCTACGTTTACCCTAGCTCGTAGCAGTGGACACGTTGAAGTAAACATGAAAATTTCGGAATTTTATCACGTCGTTCAACCACCGTCCACAAGATGTCACCTAATGCTTCCTAAATTTATTTCCGCCATTGCACCATCGCGACAGTTGCAGAAGAGATTCAAATACGACCGTTTGGACACTTCCTTCTTCTTCTTCGGCCCATTCAATCGAATCTGGAAATATGAGGCGCGAACAGATCAGCCACGTCCTGCGTGTAAGCCATTTTGCCTGCTTTACGAGTGAAACGTCACTGTTATCTTATGTTACTGCCCTTTGTGTGGCGTCTGTGTGCCGTTGTTACTCGCATAACCTTCCGCGTATTACGGGCTAAGAAACAGTTTTGAGCCCTACCTAAAGTGGTGCTTACGCTCATTCAGGGGCCCCCGTCTAAATCAAACAGTATCGCAATCGGGAATTGATGTCGCCCCTCTCCCCCGCATTGCCTTCTCATATTCCCTTACGTTCAATTTAGCCTCGGTCTAACGAGGATTGCAGGCTGACAGGGATTGCCCCATAGCAGTTAAAAGACTATATATGATATAGTAAACGACGGCTTCGGATGATGCGTAGATGCTTCTTTTGCTGGAATTCCAACCGACTTGGCAGTTTTTCGACGTCCTCTGCAGGGTTGCCAACTCTGATAACGAGCAAAATGGCACCAAAAGTCACTTATCAGTTGAGGCATAAACTTTTATTTTACTTTTCGTCATTCTTTGCTATAATTCGGTGCTGTTTTCGCGTTTTAGGGCCAAAATGGCGTTTATTTAATGCTAGTTCTGGTTGTATAAGTATTTAATAGTACACCCATCAACGGCGAATTGTTCGTCACCACTTTAAATTCGTCTGCTGTCCACAATGTGTTGAGCATGAAATGATATAAATACGTCAATAAGTGGAGGATAAAATCTGCTTCGCCACAACAGAATTTCATCCCGAAACAACACAAAACGTAGAATGAAAACAGCCATGGGCAATTTGCCTACGAATATCTTTGCTGTTGCCTGTACAGCGAGATCCATGAGTATTACCGTGCAAATTGTCCATCACCATGTTTATGCACTTTATTTGACCAAATAAGAGCTTCAAGAATTAAAAGAAGATTCAAACAATCTGTTGACAACTTCTCCTCCAGCATACATAAAAATCCATCGCTTAAGAACACACAGGATTGTAAGAGAAAAATTAATGAAAATAGTCATGGACAATTTGCACGGTAATACTCATGGATCACACTGTACAAGTAAATTGAAACAGGTTTTGAGGGCCTCCCCGATGGCGTAGTGGTAGAATCGTCGCCTTGTAGTCAAAGGGCCCCGGGTTCGATACCCGGTGGAGGCACATAGTGGTTTGGATCCCACTTTACACTGTAGGTCCAGTCCCATTTAGCATTACTGTGCAGAGTGGACTTAAAACACCAAATCAACAACAACAAGTTTTGTAAATGTTTTAACAACATTATTGGGTTGCCTCAACCGTGACGATGACACAGAAGGGCATTGGGGTCCTTCAGGGAGGGAGGAGGGTGACATGCCACTTATACTGTTTCCTACAAAGGAAAAACAACATAATCCTCCGTTCGATGGTGATCGGGTGTGTTACTAGGCAAGAGCCACCATTGAATATTTGTGGACAAGACGAAGTATTTCTACGGTGCAAACGCATCACATACGATAAGCACCACCATATGTGTGTACAATAAAGAATGTATTTATGGAAAAAGGGGTATAATGTACTGTGGCCTACAGCAGTATTGTTTCTACACCAGAGGGAAATTTCCGTGTCTTATGTAAACAAAAATTTCCTTATAATTCCATCTTTCACCAAGTTTATCCCAAGATTTCGTTCTATGGGGGATGTTCAAACTATTTTATGGGATGTGGAGGCAAATTTACCTTGAAGTTAGGTCGTTGTGAACATTTTTATGGGCATGTGTCACACCAAATTTACCAGTATGTTAATAGGGCTGGATAAATCTTGTACTGTGTACTTTATTTCTTTCCTTTTTATCAGGCATTGAATTTACAAATTTTGCTTAACCTTGAGTTCACTATTAATTATACTAATAACTTGAAGCTTCGTACACTTTTCATTGCAATTAATCGGCTGAGTTCAGATTGAAACGAATTATTATATTTCATGCGCTTATATTTGACTACAAGAAAAAATTAAGTAACCGCGAGTTAGAAATGGGCAATTGTGTAGTGCATTAATGCATAACGTATAATTTCCCTGTTTCTTGCACATTTTTCAGTGTTTTTTCCCTTTTCTGTAATTGTCGGCTCCAAAATTTCCCATTTCGGGGAACATCACTGGCCTACAGTATATGCAATGAAAGAACAGAGCTATAATTTCCGGCTCCAAATGAGGGAGGTGTCCAAGGGTGGCTACAGTGTTGCCACTTTGTTGCTTTACCCTCTGTTTTGCATCTGTCAGTTCACAGTTGAACCAAGAAATTCGGGAGAGCCGGAGACATTCCATAAAGTTACCAATCTCCTATTGCTAAACTTGAAATTTGTTGGAGGAAATCAAAATTGAATTATTTATAGGATTATACAGAGAAATATAGATCAGAATTCCTAGCCTGACCTGGGTATTTTGGAATGGTAGGAAAATCTACCTATGTCCGGAATCCTGGAAAAGCGAGGGAAATTAAGTTTTTTTCCTTTTATTTACTTGCCAGGCTTTGTTAATGAAAATAAATTCTACATTTCTCTTTCTTGACGGGAGATGTTCTACATTTTTTTTTGTAGATGTCTTTCCTATATATTTATTTTGAACATTGTTGAGTAAAAAGTTACTCGTTTGAATAGGAAGTGAATTTTGGTTATTATCACGTTAAATGATCTGAAAATAATACAGACCTTGTTGTGAAAAAGCCAAGTTGGCAACATTGTCCCTTGCTGGAGACATCTTTTTTTTAGCCAAGAAGGGGGAGCCAAAAGCACGGGAATGTCTTGATATTGTGAAGTTGGTTGTTGGAGGGCGTCGGCGTTTTCAAATGTTGCAGCGAAAAGCTTAAACAACCCCCGAAAGGAGGGACGTTACGGCTGCGAGGGAGGAAGTAACCGTGCATGTATGAAAAGGGCAAAAGAAAAATGGACGCCATGAATAAGAAATTAAAAGCCCGCCAAGATGGTGTGGGAGGGGCAGAGCTTCAAGAGTGAGCAAGATATAGAGGATCTGCCAGTCTGTTCGGCCACGTGCTGGGGATAAAATTTAGATGTGGCAAATGATACCAGTGCGTAGCAACATATCGCGAGGCCCTGGGTGAGATAGAATGGGAGGCCCAAATCCGTTCTTTAACTTTGAAAACTCAATGTGAATCTATACAAAATCTTCAAGAATACGTCATCAAATTATCATATTTAAATAATAATATATTACTGACGAAAATGATATTTAATAATTAGGGCCCAGGACTTTGTTATAACATTTTTTATTTTGGCATCAGATCGGATACTGGGGTGAGATCTTTACATATCTGATGAAAATCAGTCGAAATAGACAAACTCGCGGTGGCTCAGTCGGTAACGCGTCTGATTACCATGCTAAAGGTCCCGGGTTCGAACCCCGGCCGGTTCAAATCCGCGAACTTTTCTAACGTTGGAAGCGGCCCCGGCGCACACCCAGCGTAGAATAACATGGGTACCTGGGGAAACCTGGGGGGTAAACGCGGTCAGGGGCGTGGTGCTGATCACATAACCCCCACTAACGACCGCATCAAGAAAGTGTGGAGCGTTACCCCCACACCCCCTATACGCCTTCATGGCGTTGTGCTAAGCACAGAGGAACACTTTTCTTTACCTTTTGATAAGGCATATTTTGACATATTTTACCAATTTCGTGTTTTTACAACATATTTCTTCAATTTTCTCGTAATAAGACATATTTCTGTATAATTTCGTAATTGTCTTGCATATAATCGGTTATTTTAAAATGTATTAATTTTTATTTATAATTCGTACCTTTAGCACAACGGATAGTTCATATTATCGATGGCAGGATAAGGAAATTACGAAATAAGAAATTAAAGCAGATGTCGTCTTCTTACCAACTAGTGCAGAACAAAAATTCCCCCTTTTTTATAGCGAGGTGGGCAATTATGCTTTACTTTCCACAAAGGAGTAAATCTGACATAATAGCAAATAACATTTTGGATAATTGCAGTGAACCTCACAATATATTGTCAGTATTTTCCCACTCCATTATATGGTTAAAGGGATTCTGACTTCATTTAATCCCCCACCCCCTTCGCAGTCGATCTTCCCTGGAAGATACTGACATCCCGTATAATGAGACATTCGAAAGTACTGTTGTGCATATTTTTGGCTTTACTGGAGATACTTCTGAATTTTTCTGACATATTTTTCCATTTTTATAACACAATTACATACATATTTTAAAGTTTTATAGGACATAAAGTACCGGGCCCCATTAATAATATATAGAACGGGAAATTTAAACTTGCCAGAGGTATATTCTTGTAACACGCTACTGGAATTTTCTTTAACCGAAGTAGTAGAATAGAAATAGTACGTTTTTTAAAGATGTTCTTCAGTCATTAAGACATAATTGAACTTACCTTAAATATGCTAAACTGTAAAGAAGAAAAAATCAGAAATTCAAACTACATCACTTATACCCCGACCTCACAGCAGGAAAACAAGAAAATTGTTACGTAAAAAGAATATTACAGATTTGTATATCCTTGTGAAACGTGTAAATTGCCAGCCTGTGTTACTTGGTTGCATATATATGATGTATTATCCAGAATTTTCGGCACATCTGAACAACACTTACAGGCCCAATGTGAGATTTCGACCAGGTGGTAGCACCAATTCCGAAAATTGTGGACACCACCTCGTATATTCAGGATAACACTCATTTTTACGAGCGTCGTAGCGGGCATTAAACAAAAAGGCTCTAAGAAAGTCCATTGCTTTAATAACCTTGTGCTGCGAAAGTTTGTGCGATGATACGCTGTATGTGTTTATACTAGAGGAAAGTCTCGCAGTACCGACCACCTAAAGTATTTTGATTATGACCATTGTTAATGTGAAAGAACTGAGAATTTCATAGCAATTTTCTATTCTTCCAGAATTCCTTAGCTATGTTTTATATTTACTTATAAATAGCTGCATTTTGAGAAAAATAAAAATGTATTATTTTCGACAGACTGAAAAATGTCGTCCAGTACCGACCACCAAATATGGACGACAGTGAAATATAAAACAAGAAACCATTGACATTAGTAATGTCTGCCCAATTCTAATAACTATATTTTGTAATACTGTGATATGCAATAATTAAATTGATGAGGTAGCTTTAGATGCTCTGCCAAACCATATGCGAATTTTAGGAATTCCTTCATGTACAGCCGCCTTGATAACTGCTTCCGCCCAGTTTCCTTCGGTGTTGCCATTTTCCTCTGTAATGATAAAAAAAGGATCTGACTACTATCCTCACATTTTCTTCTACAGTTAATGTTGGTCGGTACTGGACGACGATGGGGTGGTCGGTACTGGACGACACACTTGTTACCTTACAGGTGATGGCACACTATGTAGTGAATATATTACATAACTTTTACCATAAACATTAACCTAACACATGTACCTTTCACAGCCATTGCAAAACACATGATGGACTTAGAAGGAACCAATGGTGTCATAAAGATAAATTTTCTCACTCAAGATATCGTGAAACTTATTCAATGCCTCGCAGTTCCCTAACTACTGAACAAAAGACATCGTGCCCGAACTATGTGACGTATGACTACAGGAACCCCCCACGTGTACCCTGCAATCTATCAGCGGAAGTGAGAACTGTAAGACTTTCCCCTATATTTTTCACGGCGAGAACCTGATGGGTGGTTTAGTAATCGAGACGAGACCGAGGCACTGCCAAATCTCATTTCGTCTTGTTTCCATCCCTGGACGTATGAAGTTCAAATGTACAAATTGTGTCGTTCCATGTGAAGTAACTGTTTGTGTGAAAATACAACTGGAAGTTTTAGTCACGATCTGCTTTATATTTTTTGAATTTATCATCGTCGTGAACATTATTTGGAGATGAAAGTGCTATATAAACTAACCAACGTACAAGAATCTGCTTTAACGCCAAATTCATACCATACTTCTGTAAACGTGCTAGTTGGATTGCTGTGTATAGTGAAAGTTTCACAGTGGGCTTCCATTAAGACCATGGTCAGCTTTGCAGTTAACCGAAACATGTTTTTCAGCTTTTCTCCCTGTCGTTGGAATCTACTTCATGTCAAATCGTCCTTTCTTGCTTCTAGCCGGAATGGGAGAGCATTAGTCCTAGCCCTTAAATACACTTGAGGATCGCTCCACTTAACCACTCTCACATTTCCGATTCTCTTATTTGTCACATCGTATTGCTGAAATAAAATCATTCTCCACCCCCTGCCTTTCCATCTACTCTCGTCTGTCTGGAATGAGCAAAATTGTGCAGTTTCAGAAAATGGAATTGGATGCGAAAATTGCCTCTTTTTTTTCTGAGGCTCCCGCAATTCTTTGGACTGATTGACACAGGTTGTATAAAGAATCTCCCTCATGTACTTTCACTTACTGCGTATACGTGGTATTTTATGTGAGGTGCGGTACTTATGTGTGCTAAAATTAGGAAGGTGCAGCCCTACGTCTGGTTCAGGTTTTCTGACACGAAGTTGAACGTATGAGAAAGTAGGCGCTGGCCAGGGTTGTGAAACTTCTTGAAGAAAATGCCCCGGCTCACATGGCAAGCAGCCACGTGTGGTTACCCTGGACAATAGTGTCTACCAGTGTGGAAACACTTGAAAAGTCGGGAATTTACTTTTTCTGGAAATGTCAGGGAAACTTGCTGTTTTTTTTCTGGAAAATTAAATATTTTTCTTTAAGTGCACTAAAAGTAGTGATGCCCACGAGACGAGACATGTCGAAAAAATATAAACAAAATAACTAACCAATTGCAAATATATGGGCCTCCCTCGTGGCGCAGTGGTAGCGTCGTCGCCTTGTAATCAAAGTATCCCGTGTTCGATACCAGGTGGAGGCACGTAGTGGTTCGGATCCCACTTTAAACTGTAGGTCCAGTCCCGATTAACCTTACTGTGCATAAAGTGGACTTAAAACAGCAAATCAGCAGCAAATATTTATTTATTCGGAATAAAGCATTTCCTTTGGAAAGCCAAATCAGCTTCTATTACATGAAAAAAGATTTGTAAGATTCCCCCTCGAAAAATCCTAATTCGTCACACGTTGTCCGTAAGGAATTTGCCAGACTTTAGCCTCGTATCCCAGCTATCTTAACTTGCAAAATTCCTACCCTAAGAGTTCTCTTCCATTCATCCTTGCGCAAAACGATCCGGAGGTAGTCACTGCCATTGTTTACTACGGCCCTGTTCCAGCCATACTGGCCACAATCGTCATAAAATTTCTCGCCTAAACAGATCCTTCTTTCATTTGCGACCCTCTTCTCAAAATCCACAACAGCCTGGAGTGCTGGTTGCAAACTCATAAGATTTCGTACTAAAAACCTAGGTGAAGGTAAATTTCCAAGTGCATATAGCACAGTGCCATTTACGGGATGTGGGTGAAAGGTCATTTTGGAGGCGAAGTGATCAGCACCACACTCCGGCCGCTTTTGCCGTTCAGGATTGCCCCCATTGATATGAGGCCGGGATCCCAGGAGCTGCTTTATGCTGGGACCATCCGACTGGGAATCGAACCTGGGTCTCCCGCCTGGCAGTCAGACGCCCTAACGACTACACCACCGCGGCTCTAAAAACCTAGTAAAAAGCTTAGATACTCTACTTTGACGTAACAAACATAAAATTGCCTGAAGTCATAGGGGTAATAAGTGACTTGCGACAGCAACAAGTGTAGCTTGGAAATGAACCCTCAGTAATAAATGCATCCTTCCGAACGGAAGCGACTCGGCCGACAAGCGGCAAGAGTTGCTTTGTCTCCTTGCGTGTCGTTCGTACTGGCCCGTTTTCTAATAGCGTGCATAGTGTCTTGTCTGTCTGTTGGTAGTGAATTCACAGTGAAAGCTTGCTTATAGACTAAGGGAGATTTCACATCCAAGCGACCAGTAACACGTGTCGCTTTAGGATTTCACCAATCGAACGCAGGTTTGTGCGGTCTGCCATGCCCCTACGCTGTGAAACGTTGCTGTTGAGTGGCTCGTTCCAAAGCGACATTTGTCACGTGTCGCTCCGGTCTGAAAGTTCCCTAAAGGAGCTTGTCGCTTTGGTGCGAAAACTCTGTGTCGCTTGTTGCCTGTTGCTTCAACCTGAAAGCTATCTTGGGGAAATTTCACACCGAAGCGATAAACGACAGGTATAATTCACACACAAGCGACAAGCGACACAATCCCCTAGTCTGGAGGAAAACATTCACCCCCCTTCCGTGAACAACGGACTGAGGCGTCAAGAGACACATGCACCTTCTCGTCTGTCTTCTGTTCGAAAGGTTGCATTGACTACTGAAAGTTCGCTTCCAAGCGACTCGTGTCGGCTGTAACTTTGGTGTGAAATCTTCCTCACAGGAAACTTTTCGAACCGAACCGATACAACAAGTTGTACATCTCGCTTGTCGCTTGCATGTTGTTCTGCTTAGGCCGTTTTCTGGATATCGTGTATCGCGCATGCGCGGTGAATGCTTGCTTATAAACTGAACTGTCCCTGTTGTTCGTTCCTTCAGTGTGATACTTCCGTGTCGCTTGTCACATTCAACAAGCCACAGGAGAGAAGCGACAAGCAACATGGCTCGCTTGGAAACGAACTCTCAGTAAACGTAACTTTCCGAACCGAAGCACCATTTGTCTCTTGTCGCTTGCGTGACGCTCAAATTGGGTCGTTTTCTTAATATCCAGCGTAGAATCGCCTCGATCTGTTGACACTGCCCGTGCGGTAAATACTTTTATCATAGACGGAACGGAAGGGGATCCTGTCGCTTGTCACTTCAGTGTAAACCCCCGTATGGCTTGTCGCCTGTCGCATGTTCCTTCTGTCTGAAAGCTCCTTACGTGTACGATGGATAAAGAGTGGATGGGAGCCAGAAAAGCAAGGCAGATTCTATACACTATCTAGCTATTGATAATCAAAAAACTTTATTTGAAATACTCATGTTCTTATGATTAAGGAATCATATTTATTTTCACTATACAGTGAGCAAAGTGATTTAAGGTTTAACCAATTTTCGAGATTAATATTATGTCATGTCTCCCAGTTTTAACTTTTGTTAGCATAATATCCTCGCATTAATTTTCGAGACGAGACGGGACAAACAAATATTTTCGAGACACGACACGAGACAGGCCAAAGTCTCGTCTCGTGGGCAACACTAACTAAAAGTAGATTCTTGAACAAAGAAGAAAAAGACAAGTAAGACAATTTAAATGTGTTGTAGACAAACTATACTACAGTTTGATGTACTGAATATTACCGGCAGTTACAGTAGAAACTATTTTCAACTAGAAATCTACTGCAGTAAGTGGCTATTTGCATTTACCACTGTTTTGTTGCAATTGTTTGTGTGTGGTACATATTAGGATTATTTACTATAATTATGATTTTGTATAAAAAAAAGTTTACTATTAGTCAATATACGCCTTCATGGCGTGGTGCTAAGCACAGGGGAGCACTTTACCTTTTTTTTTTTTACCAATACATGACAAGTCTTGCATAAAAACTCAGCTCTGATATCCCTATCTCAACAATCAATTCGTGTTAACTTCATTTAGTGGGTTTCTAAGTATGGTGTTTAGCTAAAATGTAGTGACCTCCTTGTACAAATGTGTAACTACATAAATTCCGTAATGACTTGGTCTGGAATACCTGGAAAAGTCAGGGAATTTTGTTTTTACAAAATTGTAGACACCCGATCTTGCACCATCGGACTTCTTGTTTCCTTCCCTTAGATCATTTCTTCGTGTGATCCACTCCCTGACGACTAATCTTATTTTTGCAATAGTGGCATGTTTCAATGACCATAACCACTTCAAATACCGGTACCCGTCACCTCTTCCACCGATGGCAAAAATGTGTAGGCATATCTCTGCCCAATGGCTATGTGGAATTATCTAACACAAGTTGGCCAAGGTAATTATTTATTTAATATGACCCTCGTATATTTGCTTCGCGTTAGTTGATTTCAATTATTTTATATCGCTTACTAAACGCACGGCCATGAAATTAGGCGGGTGGCCGAAGTTCGCGCTGTTGCCACGTCGGAGCACAACCCCGTGCGTTCGCAGATTTAAGAGAATGAAAGATCTCGGTGTAGCGTTGGTCTTTGTAATCCATGTGATACAAACTGACAGTATTTGCTCGAAAGGTCAGGGATGACACAAAAGTGCCCCGGAAAGAGGTCGGTCTGACGCTCGAACTAGACAACGCAGCCCGGTTGACGTTGCCACACAGTGCGCGGGAACCAGCGACTCTCGCTTTGCTTTTCCCACATGTGGCACCAGCGCAATTCTGCCCAGCTGCCTTTTTTCATGGTTGTGCGTTTAGGATTAAGATAAGTTGGTATGCAAAAGGTGAAATAAAGTTCTGAGATCCTCAGTGGAGTGGTCGGATGACTTTTCTTTCAGCTGTTGCACGCCAGATTCAATGAAAGTTGGGTACGGCTTTAGGGGGCCCCCAAACCGGAATGTCCCCCTTGATTACCCCAAAGCATTATTTCTGATTACACAGAAATATTAGTTTGTTTGAGTTGAAGGCCACTTTATACACAGAAAGGCTAATCGAGACTAGAGCTATAGTTTAAAGTGAGATCTAAACCACTATGTACCTCCATCGGGTGCGTGGCTATTTGTTTTAAAAAGGGTTGGATTTATTGTTGACAAGCAATTGAGGTTACTGCTCCATACCATAAGTAGATTGTAAAATCATGTAGCAATTTAAGCTGCTGTTATTTTGATATCATTATGTAGGTATTATACAAGGTCCGCCCATAAAGAAACCGAAGTGTCAAAACAAAGAAAAGAACCAAACCAAATAAAAAGGTACCGTATTCTGGCAACACTGCAAAGAGCTACCGTTACAGCATAAAGTTTTGTTACAAATTGGGTAAATCGTTTACCGAAACGTTACAGATGATACGGGCAGTGTATGGTGATGCAGCATTATGAAAAAGACAAGAGTGCGCAGTGGAAAGGACAGTTCTCGCCCGTAAAGAAAAAAACACGGATGTCGAAATCGAAGACAAAGATGCTGCTGATCGCATTTTTTTGATTCCCAAGAACTGATCCACCATACATTTGTCCCTGAAAACGAAACAATCAATCGGTGGTATTACAAGGAAGTGCTTGGTCGGCTCAGAAACAAGATGAAGCGGGTTAGGAAGGACCTCTGTGATTCTGGCTAATGGTTTCTGTTACACGATAATGCTCGGCCTCATACCGCATTGTCTGTACAACAATACCTTGCTAAGCATCAGTGACAGTGATCAATCACCTTCCATATTCTCCGGACTTATGGCCTGCTGATTTTTTCCTTTTTCCCAAGGAAAGGCGAAGATTTGACGACGTCGCGGACATTAAATTAAATGTTACTCGTATTGACACTTACTGTCAATGACTATCAACAGTGTTTCCAAGACCTGTACAAACGCTGGTCAAAGTGTATTGCCTCCACTGGTGATTATTTTGAAGGTGATTAAGTCATTTGAAGGTAATTACTTTTTATTTCCTAAGAAAAAGTTATTTTTTTATGGGCGAACCTTGTATAAACACATGCCTAAAAGAAACGTGTTCTTTAACTAACACTTTAAAGTGTTTTAAAAATAAGGCTATAATTTTTCGCCATTAGAACCTTAAGTATATAATATGGACATGCTTTTATTACACGGGTAGAAAGATGGGGGGGCAAACATTCATCTCTCCTGGGTAAAAAAAAGAATACCTTGAGCCGCCCCTGATGAAAGTTTTGTTTCACATTTTAACTAGACGTCAGTAGGGAGAATCGTCTATGTTTATTCACGATTTATTGCGTGTGTCATTTATAAACATGACTACCAAGAACAACCACCCGATTTTTTTCTGAGCATGCTTCTTCTCGGTCAGCATCGCTGGGATGCTTGTCGTTTTATAAATCAACACAGGCCAAACTGCGTCACACGGTTGAAACGCGCATTGAATCAGCTCTTTAATGCACTCCGTCCTGTTTCAAACTCATCGCTACAAAAAAGGTTTGAGTACAGAGTATCTTTCTAAGCATCGTAAGTCCTTTCTCCCTCACAGCAAGACATGAGTAGCAGCAGGAAGCAATCTTCACTTGCGATTGTGACCTCACGTCGTAAGTTCGTGTCCCGGTGAATAGCCGTTGTGCTTAATCGCGTCGCAGTAGAAGACAATACTTGGTCGTTGTGATGTATGTACTGCTACTCACTGTGCGAATTAAGCCTTTTGCTGGGAGGGATGACCACTTAGTGGCGTATTTGTGATTTCATTTCAGGGGGTATCTTTTCCTGCGTATGCAAATTTGTATATGTTACTATGGATAAAAATCAATTTTGATTATTTTTAAAATTTAAATCTGATTTTTTTATTTAAATCAATTTTTTAATTTTAAAAAAAATCCTTAAAATGACTTGCGTGGTTTGACGCACCCCACATATAGATATGCTATATATATATATATATATATATATATATATATATATATATATATATATGCTTTCCTTGGTAAACGGCCCTGTAAAATATTCGAACAGTTTGATTAAAGCAAATAAAAAATTCATGTAATTAAACATTTTTGTTTTTCTGACACTGTATGAACCTACTTTGGAAATGTTTATTGATTGTGTTAATGAAACTACAATAATTTCAGTAACTTTTCTTCCAGTGAAAATAAAACATTCTGGATGCACTATATAATTACTAATTAAAATATTTGTTTTAGTATTTGTAGCTGAATTTTGGCAATTATTTTAATGACAGTTTCCAAAATATAAGCTGCCATGTGTATTTACGAGGGTCACTATTTATATTTTGAGCCTAACAATGAAAAAACAGGAATTTGGCATTGAAAACTGCTTTATTGTTTTTCGAAGTATTCTCCTTTATGGTCAATACACTTTTGCATTCGTTCGAACCATTTGTCAAAGCAGTTTTTCCAATCTTCTTGAGACACCTCCATAATATGGTTTTTGAACGCATCAACGGTGTCTTCCGCCGACGAAAATCGTTGTCCACGCAATTTATTCTTGACATTCGGGAACAAGACGAAGTCATTGGGTGCCAAATAAGGACTGCACGGCAGATGACCCATCAATTCGATTTTTTGACTGTTCATAAAGTCGGTTATTAGACGAGATGTGTGACAGCTGGCATTGTCTTGATGAAGAATGATCGGACGGCGTTTGTTTGTTTTCCGTATTTGACCGAAGACCTCTGGCAAACAAATTGTTGTGTACCATTCAGAGTTGACCGTTCTACGTTCCTCTAAAGGCACAGTTGCCACATGACCAGTTTTTCCCGAAAAAACAGGCGACCATTTGTTTCGATGTGCTTCGAGCGCGAACAACTTTTGTTGGATTGGGTTCATCTTGAAACACCCATACAGTCGACTGCTGTTTTCGTTCCGGCTCATATGCATATATCCATGATTCGTCACCTGTTACAATCTTATATACGTCTTTTGAAGCACCACGATTGTATTTATTGAGCATTTGTTTGCACCAATTGACGCGAGCGTCTTTTTGAGTTTTTGTTAAATTGTGTGGGATCCAACGAGAACATACCTTTCTCACAGCAAAATGATCATGTAATATTTTATATATGCTGGTGGAACTAATGCCTACGGTTGCCTCAATCTCACAGTATGTCACATGACGATTTTGCAGTATTAAGTTTTGCACAGCATCAATGTTTTCTCGAACAACAACTGATTTTGGACGACCTTCGCGAATCTTGTCGGTGAGCGAATGGCGGCCACGATTAAATTCGTTATACCAGCGTTTCACAGTGGCAAAGGATGGGGCTTCATCGCCAAATGTGGAAGTAAGTTGATCGATGCACTCTTGTCTTGATAATCCACGTCGAAAATCGTAAAAAATCATCGCACGAAAATGTTCACGAGTTAATTCCATTTTATTGTTGTCGCGCAATCTCCAAGTCAACATAAACAACACAAATGAAGCTATTGACAAAACATTTGAAGTACGTTATGGTCAATAATGCCAGACGATTCCGTGTAAACGTCAAATCGCGCCTAACTTCAATCAGTGTTGCCAAGGCTCAAAATATAAATAGTGACCCTCGTACAGTTTAATGTAATGATAATGACCCTATTTACGGTTTAACATGATTAGTATTTTGTAATTATTTTGCAGAAAATGCTTGCTAATTTTGCCTATAAAAATTATTGAATTTTAATTTGATAGAAAGTTAAGTGTGTTTACAGTTCACATATTACACTTCCTTTCATATGAGCTTCACCCCATCAGTACATATATTTTTCCCCTTTCTTAGAGCCTCATAAACACCATTAAATGATTACGAGATTAATGTACTTTCACCAAAGTTATTCTGATATCTACAAATTCCTTATGTCCATTATTGTATAAAGTATTTATTTGAAGTGATTGAAATCATTGATTTTTTTAAATCACTTGATTTAAATCAATCTTACCTTGCCGGTTAGTAAAACTATACTATTGACTTGTGGTTCTAAGTACGTTAGAATATTGGTTCTAACCTAGGGCATTCAATCTTATAGAGGAAAAGGTCTAAACATGGGTCCCCCTTTTTATGTTGTCATTTTCGGAGGAAAAAATTAATATAGCAAGCACCTGCCTTTAAAATGCATATCTATGAAATATATACTTAAATGTAATAGCATGCCAAAGTATAAAAGGTCTCCATTTTTTTTAAAAAAAAATGTTAAAATGATGTATTTCAAAATTGTGGTCTAAATATGGGCTACTTGTGGCAATATCACAAAAATCAATTATTATTTTTAAAAAACAGTCATTTATCGCTAAAACATTATAAAATTCATATTTATGAATAATCAATTGTTTTGAAAATAACGCGGATTGCGAAAAATCGAAATTAAGAAAAACATCCAAATATATGTTGACAATGTGATTTCAACATTAGACCTCATGACATAGCCCATATTTAGACCATCACGCTATTTTTCTTCTTCAATTTATTTTCGCTCTCTGTGGTACATATTCCACAAACAAATCATGGCATCATAAAAGCCCACATTTGTTTTACGTACCGCTAATATCATAACCTATACAAAGCAGATGAGAATTCAGAAAACGCTGAGTTAAAACATACCTGCAAAAAGTTTTCGGAGGTCGCAATTCTATAACAGCGTCCAAGGCCGAAACTAACCACCACTTTCTCTTGCGAATTGGCGCCGCAACCTTTGTCCTTGACAGATAACCAGTTCCAATAGCCTCTGCCAGGCTGCAGCACCCGGGAGCGCTGATAACTCCAAAACCCATATTTAAACCTTCGCCCATATTTAGACCTTCTCCTCTAACATTTAAGTGTAATTTAGAAACACTTAGTACAGTTACATTCTAATAAAACCTAAACTAATACACAAGGAGCTATCGAACTAATAACACCGAAAGCTTCACCAAATGTAAATGGCCAAGTTCAAACTTAATGTCAACCTAGGCTACCAACAAGTTTCTTGTGAACGCTTTAATACATGTAAAATATCAGCACTATGCCATGAAAATTTAAGTGGAAAACAGCCTGCTGCTGTTTCGGCTCGGTGAAGTTGATCAGTTGCATAATGTGTCCTCCTTTAAGCAACACAGCTGCCTACTTTTCGGCAGGGAAATCTTTCATGACTGAACCAGGAATGAGTTTTCAATTGTGCTTGTTACATAGTTGGTATACTTTAGCCCAGGAGTTCCCAAACTTTTTCGTTTCACAGCGCCCTTAGTGTGCGAAGATTTTTCCGCGACACAATAGGTCAGAGCATGGGCGTAACTTGGGCCTAATTTTGACGGGGCAGAATCAAACTGGGCTGAATTTTGAGGGGGCAGAATTAAACTTGGGCCTAATTTTGAGGGGGCAGAATTAAAATTGGGCCTAATTTTGAGAGGGCAGAATTAACTTGGAGGGCGCAGAATCAGATTTAAGACCTAATTTTGAAGGGGCAGAATCAAACTCAGCCTAAATTTGAAGGGGCAGAATCAAACTGGGCCTAATTTTGAGGGGGCAGAATCAAACTGGGCCTAATTTTGAGGGGCAGAATCAAACTGGGCCTAATTTTGAGGGGCAGAATCAAACTCGGCCTATTTTTGAGAGGCAGAATCAAACTGGACCTAATTTTGAGGGGCAGAATCAAACTCTGCCTAATTTTGAGAGGCAGAATCAAACTGGACCTAATTTTGAGGGGGCAGAATCAAACGGGGCCTAATTTTGAAGGGGCAGAATCAAACGGGGCCTAATTTTGAAGGGGCAGAATTAAACTGGGCCTAATTTTGAGGGGACAGAATCAAACGGGGCCTAATTTTGAGGGGGCAGAATCAAACTGGGCCTAATTTTGAGGCAGTATCAAACGGAGCCTAATGTTGAGAGGCAGAATCAAACTGGGCCTAATTTTGAGGGGGCGCCAGAATCAAACGGGGCCTAATTTTGAGGGTGCAGAATTAAAATTGGGCCTCATTTTGAGGGGGCAGTATTAAAATTGGGCCTAATTTTGAGGGGCAGAATCAAAACTCGGCCTAATTTTGAGAGGCAGAATCAAACTGGACCTAATTTTGAGAGGCAGAATCAAACTGGGCCTAATTTTGAGAGGCAGAATCAAACTTGGCCTAATTTTGAGGAGGCAGAATTAACTTGTAGGGCGCAGAATCAGCTTTACGGCCTAATTTTGAAGGGGCAGAATCAAACTCGGCCTAATTTTGAGGGGGCAGAATCAAACTTGGGGCTTAAGTTTGGGTGAAGAGATTCGAAAAGTTTTCCATCCCATAAAAACAGCGTCCAGGATTATTTGCTAGATAACTCTGACGTTTGCGAAATCACAAATATTGCTCTTTATTACTTTGGTCCTCAGGTCCCCTAAATTGTAAATTTTAATAACCCTGAATTTTTGGGGGGATGGGGGGGGGGGCAAGTGCCTTCCCTTGCCTCTTCCAAGTTACGCCTATGAGTCAAGACTGTAGACCCATCTAATGCTTGCAACACTCTGTTAGTGTGGTTGGGTTGCTTGGTTAAAAAATAAACGCATATTTCAAATTCAGAAACATTTTGTGTGTAACAAGTACTAAATAAGTACATATTTGGAACAGTCATATCATTTCAGTGAAAATATTAGAACATTTCGCGGAGCCCCTGTAAGCCAGCCATGGCGCACACTTTGGGAATCACTGCAGCATACATGCTTTCAATCCCATTTTCTTTGAGGGGGATAAAAAAAATCCCTGGCAGGGATAAACATTTGGGGGGTTCCCCGGCCTCCCCACGTTAATTCGCGCACTTCTGCTACTTTCGAGAGATTAAAGCTTGATTTACATCTACGCTCAGGTCACCCTCCGCTCACGGTCAGGTGGTATCCATGAGCGTCCGGAAGGGAGGCCGTGGCCCTCCTGGAAAATGAAAGTCAACAAAGAATATATATTTCACACATATAATTTCATCTCAGCCACAATAATACGTGTTCATTATTGCACGAACATGGTAAATTCAAATTTAAGGAATGTTTTTTGAGGGGACAACACTATCATTGGGGAAAATGCACCTTGTTTGCCCCCCCCCCCCCCGGGGAAAAATACCTTCCTTGCCCCTCCCTGAAAAAAAATCCTGCAGACGTCCATGGGGTATCAACACTAGCGGTCAAGCTTCGCTCGCTCCGCTTAAAGTATGATCATCGTCAGTCTGGAGTTGGTTTCTTGCCAGTGTGCACCGATGTCTCGGGTATTAAGAGCTTGCCGGTTGTGCTAATTACGATGTTTAAGAGATTTTCAACCACGGACTTGGCTGTTATAGCACTAGCATTAAAAGAAAAGGAATTACGAAAGCGGAAACGGCTTTGGGTTCATCCAATTAATGCAAGGCGAGTTTGATACAATAAGCATGCTTAATAGATTCATTACAGTCTCTTCGTAAATAAACCTGTTGCTTATAAAGAGACTGTCTTTAATAAGCACTACTATGCTTATTTAGTACTGTGTATTACTTTCAACTCCTTGATAGCATAGTGGCTCGGAACCGTTTATAAACTGTAGGTCCAGCCTATATGAGCATGAAGTAGACTTAAAATACACTTTGTGTTGACAATATATTATTTTATAATAGAACAAAGTGTAATTTATTTTTATTGTGCAATTATTTGCACACACACTCTCGAGCACAGAGCTTTCTGAGTCGAGACTAGACGACTCATATCAAGTCGCCATAACAGCAGTAATGCAGAAACATTTTGAAGAATTGTGCTAGGAGGGAGGGGTGGGGAAAGTAAAACTCGTCTTGAGTGGTTGTTGAGCTGTCGTCAAAAAAGTCTCTTCTTCCATTTCCGTTCTGTTACATGTCCACCTTTTTGCGAGCGCAGCGGGCATTAGAGAGGGAAAGAAGCGAAGCGAACAAGAATTTGCGTCTCGGAGTAAAGAAATTTGCCACAAATGGGAGGAACCGACATTGCCTTCTTAATCTTCAAGGAACGGCAAAAGAAGCAAAGTGGACGAAATGCCCGTCTTAATGCACTTCCAGGTTTCGAAGACGCGATCGTGCTGCCATCTCGAGGTCGGAGCGAAGCCCATCTCGCTTCCCCAACTCGGTGAACTTTATCGCATTTATTCTCAAGCTTGAAAGTAATGCAGAATTGGAAACTCAGGCTTTTTATTTAATATTATTTTCGGTTGTAAAGGACGTTATGTTTCTCAGATTCACAATAAAACCTGGAAACTGCATTGTGCACGAGCACTGAGAACACTTAAAAAATATCGACTTTCTTCCCACTATCTTGCCTGCATGCGTCTTAGTTTCGGTGCATTTTACAGATCATTGAAAGTAGCTGCTTCCCTTGCACGTTTTGCAGTGAGATGTCAAACATCGGCTTCAGAAATTAAATCTGTAGCTTGCATCTGAAAGGCCAATAATGCTTTTTAAAAAATTAATTCATCTCCTACTCGATGTGAACGAACATTCTAAGTATTAGAACCTAACTACTTTCATATTAGTTAACCAGGCCATCATTTTGAACAAGAAAGTTGGCTCCCAGAATTTTATATAAATTCCACAGAAATTAATGCATGGAATCCTTTCATGTGTATTAGTTAATTTATTGCATTACAATACAATGTTCATTATCTTAAATTGCAACTACACAAACTTGTGGTGCCGTTGCGTGTGTGACTGAAGCGATCTCCTAACTTAATAAACAGACCTCGTATAACACATTTTTCCAGTGACAGCTGCACCTTTATACTTCCATATTTGTACTGATCTCGTGAACAAGAGCTACATATGTTTATGGGTGGATTGTTGAGATTTTGTGAATGTAAACAATAGCTAAGCTTTGCATTGCACCGTACCATAAAGTCATAGGGACATTCTCTGTCTCGGCCATGACTAGAACCACCATTTTGTTTTCTCAGAGTTAGCCTTTCCCGCTTAAAAACGTTCTGTTCATGCTTGGATGACTTCTTGGTACTACGAATGTTTCGAACTTTAAGATAAGTCAAAGTCTCCAAGAATTAACATTATCATATATGATGTTTTCTTTAGATGTGCCGGTTTCTTTAAATGAGACATCATGAGTTCGTTTTTGTGGAAGCTGTTGTTTCATTGTATCTTGAACCGATAACTTCTTCCAATCAACTGAAATCAGCGGATCAATATCTATGTCGTATTAATTTTTATTTAGCGTCTTTTATGCCACTTTTGGCTAATCGCGTCGATGAGGATGAGTGATATTAAATTGATGAAGGAACACTCAAAAACAACCACCCAGGCCGGGATTCGAACCCGGATACTCTGGCGTCGTAGCGTGCTGTACTAACCACTCCGCCACGGAAGTTGGGATGGACCAGATCAGTCGATTTTGGCCGATTTAGGCATATTGGTTTGTCGGTAAAAATCGCCGATAATTTTACAGATCCGATATATATATATATATATATATATATATATATATATATATATATATATATATATATATTATTTGTATGGCGTGGTTTATATCAGGCTTCAACAACTCGCTTGAACTTGTGAAAGCAAGCGAGCTCTCAATTCAGTTCGAGCCTACCGCCTGCACAAATGCACCTCAAGACCAGTAAGCAGCTTGCTCCTTCTCCTGCCAGTATTACAATGTTACACTATACTATTAGGAATCGGGCGACAAGAGGTTTCCCACTGCACGAACGCGATCGACGAAGCCTCCAGCCTAGTTCGCCCCCCTTCCCGTCCCTCCCACAGCGCTGCAGTACTGATGCTCGCTCTTCAGTCCACGCATGCATACGAGAGCGCTCGTACACAAATAGACGGGTTGACCAGGTCTGATTTATATACATTCTGGTTTCGTAAAGTAAATGTCCAAATAAGTATCTTGATTTCAGAACGGGGAGGGGGGAGTTTAATTACTTTTACCTTGTTACAGGAGCAACTCAGGGATTTCACAAAACATTCGCATTATTATTATTATTGCATCAACAAATATTTCATATCTGTAGCAAGCTTTCATGCTTACGACCAGTTTCTAAGCAAAAAATATGAGCCCGTAGAAAACCGCCTTTTTCCTCATGACTACACGCACATTATAAATCTGTACTCTATGCAGTATCATGTAACTGTTTCTACTTGTAGCTCGAGAATTTCAATGAGACGAATCGGAGATACTGCGTCGTCACTTTGTCGTTTAGGTTCAATTTCGGCTGACGCAAATGCCTTACACGTTGCATCTAACGTCTTATGGCACCAATAAACAGTGGAGCACAAGAAAAGAACGAGCGCGGACGTGAACGTAGACCGAGCGCGGACCTGAACGTAGACCATGAAAACAAGATGCATGCGGAAAGCTGATTGGATATTGGCATGTGGAATCGACATAAGTACTCTGCTCAAGTTTCGTTCCCCCTCAAAGCATGTGTAATTGCACAAATCGACCGTGGAGTAATCTGATTTGAAGTCTTCTGCCAAGTTGTCTCGTGGGGCAGTCCGGCTTTCGACATAAACGCGATATACAACGGGCAATATCCATTCGGCAGTTGAGGAACGGGATGAAATAGGCTTATCCAACGAGCTCGGGAGCTTTTTGATAGCGAGTATTGTCTGCTTGTTAGGCTCTCAGATTGGAATATATGGCTCTGTTCCTTGAAGTTCCTTGTTCTCTTTTTTGCTTGCTTCCTTTTAGGAATCCCCCCTTTTGGACTCGCAAGGTCCATCCGGAGAAAATTTGTAGGTACTTACTTACCCCGGTTTGCAGAGTTCTTGGGTCCAAACCTCTCCGCTTGACGATGCAATAATGCCTGGAGCAAATGGCTTCCACAGTCTATCTGGATTGCTCGAATTGAATGCTGTTTGAATTCAATTGCCAGGAATTTGTGTGCAGAAAAAGAAACAGGGATCCATGCGGATGTTAATGGACGAAGTGAACGGTTAAGGTCGAAATTTCAGTATTTCTTCCTCCCCCCCCCCCCTTTCCATGATGTTATTTCGCCGTACGTCATTTCTTATACTCGCTGATTTCAGAAATCTTCTTTTCCGCGCCCATACAGTTGGTTGGCTAGGAATTGTTTTGTGTTTGTTACGTTTAGTTGCAAAACTACGCAGCCCCAGCCTAACACTGCTTGAAAGTCACGGGTTCGATCCCCAGTCGAGGCACATTAGACCATCTTTGAACTGCAAGTCAGTCCTGATTCGCCCATTTGAACACAAAGTGGGCATAACAAAAATAAAAATTAATGCAATATACAGGGTATTCCAAAAGTCACGTAACCCCATATTTGCTCGCTTATATCACGAAAACTGGAAGATATCAGGAGTGTATCTAGGCTAGCCATGCTATCTGTTATGGCTTTCCCACAAAAATAGAGAGAAATTGTGAATGAAGTTGTTCATTTTAATAAGATGATTGTAGAGTTAGTAACCTGGTTTCTTAAGAGTTTGCAACCTGCATGGCAAAGTTGCTTACTTGAAGACGCCGAGAAGAATCAAAATTAGGGGCGTCTCTCCACTTATATACGGCGTTTACGCGACTCTAGTCTTATCCTTGCTTTCATAGCCTAGCACCACATGTCATAATGAGATAGCCTATATCTTGGACTCGGCATACGTCACTGGAAGATATAAAGGGTGTTGTAAGAACATAGCGTTCTGAATACTTTACTTTTTTTTTGCAACACCCTGTACTTACACTGAATTGTTTCTGCATTATGAAGTCTCATACATTGAGATACTTCAAATTAATTTTGATTGTCAGTTTATTTCATAAAGGAAATTGTAGAAATATATTAACGGTTCGTCTGTTATTTCCTCTAAATGCCAGTTGGGGAGAGGAGGGATGAGATAAGAAATTGTCGTAAATCAAAGTGTTGTGACGGACATCCGTTATGCTGATTCTAGGGTTGAGACCAATGGAATTTAGGAATAAGGATTGCATGGGCAAAGTGAAAAGAGCGACATTTTAGTGGCATACAATGTTGGTTAGCAACACTAGCAGGGCTGCATCTTGTGAACAGACTGAGGCAAGATGTATCTGAGTACTGACTATACAAACACATGACAATTTACAATAACTCTTGGCCCTGAAATGTTCTGATTACTGTAAATTTTCGAATTCTGTTGCAAGTGGCAACACTACTTAGTCTCTGCTCTTGAGCAAAATGTACCACGCGCTATCTGTAGGCAAAGTTGTCTGGAATGATTTTTTTTAAAATTACCTTAATACACTTGTTAACCCTTTTACTACGCGTATTATGAAGTGAATTTCTAATTCCAAAGACATTTTCAAAAAATGTTTTTATTATTTTGTCCAACGGGTATGATACAATTGGGATAATAATAATTAATACTGTAGTATAATGCAAGTAACTCATTGGTGCCTACTTTATGCTGGAACTAATCTACAGGGTGGCTCAAAAAGCCACTTAACACCCCCGGTACAAGGCCACTGCAGCGCGCAACATGAAAATGGTGATGACCAATCGTTATCACTCCAAGGGGGAACCACATTGACGCCACCCGCGCGGTCGGCGGCCATCTTGATGTCCGCCATCTTAAATTCAACTTCAGAATTTTAAATGGGAAGGGGGTGTTAAGTGACTTTTTGAGCCACCCTGTATACAATAATTTATTTAAACATTTACATTTTCGTTTTCTTCTTTCTTTTTTGTTAACTACTCTTCTACGACTCTTTTTTTTGTCTTGGAATTTCTTCTTGTTTCAGGAAAAAAATAATACATGCAGGCTGTATACGCCCCCCCCCCCCCCCGCCTCGGGCAAATAGATAGAAAGGTCACTCTCGAGAACTAATTTATAAATAACGTAACCATTAGGAAACAATTCGAACGTTAACTGATATAACTGCAGACGAAACAATACTTACAGACGCTAACGAAATATCTATTCTTGTATAAGCTCACAGGCAACAGGTATCTGGTGAGTCATTCACTCTTGCTAACTACGAGCGAAGGTCACTGAACCAAAGGGTGGCAAACAGGCGTCTGCTCTACGAAACTGGGGTTAGCAGACGAGGCCCGTGTTCCTGTTAACAATAACGTACGAAATAAGGAGGAACACAGCTTCCATATCAAACTAGACGTGTTTTTTGGTCCCGTCATTGCATGTAGAACACTTTCTCGTCGTGGCCTTGAAGGCCTACGTAAAGGCTTCTGTGCAAGAAAGATACCTTACCATTGAGGCGAGGAAAAGTGTGTGTGTGTGTGTGTGTGTGTATCGAGGTCCTTCAACTTTTGTATTCTTCTTCATTTCAGAACGCGTGCTGTATCGTCGATTTAATCCAATCTAGCCGTTCTAGGTTTTAGGTTCTGTTTCTGTTCGGTAATTTCACATTGTCTTCCTGCTTATGTTATTCGCGACGAAGCTTCTGGTTTCGATAATCTGGACAATAACGGGATTGTGTTAGTTGGTTGATTTGGTGTCTTAAGTCCACTTTATGCACAGTAAGACTAATCGGGGATGCACCTACAGTTTAAAGTGGTATCCGAACCACTATGTGCCTACTGCCTACACATTACTTTGCTGCTAGATATTTGCATGCTAAGATGTAGGAAGTGCTACATTTTCAGTGTGTGGAATTAAGATTTATTTCTGATACGAAGAATCGGAGAATGGAGTAGTGAGAAAAGTATCACCTCACATGTTTGAATTATAGCTCCCCCCTCCCCACACACAGGATATCGGCCGTGGTTTTTATAACGAAATATAACATGGATGAATTGTGTCAAGAGAAACTGGAGCCTATTTACATCCCTACGGAACTTGGAAGAAAGTCCACGTAGAAATTAGAAAGTTCTGTTCCGACAAAATCGGGACGTATAGTAAATGAAAAAGCAAAGTGCTACCTTGTGCTTTACAGCAAGCCATGAAGGCGTGTAGGGGGTGCGGAGTTAGGGTCCCACACTTTATTGTTACGGCCGAAGGTGGGGATAATGTGATCAGCACCACGCCCCTGGCCGCCTTTACCCCCCCAATCAAGTTTCCTACAGGTGCCCACTTTATACGACGCTGGGTGGGCTCCGAGCCACTTGAACAGGTGGACAAAATTCCAATTCTCCCCAGTCGGAGACCGAGCTACCGCGGCACATATACAGGGTGGCTCAATAAGTCACTTAACACCCTCAGTACAAGGCCACTGCGGCATGGAATGTGAAAATGGCGATGACCAATCATTGCCTGGCCAAGAGGGAACCACATTGACGCCACCCACACGGTCGGCGGCCATCTTGATGTCCGCCATCTTGAATTCAACTTCAGAATTTTAAATGGGAAGGGGGTCGTGCGACATATCAAAATGGGCTAGAACTTCACGAGAAATGCAATGGTGAAGGTGTTTTCGACGTATCTTTAACCAGTAAAAAGTTATGACTGAATTCTTGTACGAATTTGCTCCTTTTCGAGGTGTTAGAAAAATGCCTTAAAATTTGTTTAGCGCGTCGGTAATGCATCGAGATCAAAGTGATGTCTAGGGAGAGAAGTTCGCATGCCATTGCACACGATTTTAATCGAATACATCCAGAAAGAGCTGCGCATTATAAATGGTTGTCGCGAACAATTTACAGTGTGACGCTTCCATTGAATTAAAAGTCCTTCACAGTGACAAGGCTAATGTTTATGTTCAGAAGGAAGTTCATAAACAGAATATGCGACCCTTGTCATCTGATAACTAACTTTGGACAAAAACAGGTTCATAACGTTCCCATAAGTGTTCTGGTGTTCTTCCCTATTGCAAAAACTCTGTAAAAAGTACCTTCTTCCATAAGCAAGGATGAAAAAAACTGTTTATTTAACAAATCCAAGTAGCCCTAAGCATTTAAGGTTCCGTTGATGGAACATTGACTAACCAATCGTGTTCCACACAACACGCCACACCATTAACTTACCAACACTAACCATTCAGCTTTGATCTGTCGAAAATGGGTTATCAGATAAAAAGCATCGAATATTCTGTTTATAAACTTCCTTCTGAACATAAACATTAGCCTTGTCACTGTGAAGGACTTTTAATTCAAAGGAAGCGTCACACTGTAAATTGTTAGCGACAACAATTCATAATGCACAGCTCTTCATGGATGTATCCGATTAAAATAATGTGCAATGGCATGCGAACGTCTCTCCATAGACGTCACTTTGATCTCGATGCATTACCGACGCGCTAAACAAATTTTAAGGCATTTTTCTAACACCTCGAAAAGGAGCAAATTGGTACAAGAATTCAGTCATAACTTTTTACTGGTTAAAGATACGTCGAAAACACCTTCACCATTGCATTTCTCGTGAAATTCTAGCCCATTTTGATATGTCGCACGACCCCCTTCCCATTTAAAATTCTGAAGTTGAATTCAAGATGGCGGACATCAAGATGGCCGCCGACCTTGTGGGTGGCGTCAATGTGGTTCCCCCTTGGCCAGGCAATGATTGGTCATCGCCATTTTCACATTCCATGCCGCAGTGGCCTTGTACTGAGGGTGTTAAGTGACTTATTGAGCCACCCTGTACATTAGAGATTTACTAAAACAAAAAAAAATGTTCATCACTGCTTTAAAATTAATTGTTTTTAAATTGTAGTTAAAGATGATAATGTTACACAGACAGGGCCGGATTAAGACGAAAGTGGGCTTGATGCTGAAACAATGAAATACCGTCGATTTTTTTCTGTACAACTAACTTTCAAGGTGAAAAATTTACTACGTCGCACTTACCGAACAATAATAAAGTGGCAACAATCGCCAAGATATTGCAAAAAACGCAGCTAAATTACTAAGTAAACTGTTTAACGTAAAATTGATAGCATTAACTTGAAACCTTCAATGAACAATAAACACAACGACGTTATAGTTACATCACAGTGCAAAGAATAATATTAACTGTACAATAAGTAACGCTGTGTCTAGGCGTCCGAAATTGGGGTTCCAAATTTCATTCTAAGATTTATTTTCAGGTTAATGTAGCAAAAGAAAACTGTTCAGCTTTCGGAAAATTCTCGTCTGTTTTCATCTGGGCCTATTTCAGGAATGGGCCTAATGCTGCAGCATCAATAGCACCCACCTTAATTCGTCACTGTACACAGAGACTGAATGGAATTCAGCCTACACTTTTACTACCTAGGTATATGAGGCATTGCAGATATTAAGTGGAAACTAAAAGTTGTGGGAGTCAGCAGTTTTCCAAATGTGTGTCCTATTCTAAAGCAAATTTCAGAGTATTAGAGTCGAGGTAGACTCCTGTCAGACATTGCATGAGTTCTTACAGACTTCCATGTATATGATACAACAATAAAAGAAAAATCGACCTTTAATATCTACCCTAATATCTACAATGCCTGATATGTATCACTGGTGGATTGGGGTCCAGATTATTTTATTACAAAATATATCGTTTTTCAATTTTTATTATTAACAATGATATTGGTTTTAAAATTAGGGTGCAGACATGAAAACAAAGGAAGTCACATCCTCATTGTTGCGATTAGCCTAAAGGGGTTGAAAAGTTGCATAAAACAAGAAAAATTCAAACATAAGTGCTTTGTGAAGATTCAAAAGTGCAAGATGATATACTACTAGGGTGTTTCAAAAAGTAAGGTGAATTTTCGATTTATTGAAAAACGTGCATAGAAAAAAATATGAAACTAGTATGTTTGACACATGGTATCACACTAAAATTTGACATAGGAACCACTGCCTTCGTGGGCATATCGTGTGAGGTGGGTCAGGGAAACGCCCATTCGGTGGTGTTTTTGGTCCTCACTCAGATTTTTGGGTACCCAGCACGTGCACACTTTCCTGAAGTCAAGTTGGTCATGGACGATACTCCTCACTGAACCATACGTCTCACACATTGCTGTCGGTGATGGACGTTGCTGGTCTGCCACTTCTGTCATCATCTGTCACACTACTCCTACCACTTGCAAATGAGTTACACCACACATACACTTGTTTCTGCGACATAACACTCTCTCCATAGATCTCCAACAATTCTCGATGAATGTCAGATGGTTTCTTTCCCTTGACCCATAAAAAACGATAACACTGCGCACCTCCTCCTTGGAGTAATGTTCAAGTCGTTGTGATATCTTTGAATTGCTCTAGGTACCAGACGGGTTGACGTAGAAGACTGTAATTGCCGTCAGACTTGCAACACCTTGGTATCTGACACATACAAAATTAGCTACACAAAAAAGTGTGGATTTTACAGACAAATTCACCTTACTTTTTGATGCAACCTAGTATCATCATTTATGTTACTTTATAATTAAAATTATTCTAAAACTGTTGTTGATGGTAAAATTTCAAATTAAACATTTGTGCAATAGTTCGTAAGCCAACCTCCATGGCATAATGGTTAGCACTGCATGCTACAACACTAGAGGTACTGGGTTCGAATCCCAGCTTGAGCATGCATGTTCTTTGTGACCGCCCTTCATATCGATTCCATCATATCACTCATCCTCATCGTTGCGATTAGTCAATAGTGGCAGAAAATCGACACTATATGTAACAAGAATCAAATCAAAAGCAAATAGTTCATAAATATTACATTGTTTTTCCTTTCATTGCATTATTTAATTCTCCTGTCATGTTTTGTTTTCAGGAATTGCCTGAATGTGAAGCCAAGATCCCAAGATTGCACTCTTCAGGTGTAGACAGTGTTGAAAGCAGTCAAAGTTCACAGTTTCCAAAAGCGAACACACCTGATCATGCCTTCAGTGTGTGCAAGAAGTACAAGGTATTGCTAATTTTTTGTTTGTAATGTTCTTAGAGTGGAACCATGCTAGTACGTATTTTTATGGCCAAAGCAGGGACATGCTATCTTTGAAATGTGAATACCTAGTTTACTGTGTATTGGAATGTAGATTCAAGTTATGCATACAGCGAAGTTTCATTCTGGTTCTCCAAGAACCTTTTCAAGCTTACACTACGTTGGAGGAAACGAAGAAGAGGACGCAAAGAGTGACTAGTCATGTAGTGCTGTGTATGTATCTTGGAAGTGTAAGCTTGAAAACACTAAAATTAAACATTGATGCAAGAATAAAAATAAGAACACTTTAATAGTAACATTTACTGTATTATTTTGTGATATTCAGTGGTGGTTATGCATACTTTTAAGAAAAACATTTTCTTTATTTTTTTTCAACTGGTACAATTAACAAGAAAATCTATAATTGTATTTCATTTCTTAAATGTATAAATCCATTTGCAACACTTTTTTTTTTATTTTTGAGGTAATTTTCTGAATGATATTGTTGTAAATGCTCATTTCCACTCCTTCTCTGAGAGACCATTAGATCCCTGGAAACCAAATCTAAGTACAGGCAAAAATAAACTTCAACTAGGAAGGAATTGTGTATGTTAATCTAAGTTGGTATATTTAACAAGTGGCCGCGGTGGCTCAGTAGGTAACTCGTCTGACTACCATGCTAAAGGTCCCGGGTTTGATCCCAGGCCGGTTCAAATCCGGGAACTTTTCTAACGGAAGCGGCCCCGGCATCCACCCAGCGTCGAATGACATGGGTACCTGGGGGGTAAAGGCGGTCAGGGGCATGATGCTGATCACATCACCCCCACTCACGACCGGATCAAGAAAGTGTGGGGCGTTACCCCCACACCCCTTATATGCTTCCATGGCATGGTGCTAAGAACAGGGGAGCACTTGCATTTGATGGTGACTTGTACTGTAAACTATACTCCATTGTGCTTCAGCTCATTGGGGGCGAAGATCTGCCAAGTTTGTTTTGACTGGGTGATGCATGGTCAGTGGGTAGATTCCCTCTGCTGCAATTGTTGGGCTTTTTAGATTGGTGTCTGCTGTTATTGCTTTCAGCCTCCCCCCCCCCCCCATGTGTCTTCACGATGCTGGATCGACATCATATTTTGAAGCTCCTACTCGAATTGACTCTGTATCATTCTCCGAAATTGAGATAAAACAGACAGTGAGGGCTAGTGCGTACCTACCGACTGCCGGCCTCGCTCCCACCAGAGGGGGGGGGGGGGAGATCATCCAGCCAGTACGGAGGGATGTGTGGTCAGAACAACGAACCCCCAGTCATTATTGTAGGTTTTCTATGACCGGGTTACACTCCTCAATTTCCTCACACTAATGGGTGGTCACTAGAGCTCTTGTCTACTCTTACGGCAGACGGCAGCCTACATGCTGGCAAGAGAAGTGGAGAGCAGGGAATATGCATCGGACCATAGCGGTGGCACCGAGAGTTATGGCATCACTGGAGGAGGTGCTGCTCGCATCTCGTTCTACAGGATGCTGTGTTTCTCATCGTGCTGGATTGGTTGCTTTCCCGCTCCCCACTTCCCTTGCCTGTATGTAGGCTGCCCGCCATAAGACCAGACAAGAACTATAGTCCCATATACAGGCCGAAATCTCAGGATAAGTTGTTATGCTTTTCCTGGGAGAGATGAACTCAAAGCTTGTCCCTTAGACCGCACAGCCATGGTGCGGGACTAAAATTCGGACAGTGTGTTTTAATTTCTATGTAGATCAACATTATATTAAATAAATAAAATATTGTTATCCAAAGTAGAATATAATGTGATAATGATATAATTTAATATGATAACGTACTAAATTAATTATTTAAAAATATCAAGTGAAATGGGCTTACTTTGATGTGGGAGCAGTTTGCAAAATAATTTGGGGAGGGTATATATTGTAGTGTTTTGGAATAATGAGTTACTTGTAATGCAGTAACAAGGAACAGCTACTTTTTCATACATTTTGGTGTGTATGTGCAATCCTTGTATGTACATATTGGTATACTATATTGGTATACTGTTTTGGTTACTTTGACATATCTTCAATATAGACATTCATTTGTATTTTGATTAATGCTACAGTTTTAATGGGACAAATTTACTAAAAAGAAAAAAGAAACAAGTTATTCAATTAAATTTGTCAAGGATGTTGCATTGTTGGAGCGTAACAACTCAACTATGAAATACACAACCATTTTTCAACTCAAGACTTATCAAATTTTAATTATAAATCCTAAATAGCAACAACTTGTTTCGTATGCAAAATGGCAAATGTTACTTGAATGTCATGAATGGATCATTTAGCTTCCTTAATTATTATGTGTAACCAGGTGGCTGAATTTAATTTACATAACCAGAGCATCAGAATTATATGTTTATATTCATAAAAGATAATAACAAAGTGCCACAATTTTTCACTATTTTTAAGTTATTTACAGACAAAGCAATAGATTTTTCAAATTTATGCTCTTTCATACAGGGTGACAATTAATGAACTATATGAAATAAAATGGAAATTAGTGACAAACCACGTAGTACACAAACTGTATTGCACATGTAAACGGCACTACAGACATTCGGATTTAGGTTATGACATGTTCGATATGTCTGCCATCTCTGGCGATGACGTGTCGTAGACGAACAGCAAAATTCTGCATGACCCGCTGAAGTGTCTTAACATTGATGCTGTCGATGACCTCCTGACTGTCATCACAAACACTACATGTTCTCTCAAAGTTGCGAATCAAGTCGCATGCTCATACGAATTCCCATCATGCCCTGTGGCCAGCCACGCAGTTTGGACGTCATCACGCAAACCGTTCAGAAATTAGGATGGTTTTATTTCATATAGTTCATTAATTGTCACCCTGTATGCTCATGTAAAAAAATGTGTTCTAATGGTTTTGTTGTTTTGCAGCATGTTGTTTTCATTGGCTCCTTGGGTGAAGATGAATTTGTGATTGTCGAAGTTAATCCCACTTCCCTGATAGAGAAGCTGCCTCCAGTTCTACAGAAGAAGAGATATGGAATGTAACCATTTTGTGCAGAGTAAGTACATAAGTATTAAGTGCCACTGTGAGCATAGAATTACGGATCGTAAAGGATATAATAATGATGCAATGGTTGTGTTATCATTACCAGACATCTCTCTTCCCCAGCCATTTTAGTCTTATTTCCAGATTCTGGTAGGATTTTGAAAAAAAATCGTAGGGAAATTATGGTAAATGTCTGTTATATCGGAGACACATTTCTATCGGATATTTTCAGTTTTAAATGGTTCGTACTTACCAATTGTGTATTGCGGAACATAGTTGAAGGTGCCATTATGCTTTTTACACAAAAATAACCTCGATTTTTCACATTACGAGTAATTCTTTCGGGTCCTTCCTTCTGTTGTGGAACATACAATATGGCATGCACAGCTGTGGATCATCGCACGTCGTGCTTGTGTTTTGTCGATTTGGAGTGGGTATGCAGTGTTTCAACCTTCTTAACCGAAAAATACCTGCTTTCGTGTTCATTATGTCATCACAAAGCAGTGACGGATAGCCCCAAAAACCATTCACGATAGCCCCACGAACCATTTCCAACAAGGTTAGGTTAGGTTGTTTTAGGTTAGGTAAGCATAGTTAAAAAAATAAAAAATAAAAAATTCTGGTAAAAAAAAGGCACGTTTGGAAACACTGGCGAGACCGCGTGACTTTCGACTCTCGTGCCATCAGCAGGTACATAATGGAAACAACGGCATAATGTTGTCGCTTTGCTCAAAATCCAAGTTTATTATATCAAAAGTGCTTATTTCTTGTTGTGCAGCATTGTGAGAAAATACCTCCACGAACTTTCAAAATACTACAGAAACTCATTTCCGTAAGTAGTTTCTTCTGTAAAAATGAAGAAATGTGTCTCCGATATAACAGACATTTACCTAAATTATTTCTGTCTCGGGGGAAAGTTATAATTTAATTCTTGGTGTATGAAAGTGGTGAAGTGGTTTGGTTAGCCAGGTTTGAATCCCAGCTTGGGCATGGGTGTTCTTTGTGAGGGTCCATTCATCAATTTCATCATATCGTCACTCATGCTCATCGTCACGATTACACAATTAGCCAAAAGTGGCAGAATAGCAACATTAAATCACAAAATTCAAAATGAAAGACAGTAAAAAGTACATTTTTGTCAAAGAAAAGAGCATTCCAATTGAGTTCCAAATGGTATGATTAGGGAGACAAATTTATGGTAAATAAAAACTGAGGAGAGCGGTAAATAAAATGTTAGGTTAACGGTATATACCAGCGGTGGAAAAAAAAAAATTGGCACACACTTTTTCATCATGAGAGGAAACAACATACAAAAGAGCTATAAATTGATAAACTACTTCATTTTTATATACTGTACACATACACAAGTACTTAGATTTCAACTGCAATTGTCAGTACTTTTCTTGCTATACAAGACTTAGTATTTAGAGGCCATATGTGATGTGATCGAAGATAAAACGTTCTTCAGCTGCAAGTGGTAGGAAACTTTAGGCAAACGTTTCGTTACAAATTGACAGTTTGCGCCCACAACCTCGATTGCCGATTTTTGTGTGTTTTCTACTTAATTTGATGATATTTCATGGTTATTTCGTGGAAAAGCACACATTTCGCATTACTTCGCGAATAAAACTCATGCATATTTCATCATTGGGGGTGTAGTTACGTGCAGAATGTTCAAAATTGCATCTTTTTTTCACATTTCGCGATTTCGCGCATCGCGAAAATTCAATGTCCCTAGGTATGATCAATGATGTATTTACTATAATCATTTTAAAAATTCATTCATTATTTTCAACCTTTTCCAGGCATGTGATGAAGCCTGTCGTACATTTAGTGCCCAAGAAGATGAGCGACAAGCTATAATCACACCTCATCTCTTGAGCACGTGTATAGTAACCATCTCTTTCTAATTCAAACAGCTAGATGTGCTTTCTTCATTGCAGAATTTTACTTGTACTCGTATTGAATTACGTTATGGTTATGTTTCTACTTTTGAGAATAGCATTGAATAATTTTATGCACATTGTAGGAAGTTTTTTTCAGAATTCTGCTTCAGATTTTGCAGTTAGTGATGATTTTGATTTTAATAGGAAGTTTTTACGTTATTTTGTCAAATTAATTCTATATTACCTATTCAAAATAAGTTTTCAGAAAATTCTGCACAATGTATTTTTTTTTACTGTGAAAGATTTGTTACAGAAAAAAAGAAAATAAGAAAATTTGTGTAAAATGTAACATATATATTTGTGGAAAGAGGCCCATTGCAGATAAAAATGTTAAAAAATAATGATACACGTAAGAACATATTTTCCATGATTTTCTGAAACACAGCAACAAAAGAAAAAAAACTGTCTCCTGGGATAAACTCAGTTTTCTCTGGTTCGTGTAGAAAAGGTTAAACTGAAAATGTGTCAAATTTAACATTTGTGAGTAATATATATTATGCACTGTGACTGAATGTGTCCTGCATTTTGACTTGAAGTCTTACGTTTTGTGACAGCGTATCCTTCTGTTAGCTTAGTTATCTAGTACTCCTAGATAACTCCTAGATGCTTTCTGCATATGTTTCTTCACCATGACAATGCACGGCCCCACATGGTCAATTTGACAGCAACAACTCTCCGAAAGGTTTCTGCTCCATGTTCTTACACTCGGAACTTAGCCCTCAGTAATTATCAGATTTGTTTGAGCTGCTTAGAGAGCATATGAGAGGGAAGAAATTGAAGATGTTCTTCAGTGGCTATGACAGCTGTCTACTTCCTTCTACACCAAAGAACTCAGCGAACTGACACAATGATGTCAGCACTGCCTGAATTTCTTTGAAAAAAACTCACATTGTTTGGTGCTTGTAGGAATTTACAGTTTTTTCTTAGAAATGAAAGTGTTGGTCAGCCTTGAATGACACTTGTAAGATTGTTTGAACTTTTAATTGTTATAGTTTTCAATCATTGTTATCAATATCAGTACAGCCCTAGTTAGCACTGCATTAATCTTATTAATTGTATGGGGTCCCGGGTTCGATACCCGGTGGAGGCTTATAGTTCGGATCCCACTAAACTGTAGGTCCAGTCCCGATTAGCCATACTGTGCATAAAGTGGACTTAAAACACCAAATCAATCAATCAATTAATAATTGTAGGCCTCTCCAATGGCACAGTGGTAGTGCCGTCGCCTTGAAAGCAAGGGGTCCTGGGTTCAATACCTGGTGGAAGCACATAGTGGTTAAACTGTAGGTCCAGTCCCGATTAGCCTTAATGTGTATAAGTGGACTTAAAACACCAACTCAATCAATCAAAAATTCATACACCAAGGCACTAGCTAGCCCGATGGTCTAATTTCTTCACAGCATCCATTTTTGGATATCTGTGCTCCAATGCGAACTCAGGGGACCAAAACAGCCTCTCTGTTCCAAGTCACAGTTCCAACAACTAACCTACCCCACTCTCATCGAGAGTTTATACAGGTTGTTTTCATGACCTCGAATCAAACTGGCAGGGTGGATTGAGACTAACCCAAGTATACCAATATGAGATAAACCCTGGTCTGGAAAAAGTTGGGCTGCCTATGACAGTGAAATAAAACAACTGATGCGGCTTGTAGATATAATACAGACGTTACTACAGTGTACCGTAGCACTCGAAGACGAAAACATTACAGTAGGTGTTCAAAATGGCAGTCTCAAGCATCGATTCCGGCACGACAGCATTGTAGGAAGCTCTGCCGCATCCCCTCTAACATCCCTTAAGTCATACTGACAATATCACGGGCAGCAAGGATTCTTGCCAGTATGGAATGTAAGGTGTAACCCTTGGCTCGACACCGAATTGCCAGCCAGTGCACCCTGAATGTCCATATTCCATCTGCAAGCCACATATTTAAGTTGTCTTATTCCACTGTCATAGCAGATCCAACTAGTTTTGGCTTAAAACTTTTTAACGATGCGTTTCCTGACCTGGATTCCTCATCTCATATTGGTACTGGGGTCAGTCTCAATCCACCCTGTCAGTTTGATTCAAGGTCACAGAAACACCCTGTATATGTTTGGTTGGCATCTGTTTCCAATTGCCCTCCTTTCAAAAATTAAAATGGCTACTTTTTCTTCAATGTTCTAAGAGTTACATAGTAGATATACAGTGGATATAAGAACCTAAAAATACATAATAAATTGGTTTAGACTAATTGTTAACTTTTGTACACCCCTACCTAGACATTTTGTTTACATGTACTAATTAATTAGCATATCAAAGAATTATTATAAAAGAGAATAAACATTATTGACCTTCTCTAGAGCAGAGTAACAGTTTATAAATTACTACTGATAGTTTTTTCTTTTTTTTCTAACAGATACCATCAGCATCAATCATCAATTCATTGCATCATATCTGTCAGGTAATCATACTGTGGATACAAGAATAAACATATTTTTATATAAATATTTTTCATTATATTTTTTTTCCCTTGAATATTATCCTGGAAGGGTCACCTAAATATACTGTTATTAGTGATGTGACAAAGCATAGAAAGAGTGCCATTTTAAGCATGATAGAAATATACCCTATGTTGCCATTCGTCACCGGACACCCCTCAAAAAGTGATCGGGATCGTCTGTACACGTCGTACAACCTGTAAAAGGCATTGCCGGTTGAGAATACACTCATACCAGCTACAGCAGTCAATATGGACAGACGACGCAAACCGAGTGAGGTGGAAAGAGGAATGATCATTGGAGCCCACAGGTTTGGGCATTCGACCCGTGAGATTTCCAACAAATTTCAGATACCCCGGTCGACATTGAGTGATGTTATCGTGAAGTGGAAGCGAAAGAGGGTCATGACTAGGGAACAGAACTTTATGTGCTAAAATACTCAGAAATATTTATTTTTTATATGTCATAAATGATGAAAATATGTGATAAAAACAGGAAAATATGTGACGAAAATAAAAAACATTTGGTAACAAAAACAAAATATTACATGCATTTTAAACAACTGAAATCAGTTTCTAAATGCTTACCTCTTAGTGAGCTATTTCTTGGAAGAGTTGCAGTGGATCACCATAGTTTTTCCAAATTCTCCATTGTAAATCTGTGACAATTATCTCGAAAAAGCATCTTCTATTGTGAGAAAGATCGCTCCACAAGAAACAATTCTTGCATACTTGAAGTACGAAATGCCACTAACGCTGACGTTTTCCAAAGCTTCCTTTTCCTCTACTTCACCTTCCAAAACACGTGCAATTTGGCACAAAGTTTGAAAATCTTGGTTTTCCCAAGATTTAGAGATTAGCACTTGTGCGTTAGATCCAATGGGGGTAATATTTTCTCCCGATAGGATCGTAGGCGAGGCGCCAGAAGTCTGCCAGCGAGCTTGTTCAAAGACAAAACAAACCTAATTCTCGATATGAAAGAGATGCAGAGAATAAACATTTTTCCTTCGAGGATTTCGAGGTAGCTGAAGTCAATGAGCGATTTTATGTAGTTAAAATGAAAATTCTCAAAATATGTATTTACATATGGAAAACTGGAAAATATGTGTTTTTATGTAAAATAAAATTTGCTCTGTTGACATATAAGATTATGATCAGAATTTTGGCAAAACAAGGGTCTCTATCTTATCGCAGAAAAAAACATTTATTTACCTAAACTTCCGTTCCCTAGTCATGACATGCCGACCCAGACCCACTAAACCGAAAATATTAACAGATCGTGACCATCGATGCTTTAAGCCTGTGGTGAAGTCAACCGGAAGGCATCGTTACAGATGGTGGCACAGGAGTTTCGATTGGCTTCCAGTAGTGCTGCAAGTGATCGTACTGTCCGCCGGGAGATCGTCGCACTTGGTTTTCATGGTCACGCAGCAGTTCACAAGCCGCATATCACAGCCTGCAATGTGACCCGTCTGTTACAGTGGTGCAAGGAACACCGCCATTGGACTCTCGAACAACGGAAATCCATTCTATGGAGTGGTGAATCACGTTACCAGATGTGTCAGTCCGATGGACGTGTGTGGGTGTGGTGTATGCCCGGTGAATGCTGTTTACAGGACTGTATCGTACCCACAGTGAAATTCGGCGGAGGTGGCATCATGGTGTGGTCCTGCTTTTCGTGGTATGGTCTTGGTCCTCTTGTTTTAGTTCGGGGATACATGAATGCCAATGCGTACCAAAAAGTTCTGGACAATTCTGTGCTACCGACATTGTGCAAACAATTCGGTATTGGCCCATACCTGTTTCAGCATAACAATGCTCCATGTCATACGGCAGGCATTATCAACACGTGGTTCGAGAACATGGGTGTGCAAAAACTTGATTGGCCAGCCAAAAGTCCAGATATCAATCCCATTGAACACCGTTGGGACAAGTTGGAGCACCGCTTGAGAGCCAGGCCATGCCGCCCAAAAACACCACTGAGCTGTTTGCCGCTTTGCAGGAGGAATGGGACAAGATTCCCGTCGACAGGTATCACAAATTGGTGGAAAGTCTTCCTCGAAGGGTTGCGGACGTCATTGTGGTGAAAGGTGACCCTACACGATACTGATGTGGTGCTGCGACCGGATTAACGTACTGGTATGGGGTGTCCGGTGACGAATGGCAACATAGTGTGTGTGCTATAAAGATATATTTTTGCATGTTATCCATTGAGATCTAATGAGGATTAAAAATGTTCTGTGTGTGTCAGTTTACAATTTCACAGTTTACGCTACATCATAAATTCATATCAGTATTGAATACATCCAGCAACATAATCCAACTTATGCTGTTTATGTATATTTTATATCCCTGTATATGGATTTACTTCATTTTAATGCAGTTTTTCAGTTGTGCTTTCTTCTCTCTGGTAATTTACAATGGATCATAGAAAATAAATTGGAAGCGAAGCGAGCAAGAACATTTTTCAATCCAAATTTTTGCAAATTGAAAACAGTTTTGATTTAATAGGATGCAAAATAATTCATGGGATGCCATGGCATTCTCTATTACAAATTTTCTAATTCAGATTGTTCGGTGCCTAGGGACAATCCCCTCCTTCCCCTAGCTACGGCTATGAACTTGACAAGACTGTAAGAAAAGCAGACATTGCGAGCGAAACAAGCAAGAAAATTTTACTAAATGTATTTTTATTTGTATAAAATTTGAAGTCGAGGGGGCAATTGTCCCTCTGTGTCCCCCTGCAAGTGCTCCTGGCCATCTGGAAGAAATAATGCAAGAAAGACGTGAAAGCTAATTCCATCTTGAGTATCCTTTTGTCCTGCTACTCTTAGATTCTGCTAGTCTTTCTTTCTTTTACTTCTGTTTGCCCCCTTAGAATTGATTTCCGTCCAAGGTTGGGAACAGGCAATGCCCCCTTGTGGTTGCGCCACTGCACCCCCCGTAGTTGCTTTGAACTCTCATGGCTTTGAAAATACTTAATTTTCTCGTATAATATTGTTCAATAACAGCGATAAGATTCCTCTACACTAAAGTTCTAGGTGAAAGTATAACATCTGTAAGGGAGGGCAAGGATGGCCATAAGGTTATAAAAGTATATATTTAACACGTATAATTTGATTTCAGTCATAGTAATTTACATTAATTATTATGTAATGGGCTGGGGGGGGGGGTGGAATGCAATAATTTTAAATTCAAGTGGTGTTTTTGAGGGAGCAGCACTATTATCGGGGTAATATGCCCCGTGGAAAAAAAAATCAGAGAACGTCCGTGATTAGGGGGCAATTGCCCCCCTGTGCATACGCCTATGGCCCTAAAATACATATCTGAAACAATAGGTATGAAAACAGCTTTATTTTGGAAAGATACTGCACCAAAAATCCGTCCCGTAGTAATTATACACATGTCATACTTTTGATGTGGAAAAGGAAATCAGATTTACTCCCAAGTAAGGCCAAATTTAAACAAAAAAATCATGCCTCATATTGAACTAAATCTTCTACTACACACGCACACACATATACAAATTGAATGCACATGTATTTACAAATATTAGATAGCAAATATCTTTGCCTCAATCTTAATCCTTTTTCACTTGATACAAGAGTTCTAAACACTTCCAGTTACATAAGAAATAATGCACCCTCCTCATTGCTTCCATCACTTGAAAATGTTTCATCTGGTTTTAAGGGTATACAGGGTGATGCAGAATAATACATTTCCCAGAGGGTGACATCTTCAGTCACCTGATGTCATGTGTGCTGCTTCCAACGTCCTCTGTTTATCGCTGGATCTAACTCCTCTTGACTTTTTTGTATGGGGCCACATGAAGAGTCTTGTTTACGAGACTCCTGTAGTGTTGGAGGAAGACTTGGTTGCACGAGTTCTGGCTGCAGCAGACAATATTCAGCACACACCAGGTATTTTTGAGCATGTGTATACACATCCTTCGGAGGTACACTGTTCGCAACAAACTTCAGGGTCGCCACATCTAGCAGCTCTTGTAGTGACGCAGGTAAAGCGGGAGATGTGAACTTACGTGATCTTGTCATCTGCATAGTACCAAAATGGTACGTTTCCGGACATGGGTTCCTTATCAAAACTTGATCTGCTAAGTCCCCTCTACAACCCCTACAAGTGTGTAATAGGAATTCTGAATCACCCTGTATATTGTTTCTTAACAGTAATACCCTTCTACACTAAATTTCTGAGTGAAAATATTAGGAGGACACCCACCCAGCACACCAGACATTAATTCATTGACTGTTATAACTATACAGGACATCAGAGCTTCAGAGACTAACATGATTTCATGTCAGCAATTTTGTTGTTAGCAGTATTTTTAAAAACTCGCTGGTTAGTCTGGCTAAAGATAAGCTGCAGCTTAACATTGACGATTTTGAAGCAATAAAATTAACATTTTTTTTAATAGTCAACATGCAGCTTCAAACATAGCCGAGTGTTGCCTTGCCAAGTTTTACGCGACTAGTGCCGAAACCATAGGCAGTGTTGCCAAGCCAGGAAAAAATCTCTCACCTTCTCTGTGACAGCCTTTGTGTATATATATATAATCACAACTATTCTATTTCAATCTATTAAGGTCTTCATTTAAAATCTTGAGAGATTTTATGGGACAATATTGAGCAGTTGTCATTCAATCCCAATTTTTTTTGGCGTGAATAATACATAAAAAATTACTGCATTTTTAATCACTTCTGGATATTCGAATTGCAAGATGTTCTGCCAAAAGTAGATACAAACATCAGCTGCTTTCAGAAGAAGATGAAGAAAAAGAGAATGTCATCATCAATGTTAATGAGGAAACAGGGGTCGTATCAAGAGCTCAATTTTTAATTGACTCAAATCATTTTTTATACTGGCACGTTACACAAATATCAAAAAAGTTGTGCTAACTCTGGTGGGAGATTCATCATCACTTATCTTACAGTCAGACTTGTCATGTAGAGCTTCATGGAGTGTTTTCTGAGGGGAGACATACAAATTTCCAAGTGCTACATTCAAGTCATATTCAGGCACGAAACTCCTCCAGCCAATTACACCTGGAATTAATAATATTTCAAATAGGTACAGTTCGTTATCTTATTTTACAATATCATGAAGCTTACTTATTAAGAATATAAAAGGCAGATGCCCAATTAGATGGATATCAACAACTCTTCCTTGTGAGGAACATAGGACTACTATTAGCAAGAAATAACCTTTTTATAGAGAATAGTTCTTCAGTTGTTCACTTGCCCATAAAGCCTATTCAATATTTTCATAAATGTCTCAGCACTAGTATTGTTAATTCAGTACAAATGAAACAGGAATAACGTTTTAAGTAGTGACATAAATTCATCACATGAGAACCCAAGGAATATGACTCCAAAAAGGCCAGTTTTTAGTTTTGTTTAACATATCTCAGTCAGGCATATTCCTAAGAATACATTATTTCCTCTCTCCCAGTTTACCAGAAATTTTTAGTCGGGGGGAGGGGTGGGCAAGTACCAGGATAATGACATCATTATTATTAGTAGCAGTAGTAGTAGTATAAAAAATGTCATTATCATTGTAAATCACCCAAAGAAAAGGAGAAGTCTGTGCTAAAGCATTTGTGTTTGAGGGAAACAATATAAAATATATTTTCAACGCATTCAATTTCATATTAGCTAATAATTGAAGAAGAGCACACAAACTGTATTTTTGAAAGAAAGAAAATGCATGACGAGTATAATTCATTTTGTACATATGACATGTATAACTTTCATGTACAACATATGTTTTACACATATGCAACATGGACCAACGTAAGAAATAAAAAAATACATATGCAACATGATAACACTAAATCGTACACGAATTCAAAGTTTCTTTAATACATATACGTATATAACATATTATTTACATGCATTACATAATCAATTCTTCCGCTTCCTAACAAACCAATTGTTCATGCATTTAAGACCAAACTGCTTAGCAGTAACAGTCTGAAGTACATAGTTGGTCTTACTTCTCTGGTAATTTACAATGCATTACAGAGAAGAATGATATTGCTCGCAAGAAAATTTTTAGATCCAAATTATTGCAAACAAAAAACAATATTAATTTAATAGGGCACCACATTCTCTCTTTCATAACGCTGTAATTTAGATTTTTCACAAAAAAAAAAAAGAACTCTGAGCTGTAGGCAAATATCGATAAATACAAAAACAGGCCACTTAAAACAAAAGAAGAAACAATTCTTAACAACAATACTGATGAAAGAAAAGACAACGGCATCTGATCTTTAGAGAGACTGCCGACAGTACAGAAAAATATATCCCGCTTCTCTTTCAATGCTTAGCTGTTGTATACAAAAACAACGGTCTCACTACAGTACCTAACACTCGGACACTCAACGTGACTACGACATACGACACTGTAAGAGTTAATGTTTTCAACATAGGTTTTGAATAGGGGGTGCGGAAGAAAATCAGGTGGTGCGCAAGCACCCCTTCGTGCCTATTTGCTCCCTCCTGTAAATTTATTAAATTCGAGGTACGTCCATCTGGTTCTCACATAACAAATTGTAAAATCATTTAGTTTGATATATGGTTCATTGCTAAAGCTGATGTGTTGCTACTTGAAACTTATACCCTCTGTTCTTTTGTATTGAATTAACATTGTAATTGGCAATTACAGGATGGTCCATAAGTGTGGAAACACTCATTTAAAGCAAATACAGACTGTGAAATGCAAATCAATCATCCTGGTCCATGATATAGGGGACGGAAAACACTTTTTATGGTTATGTTACCAACTTCAATTTCTTAAATGAAAAAGTGGTCATGTGACACACACAAAATGATTTATAATTTCACAAAAACACAATATTGTGCTTAATTTTAGTGTAGCTTTAATAATTGTGCGAACCACAAATGTATTTCGTTACGGGAAGCTTGATAGATGATGATATTAAGTACCTGTTTTGTGAAATTTCTTCATTAATTCGGTAATGTGTCTGAGTGTTGTTTATTGAAAAATAATATTTATTTATTTACAAAAAACACCTCACAATTAGACCAATCTCGACCAGTGTTTCTTTGATTGTTGGAGAACATTGCTTCATTTAAAATCAATAATTTAAAATTTAAATCAATGTTTTAAAATAAAATAAATTCTGCCTTGTTCAGCATATTGAGGTTTTTTTTTTTTTATATATATATATATATATATAATTGCATGTATTTGATTAAAAATTAACAGATAGATAACAGTTTTAGTAAAGAATGGCAAATTCAAATCATAATATCAAGGAAAGGAAGTGGTGTGTAGTAACATGTTGGGTCTGTTAGACCGAGTCCATCCTGTCGGAGTCCACGGCACAGCACCTTGGGCCGCACGGCCATGGAGGAGGCCACGGCCAGGAATACATGAATTAAATATTCTTATTTATAGAAACAATAACAGAGTGCTATAATGAGTCACGTACAAGCTACTTATATAAATATCGGTTCATAATAGCTGATACTGAGATAGTACGAATCAACCTGTCTAGTATCATCCCTGCAGGGTGGGGGTGTCATAACCCTCCCCCCCTTAGCCTACCATTCCAAAATTCTGGCACACCATTCCTTATATCTGTGTGCTTATTAATCTTTACAACCGTGCTTATTAATCTTTACAACCGTGATAAATCAATCTCATATAGAGCAAAATTTTATTTGAAAGCATCATGATACTTTTTAGGAATTTATGATTGAAGTTACCTGAACTTGTTGTTGGCACAGGTGGTGACGGAGGAATGTTTATTTCTACTCCTGGTGTGTCCCATGCCTTGATCTTTCTTTTCAGTTGATGTCTGTTATGCTTACGAAGTTCCCCATGATACACCTGAAATTCAAGCGCACATAATATCAACGATAGCTACATTTTCTGTAACGGTATAACTTCAGTGTCTCATGTTTGTAACAATATTTTCAGTGTTGTTATTAATCTGTGACACTGTCCCTAGAAAGTAGTTAGAAGGAATTTATTTCACAGTATTTGCATGAACTGCAACTATTACATTTGTTACAATATTATTATTGTAATAATGAGGTTCAGGACATGGACATTGCTACAAATTTTTGTAGGGGTGGTCACACCATTTTGAATTTCATGGAGGGAGTGTGTGTTCTCCTGAAACTTGTTACGTTCCTACCACTGCAGGGTGAGAGACTCAACACTGTATCTTGACAAGACACACGCAGTGATAAGATCTGAGTTAATGACCCACAGCTCCTGTAGTCAGCAACATGAGGACTCCATCAGTCCACACTGGAACCATCTCAGGTGGGCAGAAGAAAAACTCGAACCAAGAGATATGAGTTTTATCTAGTTTTTATTGATGTAAGTTCATACAGAAACTAGGAGCGCGAGACTAAGAAATCGGGCCCTTTTGGATTTTGAACCACGATCACCAGTTCAGTTTCTTTGATATCCGATTGAGATCATCCAAGGGAACTTTGCTCAGTTTTGCTGGGTGTGAGAGACTCAACACTAGGCCTGGTAACATACCCACGCAAGAGCGGAAACCTCTCAATTTTACCATGAATTGTCTTCGTATTTATCCCCGATTTCTGTATTCTCGAACCCCTGACTAGTAGGTTACAAAGACAAAATATTTCTTCATGTACATTATAATGTGTAATATTTACAAAAGTTGAGTTTGATAAATCATTGAAAAGGTTGTAATACATCTTTTACTGTTAACAAATACTTAACACATTTATATCAAATAATTATACATTGATATAAATTATATATTATAATTATAAAATTTGATACAGGAAAATTTACTGATGAAAGAATTAAGAAAGATTACCAAATTAAACTGTCAAATAGATTTGATGTTTTGCAGGATTTAAATGATGATGAAAATATAAATGAAACAGACGTAAATAAGAATTGGGAGCACATACGTAATGCAATAGAATCAGCAGGTAAAGAAACTATATGATACCATAAACCGAGAAAAAGTAAGCCATGGTTTGATAATGAATGTCATAATCTAATAGAAATAAGAAATCAGGTTAGACTTAGGTGGTTAAATAACTCTGATACAAATCTAAGCAATTATAATAGAATAAAGCGAGAAGTTAACCGCACATTTAGAAGTAAAAAAAGAGATTACTTGAAAAGCAAAATTAACGAAATTGAAACAAACAGCAAAAATAAAAATATCAGAGATTTATATAAAGGTGTAAATGAGTTTAGAAAGGGGTGGCAACCTAAAGTAAACTTGATAAAAGATAAAGACGGTGATTTTCCAGCTGACCCAAGCGATATTCTAAATAGATGGAAGAACTACTTTAATGACCTTTTAAATGTCCATGTAGGAGATAAATCAGAAGTAAATGAAGTCCACACACAGCAGAACCTTTAGTTCCAGAACCTAACTTGACTGAAGTTAAAGATGCTATTAAAAGGCTAAAGAATAACAAAGCACCTGGCATTGATTTAATACCAGCTGAGTTAATTAAATATGGTGGAAATTCATTAATATGTCAAATTCATAAATTAATTTGTTTAATATGGAATAAAGAAGAAATCCCTCAACAGTGGAAAGAATCCATAATTGTTCCTGTGTTTAAAAAAGGTGATAAAATGAACTGCAATAATTACCGTGGAATTTCTCTACTTTCAACAACATACAAAATATTATCTAACATTCTTTTAACAAGACTAACCCCATATGCTAATGAAATTATAGGTGATTATCAATGTGGATTTAAACGTAACAGATCAAATTTTTCACATCAGACAGACACTTCAGAAAAAGTGGGAATATAATCAAAATGTCCATCAGCTATTCATTGATTTCAAAAAAGCATATGATTCGGTCAAAAGAGATAAATTATATAATATATTAGTAGAGTTTGGAATACCTAAGAAGCTTGTTAGTATGATAAAAATATGCACCAGTGAAACAGAAAGTAAAATTCGTGTGGGTATTAATATGTCTGACAAATTTACAATTCATGATGGGTTAAAACAAGGAGATGCATTATCTCCATTGCTCTTTAATTTTGCCTTAGAATATGCTGTTAGGAAGGTAAACGAAACTAAAGAAGGACTAAAATTAAATGGTGTGACTCAGTTGTTAGCATATGCAGATGATGTAGACTTACTGGGGGATGATGTGAATACAATTAAGAATAATGCTAAAATATTTTTCAAAACTGCTAAAGAGATAGGTTGGGAAGTTAACAAAGAGAAAACTAAATATATGCTTACAGGCCGAAACCAAGTGTTAGGTAATAATCAAAATCTAATTATTGATAACAACTCATTTGAACCAGTTTCCAAATTCAAATACTTAGGAGTAATAGGGGAGACCGGGGTAATTAGAACAGGAAACAGCCTGTAGAAGTTCCACTGTAAATTACTCAGAAAATTACTGATGGATTTTTTAAAAAATTCTACCATTTCAAAGGACATCTTTTGTATATTTTTGAAAAAAATAATGACCATACCTGCATTGCAAATATTCGTCCAAAAAAAAAAATTGTCATGACACCATAAAATTGTTCCAATTACCCCATTTGGGGTTAATGGAACATAAGTTAGAAATTTCAACTGAATAGCTTTAGATTGCTGTTGGGGTAATACAAACATCATATATAAATGTCCCATTTACCCTGCAAATTTGAACACAATAGCTCTACTTCTTCTGGAGTTATCAATGCTTGTTTAAATAAAATCCCAAGTTAACGTCTTTTTTCATAAAGTTCAATTTCCCAGCTGTGAAGCAAACATGTGTGAATGAAAATCAGTGTTCTATGATTTATTTGAAAGGTTACAGGCCATTCTACAATGTAGTAAAGAAAAAACTTCTAATAGTTACATGTACAATCTAGTATATCAATTAGAAAAAGTACAAAAAAGCATCTTTTTTGGAGGAAAACTTACTCCAATTTGTAACAAGTAGTGCTAATACTTATGAAAACACTTAAGATAACTTACATTAACAGGTTTAACTGTCGTGAAAAACTAATATATACAGAAATTAAGCTTATCAGTCTCAAAAAACAATTATATATGAAACCATAAAATATAGGCTACATGACAAAAGCTGTACCAAAGAACACTTGACCCATATTAACATTTGTCAGTTTGGCACCAGTAGATCTACTGATTTGAATGTTTGATTTCTTTTTTGAAAGCTTCATACTTGCTCTTAATGATGTCATACAATGGAAGGGTAAATGGACCGATTCCATTTAACTCCAAAGGTCCGTAAAATATAAACTTCCTATCAATTTCCTCAACATCAGGTCTTCGTGGCCAATCGAACTTGCCAGTTTCTTTTTCCTCCAGAAACTTGATTGTTGCTTTAGACTGGCCATTAGAGATTTTAATAATTCTACCAACATACCACTTTCGCTCGTAATATACAGCGTAGTACTTTTCCAGTTTGAATAGGACTACATCGTCATCCTCTGATTCTATTTTACTATGTATATCACAATATACTTATCTAATGATTACAATTACCGTTTTTTGAATGTTGATACAAAATACCAAGTATGACATTATATTATACATTGTACAATTTTAAAGAGTTGACCTTTGTATATAAACCTTGATGCCAATGCAAATGTACACAATTTCAATAAATTTAATTATAAATTTGAATGTATCATATCTTTCTTGTCTGAAAGAACACATATGATTGAAGATATTTGTTTTTCATATTGCCAGTCAAAAATAACTGTTATGACTAAATTATTATAAATATTGCACAAATGTGGAACTTTGAACTTAGCCTAACCATTTTCAAATGTTGTTATGACAATGTATTATTTTTATTGTCATATTCATGGTATTTCAAGATGATGTTCTTATTACCCCATGACTGTTCTAATTACCCCAAGCAAAATCAAGCAAATTACGCAATGTTCTAATAACCCCTTTGGAGAAATTTTTGGGGTAATAAGAACTTTGCTTATAAAAACCAGGCAAAATGCCCATAGACAACCAAACTCACATGAAAAGATGTGTGCCCTTATGTTTTATTATAGGGGTGAAGAAAATTTTGCAAGGGTTCTTTCATTCACATCCAGTATATGCAGAAGCAGAGAAACACCAAACATGCGTCACATCATTTTTTGCAGGTGTATAATAAAAGTCAAATAAAACTTACTTTTGTGTAGTTATTCCAATAACAAATTTTCTGCATGTAGGTTTAGTGTAGGTACATAGGTATGAAATGTTATTACACCAGTCTTTTCGTTTTAAATTATTCTACATTAACATGTTCCAATAACCCCATGTTCTAATTACCCCGGTCTCCCCTATTAACAAATGAAAATGATATTAAAGAGGAAATAAAAAGTAGGCTTAATTCAGGAAATGCATGTTACTTCTCTCTTCATAAACTTTTGTCTTCTCGTTTAATATCTAAGAAACTAAAAGTTAAAATATACAAAACCGTAATTTTGCCTGTAGTATTATATGGATGTGAAACTTGGTCCCTTACATTGAAAGAGGAACATAAATTGAGAGTATTTGAGAATAAAATCCTTAGGAAAATCTTTGGACCTAAAAGGGATGAGGAGACAGGTGAGTGGAGAAGGTTACATAATTTAGAACTACATAATTTGTATTCATGTCTAGATATTATTAAAATAATTAAATCAAGAAGACTTAGGTGGGCAGGCCATGTGGCACGAATGGGAGAGGAAAGAGGAGTTTACAGGATTCTTGTTGGGAAACCTGATGGTAAGAGACCAGTAGGAAGGCCAAGACGAAGATGGAGGGACAACGTTGAGATGGACCTAAGGGAAATCGGTAGGGATGGAAAAGAGTATATAGAACTTGCTCAAGATAGGGAAAGATGGAAGGCCTGTGTTCCTGCAGCCATGAACCTTCGGGTTTAAGAAGACTAGGGAGTTAGTTAATTATACATTGATAAATATAAGATTTAAAACTTCCGCCATTAATGTATTACATAAAGGTTAGTACATCATCTTCTTCTGAAATGTATAGGAGTTCATTCAATTACGTCATAATGTTTTATTTATCAGAACAATCAACTATACTCTTTTTTGTCATAACTTATCCTTTAAATTACAATCTTTAAGTTTTAACCTTATACATTTTCTATTTCTTTCTTTATGAATGTTGAATAAATTTATCAAAATAAGCAAGGCGTAACAAACGTTACATCAAAAAGTGTGCTTGTAACAAATGTAAACTACAAGAGGAATAAGTTATTCAGTGATCCACATCCATGCAATTCACAAAAATTTGACAGGAAATTTGCTGAGAGGGACAGCACTTTCATACTGGCCTAGGAGTGACAACATTTTTAACCCATAACGATGCATGTATGGGTAAAAATTATCCAGCCAATTTTGAAATACATTTTATGATCACTTCCGATGAGTGTCTGAGACCACCCTTCTCTCTATATTTCCAGCAAACTCGTCTTACCATCTTTTTTCTCATCTTCTCTCAACTTTATTGTTGCATAATGAAATAAAAATGTTAAACATTGAAGGTATTACAGCTTTAAAACAACTAAAATTCGGTCTTGAGAAGCAATTTTCTTCTGGGTATTTTTTACCCAGAGCATGTCGTTATGTCCTAACAGAGAGCATGCATCGCAGTAGCGTACGCAGGATTTCATCAAGGGGGGTGTTATTTCTAAAACTTTTTTCCAAATTCACATTACTTTGTTTTATTATACTTCAATTAAATAATAATAATCACAATTAATTAATAATACTTATAATTAATTAATTAGCTGAATTAATACTAATAATACTACTATTAAGTAGTAGAGATCTACATAAATATAGTATTTATGAAAACAATAGAACAAAATTACTTTCTAGTCATTCGATTTTTATCAAATCCAGGGAGCATTTTTTTTTTGTTTCTTTGTTACGATATAATTGTCTGGTCAACGATGCGAGACATTTCAAGGGTGAAGAAGATCCATAAATACAAGAAAATATATTAAAATAAATTGAAATAATCAAAGTATGGAACTCATCCAAGGATCTGCGGTGATCTGGTCGGTAGAGCGTCTAACAAGTGACAATCACGCGGAAGATCCGGATTCGATTCCCGAAATTGGTTGGAATTTTTCCGGCTTTTTCCCCTCATAAATGTCCCCGATAATTCACATCTGGATTATCTCGCTGTTCTTACCAACAAAACATTTTACAATAGTTAAGCTTATTGTCGTTTTAATAATTGTCTAGTCAAGAAGGTGAGACATTTTAAAGAGAGACATTCAAACGAGCTGCGGTAAACAATACAAAGGGAAAGCGAACTGGTGACTGTATTCTTCTCCGCCTAGCCTTTGTTTATACATTAGCCTCTTACAACTTACCAATAACTTTATTTAGTTAATTCTCATTGTTCGCACACACAAAAAAAATACATGTTCGTTGAACACTGGCGTACGTAGAGGGATGGCCGATGGTGTTCCAGCCCTTACCGAAATTTTGATAAAATCAGAATTTTCAAATAAAAATCCGTTAAGAACTTTAAAAAGTCAAAATGTGTGAATGCGAAACCTCTTTTAAAGTGAATCCCGATTACCATTTTTGTCTTTGAATACAATTTTAATAGACTGGAAAGCTCCAAAAATACGAAATATTTTATTATGCATCCTGCTCTCCAAATCGAAGCCATTTGCTATTCACATTTACTATTCCAGCACCTCCCGAAAAAAAAATCCTGCGTACGCTAGTGTGTTGAACATTGTTGCAACGGAGATACAAAACAACTTTTTCTCTTTTAAATCATAGTTACCCTAACCTAACCTCATAAACTCGTGGTTATTTTCAAGGCATCACTCTGAAAAACGCGTGTGTTTGGAATGCTGTCCTTTTCTCCATGCCGCATGGAAATAATAATTCAAAGCATTATTATATTATTATTATTATTATTATTGGTAGTAGTAGTAGTAGAAGTAGTAATAGTAATATTATTGCCCCAGATCTTTGACTGTGAAACATTGGCCATTTAAGTTTTTTCCACAGTCTTTTTCATAATATTCCACAAGCTCAAGGGGGGGGGGTTTAAACCCCGTAACCCCCCCCCTTGCGTACGCCACTGATGCATCGTGCTGTGTTAATTGCACCATTGGTAACACAGATTGAAACAATTAACTCATATGTACACAACGTGATCAAGGTAAGTGAAAAAGCAGACAGAAAAAGAGAACAAAAATGGCTTTAGCGCAAGTTGAAAGAAGCATGCACAGTAAATATTAACAACTAACCTTATAGCAATCTTTCAAAAATCCCCATTTTGTTTCCCACTGTTTCAATGTTTGCTCTTCTTTCTTGATGATCTCTCTCCTGGTAAGAAGACAATTTTGTACAATTTGAAATGCACAATATTTCATGTAAAACGTAATGCTTTTTTGTCACAAATTCTTTGGACTTCTTCAATATTTTTTGGTGTCGTATGTAATATATACATTGCATAAAACCACGTAATTTGTCTTGTGCAGGTCCCTTTATAATCGTACACTTTTAATTTTTCCCAAGGGGCTTTTTACATCCCTTGTTTTAAATTTTTAAGTAATAATTTTAGATAAGGGGATATTTCCCCAAATATATTGAAGACTGCAAAGTGCCGACATACCCAAAAAAATTTAATTCAAACAATTAAACCAAATCTTCCTACAACATACTGCCAATTGAAGAAAATTAATCTGGAAAAATATATTTATTTCTCAGATTACATTGAAGTTTATTACTTCACAGTATTAAACATGCACTAAACTCTTAACCTTTAAACATTCTTTACAATTGTTTAGTTACCTTTTTTCATCTTCCGCAACAATACTACCACAAGGAATGTATCTTCTAGAACCCATAGTTTTCTGATCTATTTGGAGTTTCTAAAAAAAGGAAAAAGTTATCACAAATGTGATTATAATGTGACATTATCCAAAGAAGTTCATTCTACATGCACAAAATGTCTGAGATGGAAATGACAAGAATCAAAATTTTAGGAAACCAAATCTGATGATGTAAATGCCATGGGATTTCATTTTTTAAGTTGTGTTGTCAGTGTTGACAGCTGCTAGTGGCCTGATTTTCAGTATTTAAAGTATATATCAAAATGCTCTTCAACACACATATACCTTTTTTCAGTGCTTGAGGTTGAAATTTCTAGGTGGGAGAGCGGCTGGATATTTGGTTGAGTTTGGAGATGTATTGTTCAATATGGATGCAATGAACCAGGTAGGGGCTACGATTGTTCTAGCTGGAGGCATGTTTTGCCCAAATTTTCTTAACTGCGGGTGTATCATCTTTTTTTTTTATTAAGTTTGAACATTTTTATTGTGTAAGCAATTGATAAATGAGAAAAGAACATGTTGAATACCAAACTGAAACGTAAGAGCACCTATGTGGGTGAAATTTACCCAGGCAGTGTTTCTACTCCCCTGCGAATGGAACAAAGTCTGACAGCTGATCCAAGTTCTCGAGTTGGAAGTGACTAGAAAGATACTGAGAATTGTAGCCTCTGGCACTCATTGGAAATTAACAAAAAATATATTTCGAATTTTACATGGGCAATTTTTATTCATACATGCATCCCTATGTGTTATTGAGAATTGGCTCATCTTCCTCCTTTTTGCAGCCTGTCACGCTCCTTGTAGTTGAGATGTCATTAATTTATGGAGGGGTGACATTTTCAACCTGTGACCGTTGTCATTTTCTATAACCAGGGAAATTGAGGTATCATTTAAATGTCAGATATGTCTGGAAGGGGGGGGGGTGATGGATTGCCAGGCGATTGGAGGTTGCTTTTATTGAGTGGGCGAGATGTCCTAGAGATGAGACTACATTAAATGTATGCAGAAATGAGAAAATTATCCCACATCTGTGACGGGCAGGTAACATGATGCAAATCCAAAGTTTGATGTGGGAGGTGGGTGGGGTAGTTGATGCAGGTTATAAGCCCCTCCTTTGACTCAGCTTTTTTTTTTTTGAAAATTTGATGACATTTTGTCTCGTAGAAGAGAAGTCAAATATTTCTTTACAATTCGTAAGTATGCCATTATATTTATATCAATTAACAATTCAGTGTGGTATTTAAGAAATTTCCAGTGGGGGGGACTCTAGGGACAGCATAAGATAATGACTTTATGCCATATAACATTCCCCCCATGGATAACATTTATCAAGCAGACGGGGCACACAAGTACCCAGGGGGGGGGGGAATTCCCCATCCCCCCTACAAATACCACCCTGATAACATATTTGCAGAACCACTGCTCTCGGTACACATTTTTTAGCTTTTCATATTTACTATGTGCGAATTACTCACAAGATTAACAATATAAATTACAATTTTACTTACGTTTTTTGCGAGTATAATACGTTGTCTTCAATTACGACGTTTCGAGAGATAACTTCTCTCTTCTTCAGGTTTCGGTGTTTTATAACCTAACCCTTAATTCTGATGACTATGGAAGAAATATTTTGACGAAGCTATGACTTTATGAATTGCTTATAAAACATCGAAACCTGAAGAAGAGAGAAGTTATCTCTCGAAACGTCGTAATTGAAGAAAACGTATTATACTCGCAAAAAACGTAAGCAAAATTGTAATTATATTTTTTTGCTGGCACCATTGCAAAAGTTTATTTTTTTTGTCAAATTTGTTAATATGTCACAACAGCAGTGTGTGAATTAACGGGGGGGGGAGGGCGTGCCAGGGATTCTGCCCCCCACAAAAGCTAATTATTTTTATCCTTACCAGGGATGTTTTCATCCCCTCAAAAATAAATGGGAGTGAAAGCATACAGTATACCATTTCTTACTATGCAACAAACAAAAAAAATCGTGTCCATTAGCGGTTCAGTAAGATTTCCCTGCCGAAAAGTATGCAGCCTCGTGGATTAAAGAACTGCATCATTCTGAAACTGCCCAACCTCACCAAGCCAACAGCAGGCTGTTTTCCACTTAAGTTTTCATGGCATAGTGCTGATATTTTACAAGTATTTATGTGGACATTAAGTTTGAACTTTTTAATAGGAAGTTAGTCAAGTTTTCGGTGTTAGTAATTCGATAGCTCTTTTTGTGTGTGAGTTTAGATTTTCTTAGAATGTAAATATACTGTTTCTAAATTAAGTGTAAACAGTGGCGGCAATTGGGTTCGAAAATCGGGGGGCAAGGTGTCAAAACTGGGGGGGGGGGTGCAAGGACAGTATACTTCCCCTTGGTGTATAAGGTTTAGCATAGTGCTAGGACAAAAGTGACAAAAAGTGGGGATGCAACTGCCCTTCTATTCGCTGCCACTGTGTAAATGTTATCATAAGATTCAATGACCTGAGTTGGAACCAATGTTCTTCTAAGGTACTTTAGAACTGCAAGTCAATAGTTTAGTTTACTGATTGGCATAGACGTCCGGAAGGGAGAGCCACGCCCCCCCCCCCCCAATGTAAAAATGAATGTCCACCTAAAAAGTATATATTTCACACATATAGAGTGCCTGCCTAAGAGAGATCTGCTTGTAAATCTGCATATTAATACTCCAGAAACTCGTAGATACATTGCAGATATGAAATTGCTATATAAGATCATAAATTGGAAACTTAAGATGCAGCATCCCACTCCACGAACTCTCACTCAGAGTGCCTAGACATAAAACACGCAGCAAGGAAACTTTCCACCCTACAACTCCCAGGCTCTCACTCATACAACTTTCACTATTCCATAGGCTACCGAATCAGTTCAATATAATCTCAAACCAAATAGATATATTCACTTCATATTCATTTTTTATCAGCAACATGGAAAAAATTGTACATAAGTAATGCTTTGTGAAACTGATCTTTTTACCTTGGTTCTTGTTTTATTTTTGTTTATTTTATGTTATCCTTTCTTTTGTGTTTTTATTCTTAGGTTATTGTTTTACTGTTGTTTCTTTCTGGTTTAAAATAGCTTCTGCTGTACTGGAAATTTATATAAATAAATAATTTCATGTCAGTCACAGTAATTTATGTTAATCGTTATGAGAATGTTGAAGGGACGTGATAATTTCAGACTGAAGAGGTGTTTTTTTAGGGGGGCATCACCGGAATGGGGGGAAATATGTCTCCTTTGCCCCCCTGGAAAAAATTACCTTGCTCGGCCTTCCCTGGAAAAAATCCTGCGAAAGTCCATGCTGACTGGTGGTAACACACAGATAAGAAACAACCTACCTCCCGAAATGAAATCCCATACGTCACTTAGTGACTTCCCCCTCCCCCCCCCCCCCCAAGCTTAATTCGAACACTGCACAACAGTGTTTATAACCAAATATTTACCTGTTCCTCGACGAGCTTTGACAAACTGCACGCGCAAGTACTAGCATAACTCGAACTGTCGAACTGTTTGTTTGGTTGCTATTGGAAACGACGAAACAAACAACGTCCGCTGTGCGGTCCAAAGTGTCAGGTGCGGGAAGCGCGTGGATCGGTCGATGCTCTATGCCACATATACAGCAGATGTTATTTTGCTCAAAACTTGGCGAAGGATAAACTCGCAGAACATGAACGGCAGGTATTGCATTCGTTCATCTTGTGTATGAGGAGAAGTCTAGGTCTTGTCCGAAAGGTTGAGGCGAACATACTTTTCGCAGTCTCGAACTCTTGGAAGCGGAAATCTTTCGAATTGCACTCTGACTGCAGCGCCAAATACAATCGGTAAATAAACTAATAACACACTTCGCACGTTTTAACCCTTAGTACGCCGCGTGGTCTGACGAAAGTAAGCCCAGTGTCGCCGAGGCTTTGAGCGCGAAATTTGAATTCGTATACATAATGGAGAAAAATCGTAATAACTCTGGCACTATGGGACCAATCTACTTCGGATAACTTTTGTTTTGCAGGCAATACATCGGTGCATGCAACCATGTAAAATTTGGATGCCCCAACCGCGGGGGGGTTACGGGCGGGGGATGCATCCACCGAATTTCAATGAAAAAAACATAAAAATGTGGAGTTTGCCCCTCTTCTCCAGCTACTTTGGGGAGAAAACCGTAACTTTTGCTTTTTTTTCAAAGAATGGACCTTCCGCAACAGAATGAAACTTGATTCATGTTCGTGGGTGCAATACAATTTGAATAATAAGGCAAAACGTAAAACTCTGTTTTTTTCCTCAAAACAGCGAATTTGCATATTATTCATAAAATTGTTATAACTCGGACACTATGGGACCAATCTACTTCGGATAACTTTTGTTTTGCAGGTAGAACATCAGTGCATGCAACCATGTAAAATTTGGATGCCCCAACCGTGAGGGGGGGTACAGGCAGGGGCTGCATCCCCCGAATTTCAATGAAAAAATCATAAAAATGTGGAGTTTGCCCCCTCTTCTCCAGCTACTTTGGGGAGAAAACCCGAACTTTTCGTTCGCACTTGCATCTTGTGTAGCTACTGTCAATCTATTTCTTCCCTGTTGACTCGGCTCTTTGTCGAAATATGTCCTTGTGGAAATATGTCCGGAAGGAAACAATTAGGAAACGATTGTGCGTTAGGGAAATTGATGAGCTGTTATATGATACGAACTGTTTTTCCTAACAGAGGAGGGAAGGAAGCCTTTGCAACTGTTCGTTTTGTCTCTACTTGTGGATAGACTCATGCTTCTGGCGCCTCTGGCTATCATCAAGCTTCATTGCATTTCTAACATAGAGGCGACAGAAAGCTGACACCGCCAAACCTCATCATATCCCCTCTCTCCTTGCCACCCCCCCCCTCCCCGCCACTAGTTCAACTGGATCACCAGGTCTAAACACAAAGAAGAATGTGTGCCTTATCAGTACTAAATCACAGCGTTGGAAGCTTGGAGGAAAACAGCATCGTAAATACCAAGCATTCATTGTGTCTGTCAACTGACCAGCGAACACGTGAGCCCAAAGCCCAAACACGTGACATATTCCGAGAAAGGAGGGGGGGGATTTGGAATTTTCGTAAACACGATTGCAGAACCTGTTCCCAACCGAACTGCCAGTGTTTCAACCTCAATATACAAATATAAGTGTGGCAAACCCTCGATAATTGTATCTAAAGCTGTTAGTTGCATATGTGCAACAGCGGCTACAAGGGACATACTTTTTTCGTTGCACAGGTGCAACGGCGGGGGACTAAGGGTTAAACACTTGTTTTCTTACACTACAACCAACATCTGGTTGACTTTCGATTTTCATATACAGGGTGTTTCAAAAATACTTTTACAAACTTTGAGGGATGGTTCCTCAAACCAAAACAAGAAAAAAAGTTCATGTAAACATATGTCCGAAAATCCTTAGTTTCTCAGTTATTAATGAAAGTTTACGTTCAACGGATTTCAAGGTACAATCCACCAACTTAAGTTGGTAACCATTAATAAAATTAATTTTGTTAGATAATCGAATGATGTTATCGATAGAAGTCTGCTGATGTACTCATTGTATTCTAGATGGCGATGTGTTGCCAAGGAGTTACAACATGTCATGGAAGCCTGTGAAACCGTTCGAAACCGTGTGGGAGTATGTGAAGGGTGCGCCGGTCCATGATCCGACGCGTGCATGCGTGTGTGGAAGCAAGATTTGATTGATTGAGTTGGAGTCTTAAGTCCACTTTTTGCACAGTAAGGCTAATCGGGACTTGGCCTACAGTTTTAAGTGGGATCCGAACCACCATGTGCCTCCACCGGGTATCGAACCCGGGACCCCTTGATTTCACTACCACTGCGCCATCGGGGATGCTTTCTACACTTGCTAATAAGCTGAGAATGTCTAACAGATATGTCATTATGTTCTTTCATTAATAACTGAGAAACTAAGGATTTTCGGACATATGTTTATATGAACTTTTTGTCTTGTTTTGGTTTGAGGAACGAACCCTCAAAGTTTGTAAATGTCTTTTTGAAACACCCTGTATATTTATTAGCCGCCCACCGTGGCGGAGTGGTTAGCACATCGCGCTACGACGCCAGAGGTCCCGGGTTCGAATCCCTGCCTGAGCATGGATGTTTGCGAGTGTCCATTCATCAATTTCATCATATTACTCATCCCCCACCTTCGCAAATTAGCCAAAACTGGGAGAAAAGCCAGGTAAAATAAGGCAAATAAATCAATCATACTATATTTATTGATCGAAGTGTGTAAAATTTAATAACGAAATAAAATGACTTTACATTTCAATATATTAACTGCAGTGCCAGCGCGCTACGACGTTAGGGAATTCCGGGTTCGAAATACGACCCGGGCATAAGTGTTCATCAATTTCTTCATATCAGAAGTGTGAGAAAAGCGACGCTAAATAATAGTAGTCAAAATCTATGAATATTTCTATTTTTTAGTTACTTTTGTCAACAACCTACCGACTCCTACATACATTTCTGGTGACGACCAGTTGGAATCATGCAAATCACTTTCTGCACGGGACTATCCACTTCACTCCTGATATAAAAAAGAAGATACCCAATGTTCAATCAGATGCAGTTATGAACAAAAAAACGAATATATGAAGGCAGTGTATCAATATGAACACATACAGGGGTGCCCATCCCTCCAAGGCCAATGGCGCATCCCCCCCAAATCATATCATGCCCCCCCCCCCCCGCAATTGATATTATTCGCGCCCTCAAACCATATCGTAATTCCAACAAAGTATTTAATTACGACAGCGTGTCTACCGAGAGTAACAATTTTCTTACCTTTACTGAACAATACTTGATCTGCCCCTCCTCCCTAAACAGGGGTGCCCATCACGCAAGGCTGCCCCTAAAATCGTTCATCATAATCCCCCGAAAATAGTTTGGATGGATATGTAACAGTTGATGTCTATTTGAATGAAATACCATGTTAAACTGTCCATATTTTTTAATTGTTCGATTAATTTATGAGTAATTTTTTTCTGTGACAAGAAGTTAGAAATATGGATTATATATATTTTGTTACAAATGGTGCACCTGCTTTAAATTAAGCAGTATACTAACACTAAGCATTATATTTTAAGAAGTGATGTTATTAATGAATATCGAGAATATCGCTCATGTCTTGCAATGCAGCTATAGTATAAAACTTCACATTCACGTCAGTAAAGTGCCAAACACTCTCAACACATCATCCTTCTGATTGCGATTCCGAGATATTTAGTCTTTTTGGGGTCGAAAACGTGTGGATACCATATCGCTAAATTACAGTCTCCAAAATTTAATGTTCGAACTCTCTCTCCGCTACAGAAATCCCTCGACAATCTAAGATTTAACACTTTATCAAGAGCTTCCTATCTCCCCTTTAAATGTAATACTCAATCCTACCACCAAAATTTCGATGCCAATTTTAGATTTATTATTGATATTGAAGAGTTGATATTGCTTTCTCCAAAACAGTAATTCTCAGTCTCCACACCAGAATTTCCGCAACAGTCTAAGACAATAGTAATACACAAGAATTGGATACCCCCTCAATTTAATGCTCAATCCCCCTTAAACTAAAATACCCGCCATAATCTGAGATCTAGAATTGGATACTGTCCCCCCAACAATAAATTTAGGACCCACATTTGAATTAAGGCCTAATATGCTAGAGTTGGATATTTCTCCACCCCCTTCGATAATACCTTTAGACAATTTTATATTATTTGAAAGGAAAAAATCCTCCCAAAAAATCTCGATGGTGCAATATGCGCCATAATCCCCCCCCTGTGGGTACCCCTGAACACACAGTTTAAGACTGCTTATTCAAAAGTTACTAAATTGTTATAATTAAGTAACTTTTGAAGTATCAACTCTTTGGCATTCTCACAATTAAATTCATCGGATTTTCTTCTCATTACAGTATCACATTCGTATATGGGCAGGTAATACAACGGTAATTGCAGTGTAGACAGTTTATGAAAGGGGGATGTGACTGAAAGATTATGTCTTGTTACTTTAGGGAATATTTGCATGGTTTGCGACCTTTTCTAGAGCATTCCCTGACATTCGCTACGAGACTCGGCGGCAAGCGACCCCGCATCAGCGCTTGTCTTTCCCGGTGAACGGGGTCCGCGACAGTTGGTAGAGTCGGCTATTAAAATTACAGTTTTCATATCCTTGACTACAGAAGGTGTTGAAAATGATGTCCCTCTGCTGCAACACATTCCTGGAATCTCCGAAGGAAATTGGCATTTACACGTGCAAGTTCGTCTACTGTAATTCTCCCGATTTCTCGTACAATACTCTCTTTTAACTCACGGATGGTGTGCGGATTGTCTTTGTATACTTTATTTCCCCATTTTTCTTTCCACTTTTATTCAGAACTGACCCTGTTACTCTGACCTTTGTTACGAGGTTTAATATAGTGGTCCTATGTGGAACGGGAACACTAGGAAATTTCGTTGCAAAACATCGTCACACTTCTCCACAATTCCTTTTTCCGAAGTAACACTCGACAAGATAAATCCTTTGTTGTAATGTAAACTTTTGTGGTGCCATATTAAGCCCCAATCTTCAACCCACGGACACGACACAACACAACTTCTGAGGGTGGATTATACTGGCGTCAGTCTGCAACGTCAACAGAAAGGATAAGAGAGCGAAAGCAGGGAGAGCGAAAAAAAAAAAACGGACTGTAGCGTGCGACTGTCGCGGACCCGTTCAACGGGAAAGAGAAGCGCTTGGCGCCGAGCCTCGTAGCGAATGTCAGGGAATGCTCTGTACATTCGATTTATATTTTTGTATGAAAGCTGGGTCAAAGAGGGGCATGGGCCTTCATAACCCGCTCCCTGGCACACCGCAGGCTGCAGGCGGAAAGCTGAAAACTGTTTATTTGAGAACGATGTGCGCCGATATGGTTAAATAATTTAAAAAAAAATATCAATTAAAACAGAATGCTCTTCAATTTAATACTTCTCAAATGAGTTCCCATTAATTGCATATATCATCCGACCAAATTATGCGTATTTATTTGGAAAAGGCTTCAACCACTAGAGTCCTCCTTTTGCGTACATCCTTGGTGTGGACACTGTCTAAGTCCTCTTGTCTACTTGTCATGGTGCATAAAAACCAACGTCCGAAATTTCTAGGTTAAAACAAGAAAAGGATAATGTAAATGCTGACACCTGGTGGTTAAAAGAGTAATGCACAGTGACGTAGTTTAAATCGAGGGAATGTAGCATACAGGTGCAGGTGGTTTTGTTCGAACGGAAAATGGGGTGCTTGTATTCGTGTAATATTTGCGTAGTGAAATGCATATTTTAGAAAGTGATACACAAACGTATTAGTGTTTATACTTATTAGTCATATATTTCGTGTTTCGAACCATGAAAAACTGACGAGTGCTGCTTTTTTGTGCAAGCATGCGATGCCAACGTTCAACTTGTTTTGCAGCGATTTAATAGAACATTGTTTTACAAGCTACAGTTAATGAAGAAATCACCAATTCTAAAAAAACTACGTCAACAGATCTTTCCGTAGTCTTAACTGAATTAAGGTAAGTCCTGTTTTGCATTTGTACATTGGCAAGCATTTTAAATCTCAGACCAATGAAGTTTTCATTCCAGACAGGCAGGACGTTGTCGCTGGGTTCGAGCCTGAAGTCATGTCTGTCATGTACGGCTCGGAAGTTGATGAAAAAATCATCCTTTTTTTTTCATGGCCTTAAAAACAATGCTAATCCTGATATTAGTCAGGACCAGAAAATATTGTTTTTATTTTGCATTTTTCAGTATTTCTTTCCGTTTTTGTTGCATTTTTCTTCGTTTTTAAGGTTTATTTTTCTCCTCCACTGTTGTTTCGTGAATTTTAAATCCATTTACTAGCTTGACTTACATATTTAAATTTCGTGGCATGTTCTTGCTAGCATGAATATACGTTCAATGGAAACAAACGTTTGGCAATGGATTAAAATATTTTGTGTGAAGCCTACTTTGAGGTTCTTTTGCTGGACACTATTACCGCTACAATGTGTGGTTTTAAAGTAAAATTAGGGCCTCGCAGTGGTAGCGTCATCGCCTTGTAATCAAGGGGGTCCCGGGTTCGATACCTGGTTGAGCCACATAGTGGTTCGGATCCCACTTTAAACTTTAGGTCCAGTCCCGATTAGCCTTACTGTGCATAAAGTGAACTTAAAACACCAAATCAATCAATCAAAGTAAAATTAGTCACAATATTAAAAATATACGTGCATATACTCCGATGTACGCGAAACACAACTGTATTTTCAGATGCTGGCCAACTACTGTATTGTGGAAGGTCCACTCGGAAAGGAGTATCTGTTTGCTTCAGCAGTTTAAATCACCAAACAACGGGCTTTATTGAATTATTCAACTACTCTCTTGTAATTTATGAAAAGTCAAGCTTTCATTCAATAATTTAAAGTTGTTTTTTTTATATATACACATAAACTTCCGAGACCCAGTGAGTGATGAACAGTTCCCCCACCTGGCGAACTTCAAATCTCATGCAAGCTGTAAAACCTGTTTTTCACGTGCAGTGCACACTCTTCTAACACAATTCAATGAAGGGAATGAATGGGAAATATGTTGCTTATGTGTGTTTCAAAAGGATGAAGTATTGATTACTTTCAAAGCACATATACAAACGAAACTTAATGTGTGTGTTTCTGGGAACATTGTTAAGACCTTGGAGTAACGCTAAGGAGCTTGAGAGTAGTTGTAACTTGGTTATAATTTGAACACATTGTACCAGTTTCAATAATATCTCGATTTTTCAATTCAATACATTGCGCAGATTGGAATGAAAAGTAAGTACTTTTACAATGATTAACACAATCCGGAAGTAAGCCTATTCTAGATCAAATCTTGCAATGTTTATGAAAGTTTCGTCATTTTTTTAAGAAATAAATTAGATTTAAGAGAATCAAGGTCGTACCACGATTATAGATGAAATAGAGCTGTCCACGATTTTCAACTAGGTGTATAGCTTCTCACCTAATCGAGTCCGGAGCTTCTTGATTACGAGACGATAGTGATAGCCTTTCGAAAAATAGCGCAGTGTCAATGCAAGTAAGTGTAGTAATTTAACGCTTGTAGCCAAGTGATTATGGGCTCCATTCTCGGTGGGGGTACAATGACCAGTAGTTCGTTCGCACTGAACTTGAAAACTGAAGTTTCACAAGAAATTAACTGGCAAATTGTACTGGTCTGTTGCATGTTTGTAGTCGTGTGTATTAAATTATGGTGTTCAAAACTGCACGTATTATTTCCATTGTTACGATATCGTATGCTTAGTGTATTCTTATAGCTTGCTTTTTTCCTAGATAGATAGATAGACACGTAATCTCTCTTTCCTCACCTCCACCCCCCCCCTCTCACTTCCTGCAGACCTATGTAGCGCGCTACGACGCTAGAGGTCTCGGGTTCGAATCCAGGTCTGGGTATTAAGAGTTCTTTGTGTGAGATGAGTGTCCCTTCAGGAACTTAATCATATCACCACTCATTCTCATCTTCGCGATTTAACGTAGTCTCATTGTAATCAAAGGGGCCCGGGTTCGATAGGTCCAGTTCCGATTAGCTTTCTGTGCATAAAAGTGGACCTAAAACTAAATTCAAATGAAACAAAACCATTCATCTTCGCGGTTAGACAAAAGTGGTAGAGAAATGAAGTACAGTAAACCATCAATCAATCAACTCTCTTTTTCCTCTTTCTTTTCCTCTTCTACATTTTTTCAAAATGTGTCGGGACATGTGAAGTTTACCCCCAGTTATTTCGTGAATAATTTGTATATCGTCGGCCTCCGCGTCGTAGCGAACATCATAGCATGCTGCTAAACCGTTACTTATGGAAGCATAATAACAGTAAACCGTTACTTTTGGCAGTAAACCGTTACTTTTGGCAGTAAACTGTTACTTTTGGAAGCATGCAAAGTCAGATGTCTCAGGTTCGAATCTTAGTCAGGGAATGAATGTGTTATTGCGTTTGTAACCATCACCCCCTTTATTCGTAGCAAAGCAGTGCGCGCTGATACAGTTGCGTTTACCCCTCCATGCACTCGCCTCCCCTCTCACGCGTTCACTGGTCTAGCCACCTAGAGCCACTACTTGAGCAGAGACTTGTTTTCGTTCTCTTGCTCCGGAGATAACCGGGAAAGAGAGTAGTAACAACTAAAATTAGAATAGAAATTTTGATACGTTTTGGAAACAAAAGGTCGTTTGCCAACACTAACGATGTGAATATTTATTTGCAAGGACGTATTTAGGGGGGTCTTCCCCCGAAAGACCTACCAAGTACTAAAATTAAATAATCAAAATATACTTTTTTAGCATTTGTTATATAATCGATGGTTATTTTTTCCGCCGAACTTATGGGAAAGCATGGAATTGGGATCACAGCTTTGAAGGACAATTCTAAATATTTATGCACACTACTACGATGCATACAATATTAATCAGGAACTTTACTTTCCATCAATTGGATCTAACTCCTTTTTTTGTATTCAATAAATATTCAATTCGTTATCTATTTGACATAATTTCCTTGCCAGGTAGTTTTTATACAAATTTTGCCGATCTTAAACTAGATAATGAATACGTGCTGTTATACGCATATCTATCTCTTCTTGTACCGTATGTTTACCATTTCATGTAATAATAAAAATACGATAATAATTAACATATTTAATACTTTAACTTAATTAAATATAATTATTCTATTATTATTATTATTGAGACTTTTGGTCGAACCCCCCCCCCCCCCCCCCGAAATGTATTTCTAGATACGTGCCTGTTATTTGGTGCGGGTAGAAAAAAAGCAGAGTCAACTTTACAGGGGTTCGCTACGGACTTCTGGAGACGCACTTGACTTAATAACGCCAGCAGGAAGATTCAGACCGTGGCACAATTAACCCAGAATATTGACGATGACAAGCGCTTTGTAGCAAGGAACCCCTTCCTAAAATTGGAACTTGAATTTTATTTTCTTTCTCGCAGCACGGTCGACCCTTTGGATTTGGGTTCGGCGAAGTGCCTACACGAGAGGTCCTTGCAGAGCTAAATGAGGCGTACGTCGAAGGCGTTATGTGGCGGGAAGGGCAACTCCGAGAAACGTACATGTAGAAATGGGGGAACCGCAGCAGTGTTGCCAAATGATATATATTTCTTTCAATTTAGGGATTTTTCGAAAAAATAGAAAAACAGAATTCCTTTGCAAAAGAAAATCTGTAGAATATAACTGGCTGCAGGAATTTGTTTATAACAGGAAATTTTACATAAATTATACCGGAATTTGCTTCTAAAATAGCAGCATCGAGAACTCGCATAAATACTCCAGTCTTCATGATAATTGTAGAGCACTACGAAGCTAAGAATCATACATTCGACTTCTGATTAAGGCATTAACGTTTTCATATGTGTCTTTCATCATCGTTTTAATCAATTCACCTTTCAGCCTCATCCTCGCGATTAAGTGTAGAGGTAGAAAAGCGGCGTAAAATAACAAGAAGAATACAATTTATATTTATTTTTCATTTCTTTGCAGAACTGATAAAAATCTATCTCTTTAGAAATGCGGACTATTTTGTCAGAAGATTAATTTCTCTCCATATATTTTTTTCACAGAGGGGAAACTTTTATTAAGAGACGAATCTTCGCCGAAAACTGGTAAATTGTCTGTGAAGCAAATATACATTTTTCTCGGAAAAAGGATTATTTTGTCTTCAAAGATCTTGTAAATAAAACCGATGGAGTTGATCTCTGTGAACAAAACATTATTAAAATTGTTCATCACTATGCATCACCTTCGTGTTTGGAAGTAAATATACATATTACTTGAATGTGGTGGAAGATCGAACATTATATTAACCGAGCATTTTTTATGTAATGTAATGCGTAACAAAAATATCACAGTAATTATATTGCTGTTTGTAGTGCCGTCATAATTGTAAGACATTTGCCCAAGCAACGTCACGGAGGATTCGTAGTGTAATCTGTGGACTATTCTTACCACAGATTATTGCAGCACGACAGTTATGTCCGTGTGCTTGTGACAGGCTATGATTCTCCTGTATCCTATCTACAATTTTTACGAAACACGTTTTTACTGTCGGTTTAGGTGAGAAGCTGTTCACTTATGTGAATATAGCGTTTGAATAGCACACACAGCATTGCGCTGCAGTGTAAAAGCTTAGAGAAACCAAATGACGAACGACACAGGTATGCTGGCGCCACTATCGAAAAAATTTGGCAGTGAACAGTTATATTTTGCAGGCTCGCCACCTGTAACAGTGGTAGAGTGAGATACACTAATATTGCTCGGCAAATTGTCCATGACTATTTTAATTAATTTTTCTCTTACATCATGTGTTTTTTAAGCGATGGATTTTTATGTATGCTGGTGCAGAAGTTGTCAACAGCTTGTTTTGAGTTCTCTTTTAATTCTTGAAGCTCTTATTGGGTCAAATTGCATAGCCATAGTTTTCGTAGAATAGTGGGAAATTTGCTTAGAGAATTACATTTCTGCGAAACGTGTTGGCACCACTGGTTGGAAGAAAGGGAGCACAGAAAGGATTCCTTTGTGGGGAGAATTGTACTCGAGTAAAGCTCGCTGCCAATTCAAGTTGCTGAGCGCTAAACTGTAATTGCCCAAGAGTAAGACGGGGGCTAGGCCTGGAATACAAACGCGAGATAAGCAAGTAACGCTCCGCAGTGTAACGTAGCAGAAATCTGTTCGGTGAATGCGCATACCTCCGTTTTGCCATGCAAGTAAATTGGAACGGACAAACGGTAAATGTCCATAGTTTCTCTCTCCCTTGTAGTTTGTAATTGTTTCAAGATTTGCCTGTTCTCAGACAGTCCGAAGGATCTTAATGTCTTGTGAGCATTGTATTGGCGTAGCAACATATCGCGAGGCCTTGGGCGAGATTAGAATGAGTCCCCATTAAATTTGAAATCTCAACAAAATATTATCAAATTGAAATAATAATAAAAGCAGTGCTGATTACGTTTTAATATTAGAATAAGTGTAGTGTTTTCTCTATACAGTCTTTGATGTGAAGCAGGCACATACGCAGGGGAGGGCTCACGCCCACCCCTCCCCCACCCCTCGACCTACGAAATATTTAAATGTGAATCTATAAAAAGTTACGAAAATGACATCGACGATTTTTCAACGTTGTAAAAATTTCAATATTGTCCTTGCATGAATGTGTTTGTCGTGTAGAAAGGCAGGCTCCTGAAGTCTGCAGTCTGCAATATTGAGTCGTTTTGCTTTTATAGCCATTGATGCGAGGCTAGCAGACGTCCCGATTTAGTTGGGACAGTCCATTCCGCTTAATCCCATGTCCAGACTTTTTACGAACTGCAGTTGTGATTCGAAAATGTCTTTTTTTAACTCGCTTTAGATATGTTCTTTATTATAATAATAATTGTTAATACATATAATTTAATTTATAAATATATTATTTCTTGAACAGAATTAATATGACTGTTCAATGGTGCTGGTATAAGAAAATTAAAGGAAAATTTAAAACATTATTAATTTGTGGAACTCAGAATTTTGGAATACTTCGGTGAATTGAACGTAAACAATAAGCGCCAAGGTGTATGCCGTGTGACACCTTTGTCTGTAAGCGACTGTGTGACTGATTGTTCGGTATAGGGGAGGGGGTTATCAGCGAGTTGATTTTTTCCCATTACTTTGACCATAATGTTTCAACTCTATAATTGTAAGTGTACGGTTAGCTATATGTAATATTACCATAGCATTGTTGACTAAATCAAATACTCCCAACTGCATTTCGCCGACCACTGTGGCACTCCGTGGTTAGCACAGTGCGCTATGACGCCAGAGGTTTCGGGTTTGAATCCCAGCCTGGGCATAGGTGTTCTTTGTGGGTGTGTTCCTTCATCAGTTTCATCACATCATCGCTCATCCTCATCGTCGCGTTTAGACAAACTTGACAGAAAAGCAACGCAAATAACCAAATTCAATCAACCTCACAGCATTTCTGATCTTCTATTTGTTCCACGTATTGGAACATATCTTGTGGTAAGGGTCTCATAGCAATAAGGATAAAACACGAAAGCAAGACTAATATAAGTATTTTATATATATATATATATATATATATATATATATATATATATATATATATATATTGAGCCTTGGCAACACTGATTGAAGTTAGGCGCGATTTGACGTTTGCACGGAATCGTCTGGCATTATTGACCATAACGTACTTCAAATGTTTGTCAATAGCTTCATTTGTGTTGTTTATGTTGCCTTGGAGATTGCGCGACAACAACAAAATGGAATTAAATCGTGAACATTTTCGTGCGATGATTTTTTTACGATTTTCGACGTGGATTATCAAGACAAGAGTGCATCGATCAACTTACTTCCACATTTGGCGATGAAGCCCCTTCCTTTGCCACTGTGAAACGCTGGTATAACGAATTTAATCGTGGCCGCCATTCGCTCACCGACAAGATTCGCGAAGGTCGTCCAAAATCAGTTGTTGTTCGAGAAAACATTGATGCTGTGCAAAACTTAATACTGCAAGATCGTCATGTGACATACTGTGAGATTGAGGCAACCATAGACATTAGTTCCACCAGCATATATAAAATATTACATGATCATTTAGCTGTGAGAAAGGTATGTTCTCGTTGGATCCCACACAATTTGACAAAAACTCAAAAAGACGCTCGCGTCAATTGGTGCAAACAAATGCTCAATAAATACAATCGTGATGCTTCAAAAGACGTATATAAGATTGTAACAGGTGACGAATCATGGATATATGTATATGAGCCGGAACGTAAACAGCAGTCGACTGTATGGGTGTTTCAAGATGAACCCAATCCAACAAAAGTTGTTCGCGCTCGAAGCACATCGAAACAAATGGTCGCCTGTTTTTTTTTTCGGGAAAACTGGTCATGTGGCAACTGTGCCTTTAGAGGAACGTAGAACGGTCAACAACAATTTGTTTGCCAGAGGTCTTCGGTCAAATACGGAAAACAAACAAACGCCGTCGGATCATTCTTCATCAAGACAATGCCAGCTGTCACACATCTCGTCTAACAACCGACTTCATGAACAGTCAAAAAATCGAATTGATGGGTCATCCGCCGTACAGTCCTGATTTGGCACCCAATGACTTCTTCTTGTTCCCGAATGTCAAGAATAAATTGCGTGGACAACGATTTTCGTCGGCGGAAGACGCCGTTGATGCGTTCAAAAACCATATTATGGAGGTTTCTCAAGAAGATTGGAAAAACTGCTTTGACAAATAGTTCGAACGAATGCAAAAGTGTATTGACCATAAAGGAGAATACTTCGAAAAACAATAAAGCAGTTTTCAATGCCAAATTCCTGTTTTTTTCGTTGTTAGGCTCAAAATATAAATAGTGACCCTCGTGTGTGTGTGTGTGTATATATATATATATATATATATATATATATATATATATATATATATATATATATATGTGTGTGTGTGTGTGTGGGGGGGGGTATAACACATTTTCGAATCTGGCCCCTCCCTAAAATATCCTGGGTACGGACCTGATGTGAAATGGCGTGGCATCTAAAATCAGATTGCTACTGCCGAGTTTATTTAAAATACTAAATATTTGACATATTTATTCAAATTGTAACGTGTAACTAGATTCTAAAACAAAATATTGTAGTTTTATCACACAGAAAAATTAGTCTATTCCATCTATTTATCTCACTTCTATTAAAAAAAAAAAATGAGCCCCCGGAGGGTCGCCCACTTCGCCCTCCTCTTGCTACGCCTTTGCTGGTGAGTATGCTCTTCCAGATTGCATTTAGTTGGCTGATACACGAGGGTAGTTCGATATGTAGCGTCCTCACCGACAAACATTCCGGAGTTACGAATGCTGACGTAGAAGAGAAGACATGAATAGACGAAATGAAAATACATGCACCCTACACAAAACACAAGCCAAGGTTTAATAATACTTCAACAGTAGTACAGCATGACGTCCAAGTATCCTCAAAATCAACTCCATTGTTATCAGCCACAGACCATTCGACATCAATATATTTGTTCTTTGTTACATCCCGATTGTGCCGTCATATTGCATTGCAGGTCAAATTTTGATTTACCAGTGTTACCATTTGCACGAGTTCAAAACGATCCAAGTGATTTAGTAAACATTTTTGTATTAATTATGTAATAAAATTAACAATTCATCAAAATAATTAGATGAGATATCAAAAAATATATTATTCGTGGTGTATCGGATAGTTCATAGCCATATTTTATACATTACTAACTTCATTTGTTGCACGGTTGGGTGAAAACTCGCTACATGATAGACATACCCAAAAAGTATTTGCAAATTTACTTTTTAAAAGTAGCTCATTTATAGTTACTTTGTTCAGAAAGTAACTCAGCAATAGTTATAGTTAGTTATTTTAATAAGCAACTAATTTACTCTTGTAGTTATTTTATTTTAGATAATGAAACTTGTACGACTCGTGAGCAGGCTCGAATTTTGGAGCTTGGGGCTTACACCCCCAAAGGGGCCTTCACTTCACAGAAAGCAAGAGATGGTTGAAATGTCCCAAAAAATATAAAGAAATTTATAAACTACTGACATACCTTGGCCTAAATGTTATAACTGAAATTGAATGTAGGGGGCTCGCCCCAGGCTTGCTCATGACCGTCTACATTTAACATTAACTTTCATTAAACCATATTCCAACCTCATTTAAATTTGAAAGAATTACGATACGAGCAACTATGCACAAAAATTGACATATATAGTAATTTGTTCATTACTTTTGAAACGTGCGGAAAGGTAAATATTACTTTCGTTACTCGTTATCTGAGAAAAAGTAACAGACTTACAGTAACTCTTTACTTCCAAACATTGGTAATAAATTCTAAATTAAACTAATCAATTTGTATTTATAAACGAGGTTTGCTCGTTAATTGCTTTGAAAAAAGAGGCGGTTAAAATTCAAAGACGTTGACAAATTGTTTTTGAACCAAGTCGAGAAAGCTCTCTGTGGAATCAGATAGCATGTTCATTTGCTCATTACACGGGCCCTAAGATTTCCAATTAATGTTAATGTATTCCATTAACGAAGAGTCCTAGGCCCAGTTCCCAGGAACGGTGTTTCCTATTCAACGACACAGCTGCCCTCTTCCGTCATGAATTTAAAATTCAACGCTCCCTTCTCTCCTTAAGGTCTTTCTAAAATATGAATCTATCTTGCTGATTATTTTAAAAGGAAATGCTTCTTTTTTTGTGAATAACGTAACATGTTCACACGGCAAATAGGATTTGATTGATTTATTGATTTGAGGATTTATTGCAAAGAACTTATTTTTGTAACTTCTCCGCATCGAAACAGGCTGGGCATGTTTAAAATAAAAGAAACTGCCAAAAGTGGCACAGAAACGACGCGAAATAAAATAAAATACAAACACATATTGATTTACGTAGATTTTTCAGCGAAAATGCAGGCTCGACCAGGACTCGAACCCGGGCCTCTGGCATACCGTGTCATTGCTATACCACAGAGCTACTGATTTTTCGCTGTCGCTGTTTTACCTGTGTAGAATCGTCTCTGCTAGTGCTACCGCAACGGAATCTGTTGCCTTTGAAACAGATGTTAATTCCTTAAATTAGGTGCGCACACAGGAGATGTACTACGTAGATGTACTTCATATTTATTTAGTCAACCATAATTTTGGTTCAGTAATGTTTAAACGTGCAGAAAAGCAACTTAATTTCGTTACTCGTTACGTAGCAGTACCAATTACTCATTTAATGTAGTTACAGTTACGATTTCTCTTAAAAGTAACTCGATACTTCGTACACCTCGTGTGTGTGTGCACGCATTGACTGGTCGCTTCGGGGAACTACATTAGAATACTCACCTTTACACCGGGGAACAAAATCGGCCCCTGGGTCCCCCGAAAAAAATAAATCACCCAAAATCCAGCAGGAAATCCTGAAATAATGCCCTGGTATAATTTTGAGTTAAATCTGGAAAGTTCCCCGAATAGTAGGATAATTTCATAAACAGTGTGTGAACTAGTTCCGATCAAGCATTACAGGTGGCAGCACAAATGCAAAAGTGTATAAGATCTGCCAGAAGTGCGTAAGCGCAGTTCGTTATGAAATTAAAACGTAAGTACTGGGACACGTAGATGGCCAGAAAGCTACGTAGGTTGTAAAATAGGAGGATTCCCGAAATAAGATGCCCTGTTAGGTTGCCAGATCTCAAAATCTCGTGTGTGTGTGTGTGTGTGTGTGTGTGTGTGTCGATGGATGGATGAGGGGGATTGGGACAGAAAGGGGGAAATTAAGAAGAGGAAGAATAAAAGCAGAGAAGACTATGGAACAAGTGAAAATCGGAGAGGGGGGCGTACGAGAGAGAGGCAGTCGTTATGGAAACCAAAATCCTCCCTGAAGTGGTGAGATGGAGACGTGTCCCGGAGAATGGGACGAGGCTGCTTGAGGGTGAATGGGGCGAGATGAGACGCTGAGACGGACAATGCTTCTTCTTCCTTGTCGCGATGGGCGCGGAACCCTTCTCTAAACACTACATCCTGAAAGGAATTTTCGCTGACTGACAACTGCTTTGGCAGCTGTTTTCCTCGATCCTGGGAGATTATATATATATTCCAGGTCTTCCTTCTTTCTTTTGTTATTCGAAGCGGAAAATACCGTACTCGTATCTTTCCTCATTACTCTCGAATATATTACAGCACTGCCTTAGAGCATTCACTCTGAAAATATGCATCTGTGTTAAAAATTCTACCATTTTGTTTCTTCACCAGTAGATGTTGCAGATATAGGGTGCGTTCCAAAAGTCTTAACGAAACGAACGAAAGTAACTGGCCTCGTGAACCTGGTGAAACCAGTTATTTTTCAGACTTATGGAACGCTCTAGACCAGTGGTTTCCAACTTCAAAATGTCCGAGGGCCAAAATTATATCCAGCCAGAAGTGCGTACGTTTTAATTTCATAACGAACTGCTCTTACACACTTCTGGCAGATCTTATACACTTTTGCATTTGTGCTGCCACCTGTAATGCTTGATCGGAACTAGTTCACACACTGTTTATGAAATTAACCTACTATTTGGGGAACTTTCCAGATTTAACTCAAAATTATACCAGGGCATTATTTAAGGATTTCCTGCCGGATTTTGGGTGATTTAATTTTTTCGGGCGACCCAGGGGCCGATTGACGGGCCGCATTTTTTTTGGGGGGGGGAATTAAAAATTACAAAAATTGTAAGTACTGAACTGAGAATGTAGTACTTACTTTCGCATGACCTAAATTTCTAAAATGAGGCATTAAAAGCAATGGAATCATTAATCAAAATTGTATAATTACAATGTATTTCACAAAAACCAATACTTATGGATGAATTGAAAGAAATGAAAAACACCATAGAAATAAGAATCCTTCATAGTAAGTTCAATGTGAAAATTGAGGCAGAATCTACCAATCGACTTCTGTAGCGTTCTTGATGAACTTCATTGAAGAAAAAACACTTTCACACGTGTGTGCTGCCGAACGTCGATGTCATTCTTTGCCCAAAACTACGAAGGTTTGTAAAGCGTTCCTTTGAAAGGTATTTGAAAAACTCTGGCCCCTATTCTTGGCTAGTTTGAAGGAACACATCGCCTTGCAAATCGTACAATTCAAGTTGGAGAGAAGCTTCTTGTTTTTCGATGTTAACGCCAAGAGGATTGCTAAATAGCTGGATGCTGCTTTTAAGTTCTTCAAAATCTTTAAATCTGGAGTCAAACACATCCATTATTTCTTTAATATTTGCACTGAGTTCAGAAAAGTCCAGTGTTTCTTCATCTCCTGCTAGCCGCCGACAGCTTGGAAAATGGACCAGGTTATTCCTCTCCAAAGTAACGTTGAAAATCTTCAGTTTGTTACGAAACCCATCTATCTTTCCCATTAAATCTGACACCAGCTGGTTTCTTCCCTGCAGTTTCAAGTTCAGTTCGTTCAGATGACCTGTGATATCTGTTATAAACGCCAGTTGTTTAAGGAAGTCCATACTCTGAAACTGTTCCTTCAGTAAAAATAGAACGTATTTTAATAAAAATACATAAAATTAATGTATTTTGCAAACTGGCTTCGCGGGCCGCCAGTTGGAAAACACTGCTCTAGACGAAAGCGCAGACGCAGCGTCTTGTTTATACAAATTTTCCGCATGGCGTCCAGCGGAAGGCATGTCCTTCTGGCAGAAATAAACTCTGCTGTAAACACTGTTACTCATTTTAATCACATTGTAAGAACAGTTATGGCACACTCATCTTGCGCATGTTTCTTTATATCGCTCTCTGTTAAAATTATAATACATTTTCCGAACTAGTGCAGTTTAAAGTCATCATGCACGCGCGAGGTGTGCAAGCAGCACACGATTCTCACCGAACAAACCAGCCTCCTGGCCCGTGCGTTTGGTGAATCTCGTTCTTTCACGAGACTCACGGAATGCGACTTTTGGGACAGCATAATGGACCTCACGGAAGCACTTATGGGACAGCCATTACCATAACTCGTTTAACGCGTTCAACTCGTGCGACTTTCGGAACGGGCCCATAGTCAGGTCAGGTTTGCACGGAGTTGTCCATCGGAGGAAGGAGGCTTAGTTTTTAGGGAGTTATATGGGCAAATTCAGTGTAAAAATGACCAAAAATTGGATTTTTGTGAAAATTTTTGGGGGGATGATTGGAAAGTTGGCAAAAAAAGTTAATGCTGGAAGTGATAAAATAAGAAATTAAAATGCTGGAGTTGCGCTTGAAAAAAGATGAAAATATCAGCTGATAGATGACATTAAATTAAGCCGATCCCACGTTTACATGAAGCGCTCGAATTCAGAAAGTCTGGAGATTATAGCAGAAAACGATTAAAGAAGGAATGAATAAAAATATTATTTATCCCCCCCCCCCCCAAAGAAAGACAACTATTTAACGGTCAGAAAATATGGAAGCCTTACCGCTTTGCTAATCCACTTGCCTTTTTTTTTTTTTCTGACGCCATTGATGAACTGTTCTAAGAGCCATCTAGCGAGCGAATTACAGTTGCATTGGCTTGAAATACATTCCAAACAAGAAACGAATTGCTACACCCCCGCCAATCGATTCAGTTGTCTGCATTGTAAGACGAACTACGTCATTTCCTTGCGTGCATTTTCAATAAACTCATTTCCGGCGACAAAGACATGAATCGTCTGTTTCCATTCTTTCGCGAGGAGCGGGAGAAAATAATGTAATGAGGGAAGGGGAGAAGGGGCCACCTAGCTACTGAGAAGAAAAATGGCGGGGACATCGTTAACGGAGAGATACGAATGATGAGTGGAGGACGACGCGAAGGAAAAGCTGCATGACGACAAGAAAAGGGGGGAGGGGGTTGTTCTTATGCACTGAAGCAGAATACCGGAATTTGAATCAGTATAAGACGACCCAATTATGTCCTTCTCCATGTCGTCATTAGTCGTGTTCATCTTGTGAGAGTTTTTGTCAGCCATCTTTAAAAAGGTGGAGGAGGAGCGCTTTCGTTTCGAACGGAAAGAAGGGAATCTTTTTCGGGTTTTATTAACAACCACGTTTAGTTAGCTACACTTTTTGAGCCGTATAAAATAGGCCACTCTTCTATTAATGCATTTTATATATTTTGTTTATTAAGCGGGCGAGGTTCAGCCAATGGCTGCTCTGCCACCTAACCCTTGTCAATATGATAATACATATACAGGGTGAGCATAAAGTCTTTCCCTGATTACAAACTTTTATTGCTAAAGAACTATGCTAGATACAAATATGCGGTTTGTTGGAAATGGTAGCTTAACTCATAATGTTTTGTTATCAGTACACTTCAGTACACTTCGACATGTGCTCCCTTTGTTGCCCTTAGAACGTCTAGGCGATACTCAATTTCTCTCCATGTCTTTGCCAACATATCTTCCGTCACCGGCACCGTCTCCATAGCATCCCGTGTCCATAGCAACTGTGTCCTTAACGAAACCCCATAAAAAAGTCAAGAGGGGTTAGTCTGGCGAACGCGGTGGCCATGATATGGGAATTAGAATAAGAATCAGACAAAACAAAGAAATGGAAAAAAAAAACTTGATGTATTGCACTACTTATTGCCATAGGTTTTCTTTGCCTATCTACCGTGGAAGTTGAAATATAAATATTCATAATCAGGGAAAGACTTTATGCTCACCCTGTAAGATGATGCAAACTGCGTATGGAGCAGTAAGCTAAATGTAAAATAATGCACAGATACAAAAAAATGAAAAAAGAAAAAATACATACGAATTAGTTGCATACAAAAAAAGTGTAACTAGAAATACAAAAGACAATAGTAATATTAATACAATAATACAATTCCATATAGTGAGTGACTTGATACCTTCAGTATGTGCCCCGACTCTGCCATTGTTCCATTAACAGCAGGTCTTTTACTTTACCTTTGAAATTTAATGGGTTGTTTACACTAGCGATGTTCGCAGGCAATGCATTCCATGCTTTGGGAGCCGAAAAGGAGAAAGATGATTTGTAGGCCGTGGTAGAATGATGGGGTAAATCGAAGTTGTTCCGCTTACGGGTAACATACTGATGGATTTCCCTACGAGAATGCATCTTCTCAAGCAAGTACTGCGGTTTACCTTCTGTCAGTATGCGGCGTATGAAACCGAGATAGTGCAACTTCCTTCTGTTTGCCATGGTAAGAACCTGATTATTATTTAAGAATTGAAAAATATGAAGGTAAGATAACATTTCTTTTCTTGTCTTATGACAGTTGTTGTAAAGTTCCGGCGTTCTTTATATTGTTGCCAGTCGCTTGGATTGTTCGAACGTTTTAACTTTCGTAGCGCGTTATCTCTGATTCGCATCAACAATTTAACATTAATGGTGATCCACGGTGCATTTTTCTTATTGTGTTTTACGATTTTTAGAGGTGCGTGCGTGTCAAAAAACATTTTGTATATTTGAGGTCAAAAACTCCACTTTATCATTAACATCATCAAGTGAGTAAAGCTTTGACCAATCTACATCAGTTATATCTTTTGCAAACATTTCTTCGTTGAAGGTATTAAAATGTCTACAATAAACGTAACTCGCGTGAGGTTCCGGTTTCTGCAATAAGAAATCAGGTTACGCAACGCAGTGCTCTGATTTACCGATTGGGACAGTGACGTCAGTTTTAAACAGTAATTCTGTATTGTCAACGGCTATGATGTCAAGCAGGGTTTTACTTTTTTCGGTGATGCGGGTTGGTTTATTAACTATTTGCGTTGGTCCAAATGAATGAAAAATCGATCTTAAAACCGTGTTTCTGGTTTATTTGGGGGTGAGATAATCGCAGTTTACATCTCCTAATAGGAAGAGCTTATCAACTAGTGGATATATTTCGGATATTAATTCTTCGAACAATGTAAGTTTTGTGTATGGGACATTGGGCGATCTGTATATGGAACATACACCAAACTGTTTATTCATGTACTTCAGAATCAAAGTTAATGTTTCGATGCCTTCAGTATTTACTTTCGTCTCTATTGTTCGAACAGTTAAGTTAGATTTATGAAAAACTACAATTCCGACACAGTTTTTCTTGGTTCTATTTTTTGTTACCGTTTCATAACCCTGTATACTAATAAAAGAGATAGTGGTGTTCCGTCCTTTATCCAACTTTCTGTAATGACAATCAAATCGAAGTTTCCCTCTTGTACAACAAGCCGCAGCTCGTCCATTTTCAGAACTAGAGTGTGCGTCAAATCTCCTGCATATGGCGAAAGCCAATAGCAGCGAACTGCACCGGTGCCATGTCGAAATCTCACACGGAAGAGAGACAAGAGTGGTTGAGCGAAACGCCTTGTCACGGAGAGCACGGAACATTAGATAATATAACATATATTAAACTTGATGGGAGAAAAGATCATACCTGATTATGCCAGAGAGACTGCCAGGGGCTCCTCGTCACTCCAACAACTGCCGTCGTTGTCCTCATCGTCACTGACCGCACTACTTTCGGTCTCTGCGTCGTCCTTCAAATTTATTATAATTGGGTCCAAAATTTCGTCCCGATCTATCTCCCTTAGCAAATCGTTTTCCTGTAATTGTTGTACATGTTTAGCACGAGCGGCCCATTGTTCTTGTGTTACATTGTCAAGTTCTTCGTTAACAAATTAACAACACATTCTAATGTGTGGTTCTGTTTTACCCATGTCTCGTCAAGGTACAAGATTGGTCTCGAATCACCAGACAGTCGAATTTCGTGCATTGTACGAAGGAATTTTACCCTTGACGTAACAATGTCACTTCTATCCATCAGAAATTTACGACCGTCGTTAGTTTTCCTGTTGGCACTTCTTAAAGTCAATTTTACTTCTCTATTCTTCACCCGAACATTATTTTAAAAACAGGAACGAAGGGAGAGCAAAAAGGATACAATGCAAATACGTTTACAATAACATTGCTTCTACAAAGGGAACGGTATAAGCTACAATCACGCTTGTTTTTCGTACATAATCGCAAATTCATTATCTTTCCATCTGTTGAACTACTGACACTTGAAATAATCTATTTATATCCAAGCGCCAGCTACACGATTTAGTAGCGAGGTGAAACAGGTTCTGAACGCCGCACGTCTGTGATTCGCTGGTGCTGTTCAGTCGTTCAAGGCCATATGCAGGAGTAGATTTGACGCGCACTCTAGTAAATTATATATACATACTTCGACGACTTTAATAACGTCGAATTTTCTAGGTTCCAATTGTGATCCATAATGCACTGATCAGCCTCAAGTATGGAATTGAGTCCCTTTGATAAAATTCGTTAAAAAGACTGGGGAAGTGTGAGAAGATGTAGGTCCCAGGGCAGAAAAATGTGTTTGCAATTATGGGCACAGACCTTCGTGGTTAATCCTGTTTAGGTAGCAAATGTTCGCAATTCGGACTGTTCGCAATAAATATCGACACGGATTGGCAGCTGACAATAGAAAGGCGACAAAAATCCACCTTACCCGAGTGAAAATTTTATCTTGAGCCGCTCCTGTATTTCGACATTTCACGTGGGTGGGTATTTATAAATCGATCCTATTATAGAACGAGATAGACTTCCTCACACACTAGTTTACGAAAAGAAACTCAACGCTCATCACCTGAATCAAGACTGCTTTTATTTTCCACAACATTGAAAATTCTCCCCCCAACTGGCATTGCAATTAAGTTCACAAGATCTGGTGACTTCTCGCGATAGTTGGCAACCACGATGGGGACGAACTGTTGCGGGGAAGAAGCATGTAGTGCAACTATGTTCACAGGACGACTTCCTGCTGCGAGAAGATATAACTTGACATCTGATACGGTAGTAGCCCGAAAGAAAACACAACACTCGACCAGAGAAGAAACGTGTCTCGAATTCAAATTCCGTTCATTCTCATATTTCAAGGAAAGCATAACATATATTAGCACGATATCCATCTCTCTCTTCTTGACCAATGTTTGTCACGAAGAAGTTGCTTCAAGTTCACACGCAGCCAATCGTAGAGTTATGAAACAAAGGAACTAACCTATACAGGGTGTATCATAAGTAGGTACAGTTGAAAGTACACGATAATACAAGCAAAAAAGTCTCAGTAAACATGGGTCTGCAAACGAACCGTTTTCGAGATAATTGCGAATGTGTGGTTACAAGACGCCACTGACTTTATTGTTTGTAAACGTCGTCCAAGTTGGTAAAATGTACTCTTCGTTGCTGTAAGGTTCCATTTTCACTATGCAGTACAGCACATCTGACGTGACTCCCTGTGTACGATTAGACTGTGTAGTGATTGTACCCATCCTGTTTGATTACAACGCCACCTCTCGGAAATGTTCTGTTTTGTAAACAAAGAGCAAACCTCGAAACGCGTAAGGAGTAAAGCACTCGGTGTTTACAAAATGCAATCAGTGACGGCTTCTAACCACACATTCGCACACATTATTAGCATTTTACAAACTAGGACGACGTTTAGAAACAATGAAGTCAGTGGCGTCTTGTAACCACACATTCGCAATTATCTCGAAAACGGCTCGTTTGCAGACCCATGTTTACTGAGACTTTTTTGCTTCTATTATCGTGTACTTTCAACTGTATCAGTTTGCTCTATTAATTATGGTTAGGGAGCGGAAGTTGATGACCTAAAAATTATAGGTATATGACCTATAGAATGTCCTAAAAATGAAAAATGAAAAAGAAATTAAACAAAATGCAATCTTGCTTTTAAAAAAAGGCGCCAAATGATACCACATGCAAATTCAATTAACATATGCAACGAGGATTTCCAATGGGAACAACTGAATAATTTTAAAACAATTTAATGAAAGAGTCGTATACACTGAATGAATTGGTGTAAAATGCATTAATTTCTCGCATCTTTGCCTGGTGATGTAGTGTGGTGTGTTTCTGTGGCAATGTAAAGAAAAGAAATTATCACGATCCACGTAAGACAATTTTTGTTTAGAAATTTAACAAATTGTATAAAAATAGGGAAACCAATATCGGGGACGCATCCGGGAAAGGGTTCATAGACACGCACCCCCCACCCAGAAAAAAAGTGCGTCGGAAAAGTAATTTCAGAAATTGTTTGAAATATCTGAGTTTGCCCCAGACGGGAACCTGGTGGTTTTCCCAGACACAACAAAGACTGTCACCAGTTCAGCATTTCTTTTGCTCGTAAATTGCAATCCTGCGAGATATATATAGGCCTATGTTCACCTTGGTGAATAGACTCAAGAAGATTACCAAAATGACAGAAGTGACCAAATATGACGAACCTATACACTGAATATTGCGAAAAATGACTGAAAATGCCGAAAATCAGATAAAATGACTTAAAATATGAAAATTGACAAAAAATGCAAAAAAAAATGCACTTTAAAATTATCTTTTTTGGGTTCTGGACGAAGTGTAATATTGTGTATATTTATTGGGCATCGTGTCCGAGATGTCAGAAAAAAGATGACATTTCATCAACTTCCGCTCCCTACTTATGGTACACCCTGTATGTACACATTATTTTTTAAAGAAACTTGATCGGAGTATGTACTGTAGACTCACCGGCAATAAAAATGGGACACGTAGATTCTGAATTGCTCCTTTCCCTTGCAAGACGTTATGTATGTTGCCTAACCCTACGGCGGTGTTAGAAGTTGCCATCGAAAATTTGCTGTTAAAATCCACTTATCGCCGTATACTTAGGCAACACACAGAACGCCTTGCAAGGAAGCTAATATTTCACGATATAAGGCCTCCCCGATGGCGCAGTGGTAGCGTCGTCGCCTTGTAATCAAGGGCTCCCGGGTTCGATACCCGGTGGGGGAACATAGTGATTCGGATCCCACTTTAAACTGTAGGTCCAGTCACGATTAGCCTCACTGTGCATAAAGTGAACTTAAAACACCAACTCAAAAAGATATTTCAGGATATAAGTTTCCCATTTTTTTGCCGGTGAGTGTACATTTGAAAAGGATTGCTTTGAATATTGGGTTAGCCTGTAACCTGAAGAATATATCCGCCCCAAACAGGGGCGTATTCTCCACGTTACCGCATTTAGGGCCGGTAAACCAACTTTTCTCATATATGTTCTTATTCATGTGGCTTTAATCTATGGGAAGGTGGCCCGAAAAAGGTAACCGAACACATAATGTAACGGTTCTACATTTCGGTTACCTTTTTTGGGTCACCCTGTATCATGCACATTGTTAAAACAAGCTTATAAACCAGTATTTAAGTAAGCTATTTAAATAACTTAAAGACTGGTGTATGTACGCCACTGGTCGTTCTCCATCGACCTCGTGTATGTGTGTGTGTGTGTGTGTGTGTGTGTGTGTGTGTGTGTGTGTGTGTGTGTGTGTGTGTATATATATATATATATATATATATATATATATATATACACACACACACACATTAAAAACATTAATATAATTTTTTGTTTGTTTGTTTTTTGTGAGTGCCGCTTTATTCATTTCACTAATCCTCATCGTCGCGACTGGTGAGTACTGCATATTGGTTGAGTTGTTGTTTTAAGTCCACTTTATGCACAGTAAGGTTAATCGGGACTAGACCTACAGTTTAAAGTGGGATCCAAACCACTTGTGCCTCCACCGGGTATCGAACCCGGGACCCCTTGATTACAGGGTGACGACGCTACCACTGCATATTGTAAACTTGAATACGTCACTAGAGCGAAATGAAGAAAGTAGTTTATTCTTGCAACATAACAAGTATCTCGCAAATTTGTGAAAGAGCGCAGTGGCACACAACTGAACACACTGTTATGTATCGCACGTTTGGGCCATTTTACCAATCTTCCCCACCTACTTCCGGGTATTTTTTTTTCTTTTGCCTCGATGCTCTTTTTCTTCCACTGTAAAAAGCGAACGTGATGTTTCGGTGAAAAGGTTAGGCCCTTTTTGTGCAACCGGTGTTTGGGCAAGGGATTTGGAAAGAAGAGCATCACACTGCCATCTTTGTTGAAAATAATGCTTGGAGGAGTTCTATCTTTACATTAGTTCATCCATTACCACTTCACGACATCGCAATGTTTATTATTTTTGGGGAAAATGGAATTTGGATTATTCAGAGTTTTCAATATGGTGAAAATTGAAAACAGACTTATTTCAGGTAATGGGTGTTTTGTTTCTTTCCGTGAACTGTGGATGTTTTCGAGACGAGACGTGTGTGCGAGGAGGTCTCTTTCTCTCTCGACTCTATTTGTAAATGTCCGTCTCTCGCGTAGCCGAACGAACTTTCACGGTTTTCAGTTTGACGCCTTCATTCGGCGCTACGAACCCTCGAAAAATTGATTTTTTTAAAAATGTTCTGAATGTTTTCAAACACCTGCCTAGGCTTTCAATTGCCACTGATGGATTAACTTTGCAATTACGATAAATATAATACGAGACATCTGTAAGTGATTAGGTATATAGCAGCCTGGTATGTCTGGAAAAATCGCGTTGTAAAGTAATACTTTACGATACTATAAGTTTATCGAAGTCTCGAAGGAGACCAAGAGTCTCGCACAAGTTTCTTCTTGCCTCGGTATTATAGAGATCTGCTTGTTCTCGCTCTCGTCTCAACGATCCCGTGGCGGAGTGGTTAGCACATCGCGCTACGATGCCAGGGGTGCCGGGTTCGAATCCTGGTCTGGGCATTGATGTTTGTGAGTGTCCATTCATCATATCATCCCTCATCCGCATCTTCGCAAATTAGCCAAAAGTGGCACAAAAGCAAAGTAAAAATAAAGCAAATCAATCAATCCTCTCAATGAGGCTGGTTTCTATTTTTGAAAGGTCGTTTGGGACTTGGTAGAAACCTTAGTCCTAAAGGTTTCCATATACAGTATGACCCAAAAAAATGGTCCCAACTTTCGATAGGCTTCATGTCCTACTGTCCATCTGTCTTAATTTTTGTCTGAATTAAATGCAACTTCAGTTATAACTGGTTTATTGTGTTTAGAACATCAAATTAAAACATGAAAGTCTTTGACCTTTTCTTCTTCATTCTAGAGCATGTGTTCGAGATGGCCTCCATTTAGCTCCGTGCACAAGACAGTAATTGTGTCTGTCGTTTTGTATGGATGTGAACCATGGTTCCGTATACTAAAAGTGGAAAATAAATAAATGAAAAGAGTTCTCTTTTTTTTAAATAAAATGTGAAGAAATATATTTGGACCTAAGAGAGATGAAAGAACAGGAGAGTAGAGAAGATTACTAATACTGAACTGTACAATCTACAAGGTCATCCCCTGATGTTATTACAAGACTTCAATGGGCAGGCCATGTTGTAGGAATGGGAGAGGATAGCAAAGTTTATAGGGTTCTTGTGTTGGGTAACCTGGTGGTAAGAGACCTGTGGAAAGGCTAAGACGAAGGTGAAAGTACAATATTAGGATGGACCTGAAGGAAATTTGGAAGGATTGTAAAGATCGAGTTATCTTATTCAGGAGGGTGAGATGTGTTGCTGTAACCTCTCTGAGATGAACTTCTAGGTTAACCTCAGTTAGAGAGATTAATGACATTTTTAGGGGGTGGTCTAGCGAGAAATTTAGCATCAAAATATCTGAGGACTTTGTGAAAGTTTTTTTTATTTGTGTCACAGGAAATTTGAGGTGAGAGAGATTTCACACGGAAACGCAAATGTCACATACCAGTGTTTCACACTGTAGAAGCAGCGCCTTACACATACACACTAAGAAGTGTGGTGCAAAGTAACACCAAGCGTTGAGTACATTCAAACAGATGTAGCAGAAACACCTGTTTTGCTGTTAATGTGGGGGTTTGTGTTCAGTGGCGTGCCCAGGATTTTCGAAAGGGAGGGGTTATGTACACTTCTTATGGTAGTCAGCCCTCATTTCGCCATCCTTTGATGTTCTTTTTTTTAGGAGTACTGAGCCAAAGGGGGGTTATACCCCCCACCAACCCCCCCTTGGGCACGCCACTGTGTGTGTAATTCAGCACCATCTTTGGTGTCCTCTTACATCATTGACTTTACTTGGTGTAAGAGGACACCAAAGATGGTGCTGAATTACACACACAGTTCTAACCCCCCTTTGGCTCAGTACTCCTAAATACTTGATTATGTCCTGTGTTGAGATGACACCCACCACCTTGGTAGGAGGGGGTGGCAAATTTTCATTAAGCGCTCACCCTGACCCCACTGGCCTGGAAGGGTGGCAGTAGTGCGAGTACTTTCATAAGGGGACTTTCTCTTGTAGTAGTAATCCACTCTGATTTTACCATTTTTCATGCATTTGGTCTTCTTCTTTTGAGGAAATGTGGATCAAAAGGTTGAGATAGTGTCTCCTGTCAAACTCTCCCCAGTACGTACACATTAAGAAATTACTCACGGGGGCGACACTTGACAATAAACCAGAATTAACCTTCAACGGACATAGTTGGTAGCAACTTAAAAATGGTCATCCTCAAACACAATCTAAGTTGGACAACGACATCTGCCCTATTGTTGCAACTACCTACACTTGCAACATGCATCATCATACTCCAGTATCGCCGTGGCAGTGCATATACGGGTGCTTTGCATCATGTAGCCGCCGCCTGCAGGACTTGCCATTAGCAATAAATAAGTGGGCGTACGAGGCATTGGTCTCTCTGCATTGGCGATTCTTACGTTATCATCCACCCACGGGAAGGGTTCTTGCCCTCTCTACAGAAGTCAACGGTCAACGAGACACAGTCATTCTTCATTCGGATCTTGTTCGATCCTGTTTGTCCCTCGATGATCAAGTACTTCCTCTCCCACCCCCCACCCCCTTTCCACTTCGCATTGTTTCGTGTACTTTGACGATTTATTTCCAGTTACGCTGCTATCATTTTGCTAGAATCAAAGGCTATGTTTTTGTAACGTTTTGTTTCATTATATTCTTACTGTTTCATTTATTTTCCTCCTTCATGTTTCCTTATCCCAAGTTGTTGCCTTGCTTCCTTTTTCTTCTCTTCTGTACGTTCTGTTTCTTCATGCATCGTTTTCTTTCCTTCTGTGTGTGGTTTAATATTTTTTCTTATGTTTGTTCTTGCTTTATTTCCCTTCCTTCTGTTTGTGGTTTAAGATTTAGTTCCTTCCTTGTTTCAATTTCTTTCCTTCTGTTTGTCGTGTATGATTTCTTGTCTTTCTTCTTGTTTCAATTCCTTTCCCTCTGTTTGTGGTGTATGATTTCTTGTCTTTCTTCTTGTTTCAATTCCTTTCCTTCTGTTTGTGGTGCATGATTTCTTGTCTTTCTTCTTGTTTCAATTCCTTTCCTTCTGTTTGTGGTGCATGATTTCTTGTCTTTCTTCTTGTTTCAATTCCTTTCCTTCTGTTTGTGGTGCATGATTTCTTGTCTTTCTTCTTGTTTCAATTCCTTTCCCTCTGTTTGTGGTTTAAGATTTAGTTCCTTCCTTGTTTCAATTTCTTTCCTTCTGTTTGTCGTGTATGATTTCTTGTCTTTCTTCTTGTTTCAATTCCTTTCCCCCTGTTTGTGGTGTGTGATTTCTTGTCTTTCTTTTTGTTTCAATTCCTTTCCTTCTGTTTGTGGTGCATGATTTCTTGTCTTTCTTCTTGTTTCAATTCCTTTCCTTCTGTTTGTGGTGCATGATTTCTTGTCTTTCTTTTTGTTTCAATTCCTTTCCTTCTGTTTGTGGTGCATTATTTCTTGTCTTTCTTCTTGTTTCAATTCCTTTCCCTCTGTTTGTGGTGCATGATTTCTTGTCTTTCTTCTTGTTTCAATTCCTTTCCCTCTGTTTGTGGTGCATGATTTCTTGTCTTTCTTCTTGTTTCAATTCCTTTCCTTCTGTTTGTGGTGCATGATTTCTTGTCTTTCTTCTTGTTTCAATTCCTTTCCTTCTGTTTGTGGTGCATGATTTCTTGTCTTCTTGTTTAAATTCCTTTCCCTCTGTGGTGTATGGTTTCTCGTCTTTCTTCTTGTTTCAATTTCTTTCCTTCTGTTTGTGGTATGATTTCTTGTGTTTCTTCTTGTTTCATTTGCCATCCTTCTGTTAGTGGGTTAAAGTTTAATGTGTTTCTCTTGTTTCATTTCCTTTACTTTTATTCGTGGCTAAAAATAACAGATTGCTCATTGTTGCCACTCGCTGGCAAACACGCTCCCTGGGTGTCGAATGGTTTATTATTGCATCTGTGCCTGCTTTCTTGTTTCGGGTAGTTTTGAAGCTGTGACGAGGCAATGGACAATTTTGTTCCTTTGTAATTGTATTTGATTTGGTTAATTTTACTTCGCTTTACTGCCACTTTGACTAATCGCGAAGATGATGATGATGAGATGAAATTCATCAAGGTACACCCACAAAGAACATCCATGCCCAGGCCGGAATTCGAACCCGACGTTCGAAAGTTGGTTTTTGCTACTTTGGAATGAGAAGTTTGTAGCATTCTGAGTATGTAAATCTTTGATAATCTTTCAAAATTATGCTTTTAGTCGTGGAATTTTCGCTCTCGTAGTAAAGAGTAACGGTGGCTCGCTAACTTTTGTTTCGGTGTGTACTACAGCAGACGTTCAATGCTCACCACGAGGCAGCACTGTCGCCATAAGTTCCACATTGTACTCTTCATAACTGGGGATCGCCAATAGTTCATTTTTAGACCCTGTGTCGGTCATCATCAATGGATATAGTCATAGGCGCCGACTCCATGGGGCTTGGGGGGCTCGAGGCCCCCCCCCCAATGTTAATGATGTGAGGGCAGAGCCCTCAAATAATTTTGCTTAAGAGGATCTAATGTATTATTTAGCTTCTCTTGTAAAGTTTACTCTGAATTGTGCAACATGAACTTAACTTTAAATACACATTTGAAATGTTCTAGACCATCAAATTTGGGGGGCTGAGACCGCTAAACCATCAACTTTGGTGGGGGGGTTATGAACGGATACAGCAAAACACATGACTTATTACTATATACTAAGTATATAATTATGATTATTGTTAACATTTTTACTAAAAAGAGTTTCAAAATAACGAGGTGATATGACAATTATACCAGTATGTTGTTTAGTGAATTCTGAACAATTTGAGGTCGTAAACACGACTTTCAGGCAATATTGATATGTACGATATTTAGTTATCCTCGAAATATCTTCCTCTAGTCCAAAGAATAAGGGGAAAATAATTCTAAAGTCTTTGCGTTTATTTAACACTGGCTTGCAGTAAAGTACGCAAGGAAAGTTTATGAAAAGTCTGTATTGCGAAAGCGGGAACGGCTATGATCAAAGGCATTATTGCTAAAGCACGACGTGCTATGTGTTTATTTATTATTGCAAAATTAAATTTAAAAAGTAAAATATTGTAGCAAGGACAAAAAAGTAAAACTATTTGCCTGCGATTTGTGTTTGCATTTATGTAAATAATAATTAAATAAAACTGTTAAATATTGTAAATATTTGCTATTTTTATGGGTACGTCAACACTAAGGTTCTTTGCACCCGTCACATGTCCTTTCTTTACAAGTCTGTTGCGGACATTAAAACACACCCATGCGCTCGCCGGGACTCGAACCCGAGACCTCCGGATCAAAGCGAGTTGAGCCGACCACCCAACACGCTCGGCTACCGAGGACTGCATAAAATTGTTATGTTGGCCTCTTAATGTAAATACATAGCATACTTTTAAATAAAAATGTTAATTGTTATCTAAAAAACAAATGAGCAGAGCCCCCCCCCCAAATTTGACAAGTCGGCGCCCCTGGATATAGGTTATTTCCATTCCGCAATACCTGATTGAGTCTACTGGGGCATTGTGTGCATATTAAGCAGTGATGTGCGTCTACGCGTAAACAACAATAGTCTACATTCTACACGTAGATTACGTAATCTATGTAAACAACATGGCGAAAGGTGATAACTTAGCAAAGGGAGCTGTGAAAGTAAAACAAAAGGAGAACTTTCATACTCTTTCTTCCAAATTCGAACAATTTCTCACCTAGGAGAAAACCTAACATAGAAAATATTCTAGTGTTTTATGGGGAAAAGACTAATGTTAGTAGTGCAAGTGCCCGGGTACCACAACAGAAAGTGGGGCTCGGTGGGGCTCGCCTTAATGGATTTGTCTCGTAAGGCATGAGCCCCATTTTCTGGCAGTGTTGCCAGCTGCTTACTCGAAAAATCACCAAGGGGGTAAACCTAGCCTCAAGCAAGGGGCTGGCAATCTTGCTTGAGGCTCGCTTTAATGGATTTCTCTCGTAAGGCATAAGCTCTATTTTCTCGCAGTGTTGCTAATATTTTACTCGAAAAAATCACCAAGGTTTTTTTTCGGTCTAACGTAGCCTAAAGCAAGGAGCTGGCAATTTTGCTTGAGGCTTGTGTTACAGGGCATAAAGCAAGGTTGCCAACCTACTGGTATTTTTGCCATAGCTTTTTACAAAAAAAGAGAGAGGAGAGAGAGAGAGAGGGAAGAGTTAAACAACCGACAGTTTACCTACAACCTTTTTTTGGTGTAACCTAACCTAAAGCAAGAAACTGGCTTATTGTCCTCTGTTTACATCTGGCAACACTACCGTAGATTGACAGTGTTGTTAACCTACTGGGTTTTTCACTGTAAATTTTCATCAAAGGACCTGAGGGGTCCATGTATTTTTTATGTCTGGCAACACTGTTGGGGGCCTAGTGTTGGCGACACTGTGGGTTTTTACTGTAGTTTTTTATGAGGGGGGTCTATTGCCCTCTGTTTACATCTGGCAACACTACCACTATTCATATTTTTTCTCACATATAGGTGTGCGTGATGAATCACCAAACAGATTTTTCCTAAGTCATGAATTGGAGGGTTCTATGACAACCTATATTAATTCTCGTAAGAGAACAGAAAACACACACACACAAAAAAAACAATACTGTGGTCACTACAACAAATAGTCTTCTTCAACCCCAATCCAACAACCCAAAAATCATCCTAACTAGAACCATGTAACTATCTGTCATCTGTTAGAGGTTTTGTGAACTATGTGGTGTTTTGTTTGTGTGTAAAAAAAAAATGCAATGCTTTTTGCACTTGGTTATCATCACCTAACATGTTATTAATTGTTTTTTAAAATTAATTACAACTGAAAACTAATAATTAATATTATCTAAAGTTACTAATTAATATTATACAAATAATTGATATATTTTTTTTTGTTCTTGTTGCTAGTGTTGGGTAATTACAGTTGTTGCAAAATATTAGCTCTCGCGTATGGCAGTTTCTGAGTTTTGTTGGGTATATATAGACGAATCGAAATTTTACTTGTTATGTTAAATTGTATGTTAGGGTACATGGTAGGAGAAATCATTGTATATTAGAGCGCTCTTTTAATGATTTGCCTATAACTGCATACAGGCAGCCGTAAATTTAGCATAAAATATCCTGATCCTGTTTCTTCTAGCATGTGCGACGTTTGTTGTGGTGGGCTTCTTGGGGGAAATGTGATTCTCCCATGATGTCATCTGACTTACTAGTATATGCGATACGAAGAACAGGTGTGTATGTGGCTTACTAGGATTAGGCTCATGGTAATGAGGTCCTAGTAGCTGAAACGTTGTCGGGGTATTTTGCAAAAAATTTCCTTAAACAGTTAACAAATATAATATATATTTTTTTTAAATTCAGACATTAGATGGATTTTACAAATATATTTTTAAAAAAATAGGTTAGGTAATTGTGGCTTCTACAGCTCGCCAAGCAGGGTGCTCTTGCATAAGCTCTTATCAGTCTGTAAGTCAGCAACAAGCAACCTGCGCTAGAGGTAGATGCTCTTGACATCATGAAAAATGAAAGCTTTTTCACTGTAAATTTTCATAAAAGGACCTGAGGGGTCCATGTATTTTTATGTCTGGCAATACTGTTGGGGGGCCTAGTGTTGGCGACACTGTGGGGGCACTGTAGCTTTTTATGAGGGGGGGGGGTTTATTGCCCCCTTTTTATATTTGGCAATTTTATTGGATGTTCCTTTTTTTGAGGCTCGAAATTATTATTTGAGGCTTGAAATCATTATTTGATGCTCGTCGGTGTTGCCAACCCACTCTACAAAAATTCTACTATATGATCTTTCACTGGCTAACCTAACCTAACCTAACCTAACCTAACCTAACCTACTCTAACCTAACCTAACCTAACCTACTCTAACCTAACCTAACCTAACCTAACCTAACCTAACCTACTCTAACCTAACCTAACCTAACCTACTCAAACCTAACCTAACCTAACCTAACCTACTCTAACCTAACCTAACCTAACCTAACCTAACCTAACCTAACCCACCCTAACCTAACCTAGCCTAAAGCAAGGAGCTGGCAACCTTGCTTGAGGCTTGCCTTACAGTGCATAAAGCAAGGTTGCTAACCTGCTGGTATTTTTGCCATAACTTTTTACAAAAAAGAGAGAGGAGAGAGAGAGATGGAAGAGTTAAACAACCGACAGCCCACCTACAGCTTTTTTTTGTCTAACCTAACCTAAAGCAAGGTTGCCAACCTACTGGTACTTTTGCCATAGCTTTTTACAAAAAAAGAGAGAGGAGAGAGAGAGAGAGGGAAGAGTTAAACAACCGACAGCCTACCTACAGCTTTTTACAAAAAAAAAGAGAGAGGAGAGAAAGAGAGGGAAGAGTTAAGCGTATTATCTGCTTTCATGTCAGATTTTACCAACCTGTCAACTGTAGTGTTTAGGTGACAAGCGACCTGCTCAAATATGATACTGTTGACAATATTGTACGCCCCGTGAAAATTATATATAAATAAGACTTAAGCGTATTATCTGCTTTCATGTCAGATTTTACCAACCTGTCAACTGTAGTGTTTAGGTGACAAGCGACCTGCTCAAATATGATACTGTTGACAATATTGTACGCCCGTGAAAATTATATATAAATAAGACATAAGCGTATTATCTGCTTTCATGTCAGATTTTACCAACCTGTGAGCTGTAGTGTTTAGGTGACAAGCGACCTGCTCAAATATAATACTGTTGATAATATTGTACGCCCGTGAAAATTATATATAAATAAGACTTAAGCATATTATCTGCTTTCATGTCAGATTTTGCCAACCTGTCAACTGTAGTGTTTAGGTGACAAGCGACCTGCTCAAATATGATACTGTTGACAATATTGTACGCCCGTGAAAATTATATATAAATAAGACATAAGCGTATTATCTGCTTTCATGTCAGATTTTACCAACCTGTGAGCTGTAGTGTTTAGGTGACAAGCGACCTGCTCAAATATAATACTGTTGACAATATTGTACGCCCCGTGAAAATTATATATAAATAAGACTTAAGCGTATTATCTGCTTTCATGTCAGATTTTCCCAACCTGTGAGCTGTAGTGTTTAGGTGACAAGCGACCTGCTCAAATATAATACTGTTGACAATATTGTACGCCGCCGTGAAAATTATATATAAATAAGACTTAAGCATATTATCTGCTTTCATGTCAGATTTTGAAAACCTGTGAGCTGTAGTGTTTAGGTGACAAGCGACCTGCTCAAATATGATACTGTTGACAATATTGTACGTATATTGTATTGTATAGGAGACTAAAAGCATATAATTTGGCGAAAAAAAACAAAAAAAAACCAAGTAAGGTCATAGAGAATAGTTTAAAAAAAGTGAACAATTATATTTTGCATTGCACAGCATATTAAATAACATACCCCCAAAAAATTTCTGTATTATACGTTCTGTAAAAATTGCCTTACGTACCAAACTGCTGTGTCAAGTAAACATTTTCAAAGGCACTGTCGTACTTGTGTGCCGGGAAAGCGAATATGTGCGACCAAACTGTGCTCTAAGTGTGAGAAAAATATTTCTATTGCCAACTTCAAGCGACACCAGCTTACTTGCCACTTACACTTACTTGTAGCAAAAATAAGCACCACCCATATATAAATAAACCCCCCCAAACTAACGCTAATTAGAATTAGCTTACAAAATTTTTCTCGTAAGGCATTTCGTAAACACTCTACCACCAACAGATCACATATAAATAAACATACCCCCAAAAAAATGCGCTCCATGAAAAGTTGCCCTGTGTGCAAAATAAGCATTTCAAGCAAACATTTTGCAAGACATTGTCGTACCTGCGTGCCAGGCAAGCATTTGGCTGCCACCGAACTGTGTTCCGGATGCAATAAACGCTTCACAATTGCATATGCCAAGAAGCATAAGCTTACTTGTCCAAGCAAAAATACATCTGGGGCCCAGCCTTCGACCTCCACCAAGAGGAAGGCAGAAGCAGCCTCCATCAATACACCATCCGCCAAACGTGTCAAGCCTGTGGCGAAAGCTAACCAGTCTGCTTTCCAGCATTTGTTAGAAGATTTTGTCATCACTTCGGAGGGCTTATGCGACGTTCGTAGCTTTTTAGAGGAGAAGCGAGCAGAGATAATTTCCATCCTCGGTGATGCGCTTGGAACGCACTCCACCAAATTCTACGCATCGCTACGTTGCCAGTACAAGAAGCCGTCCGATGAAATTTACAGCTTCTGCCACAACACCAAGGCGAAGACGCTGCATCTGGCGGATGTCGACAACCTCGAGGTCATCTACAACCAGTTTGCCGAGGAGCTGGCGGTTAAACAAGAAGAACATGAAGCTGAGGGCTCGGGGGGTTCGCTGTGTGGCGGGCCTCACGAACTGTGCGTCAAACTTTGCAAGTTTACGCCTCTCTCCGCCTCCAGCTACGTCCCCTTACCACCTTCCATCGCGGCAAAGACGGCCGTCCTGAACATTCAGAACGGTGACGCCAAGTGCTTCGTATGGTCGGTGCTTGCAGCGTTGCACCCTGTCCACTGGAAAAACAATCCACATCGAGTTAACCACTACCTACCCTACGAGTCGGAACTGGAAGATGCTATGGCTGGGATCGACTACCCGGTGGTGCTTTCGGACATTCGCAAGTTCGAGGCCCGTACACACAACCCTCGGTTGGCTATCAACGTTTACGGCCTCACCGACAAAAATGTGGTGTACCCTATCCGGGTGAGCGATGTAGACGACGATGATGCTCGGGAAATTCACCTTCTGCTCATCAAGGATGAAACTCATCACCACTACACCCTTATTCGCTCCCTCTCTAGACTTGTTTCGAGTCAACGGAGCAGTGAGAGTCACCACGTCGAGGTGTGTCGCAGGTGCATGTCAATTTTTGATAATCGAGAACAGCAAGATTACCAGCGCATCAGAGGTCCCAACATCGCTGCAGAGAAGCTCGCTCGCCACAAATTTTATTGCAATGCCAACGAGCCGGGTGTGGCAGTCTTGCCCAAACCTGGCACCGTGGAGCGTTTCCACATGCATGGTGCCATGGTGGAGCACCCCGCTATCATCATCGCGGACTTCGAGGCCTTCCTCAAGCCCCTGTCCACTTGCGATCCCGATCCCGAAGTTTCCTCCACCACCCCTTACCAACTCCACGAGGCATCCAGTTTCGCATACGTTGTGGTGCGACGAGACCAGCACGTCGCCCCCGAGCCCTACGTGTATCGCGGTCCCGACGCAGTTAAACACTTCCTCGAGAGGATGGTTGTCGAGGCCATCGAGATAGGGAAGGTACTGTTGACCCGCAAGCCTATGCTCCCACTGTCCCCCGACGATCAACGTAGACACGACGAGACCATCGCTTGCCCTGTCTGCGTCGAGGAGTACACTGCCAACAACCGTAAAGTCCAACACCACGATCACTTTAACGGTAGGTATGTTGGTCCTTGGTGCAACGGATGCAACCTAATGGCCCGGGACCCGCGCTTCATCCCTGTGTTTTTTCACAATGGCTCGGGATACGACTTCCACCATCTGGTGCTTCACTTGGGGTACGACGACATGCGAATCAACGTCCTGGCGCAGAACGAGGAGCGTTACATTAGCTTGAGCAAGTGGGTTCGAATCCCGGAATCACGCTCTACCGTCGAGCTTCGCTTCCTCGACTCCCTGAGGTTCCTCCCGGCCAGCCTCGATGCTCTCGCGGGGAAGCTCAGCGACGAGCAAACACTCATCACCTCTGCGAATTTTCCGAACTTGGACGCCGGTCTCTTCAGGCGTAAGGGGGTCTACCCCTACGAATACGTCACGGACCCTACCAAGTTCGCGGAGACGACGCTACCTCCTCGAGCAAACTTCTATAGCAAGCTGCGAGGCTCGGACATATCTGAGGATGACTATAACCATGCTCAGTCCATGTGGCGCGAGCTGGATTGCCAAAATCTCGGGGACTACCACGATGCGTACCTCAAACTTGATGTGACGCTCCTCGCCGACGTGTTCCAGGCGTTTCGTGCAACTGCGAAGACCATCTACAAGCTGGACCCTGCATACTTCTACAGTCTTCCCGGACTGGCTTGGTCGGCCATGCTTCTTCTTACGAAAATCAGGCTTGAGCTTCTTTCGGACGTGGACATGATGCTGTTCGTGGAACGTGCCGTGCGGGGTGGAATGGTCCAGGTGCCGCTGCGATACGCACGCGCCAACAATCACCACATGGCCACCGGTTACGACCCTTCGCAACCGTCCAGCTACATCATGCACACGGACGTCAACAACCTCTACGGATACTGCATGATGAAGCCACTCCCCTTTGGAGGCTTCGAGTGGGCCGATCCCTCCAACTTCGACGTTGAAGGTTTCCACGATTCGGAACGCGGATTTTTTGCCGAGGTGGACATCGAGTTCTCCGAGAAGGTGCAGGATTTGTTCTGCGATCTTCCGCCAGTCCCGGAATTCAAATGCCCACCCGGCTCGAACCAAGCAAAGCTCATCATGGACTTTGTGCCCAAAGAGCGTTATGTCCTGCACTACCAAAACCTCCGGTGGTTGATGAAGCGAGGGGTTACCGTCCGCACGGTACATCGAGTTTTGATGTTCGAGCATTCTCCATGGATGAGGCCATACATCGAGCTCAACACCAAACATCGCACAGTCGCCACTTCTGATTTCGATCGCGATTTCTTCAAGTTAATGAACAATGCGGTGTTCGGGAAAACTATGGAGAATGTGCGAAATCGTGTAGATGTGAGGTTAATATCAAACAAAGCACAATGTTGCAGGCTCGTAGCAAGCCCGTTATTCAAATCAGGGACCATTTACAATGAGCAGCTGGCTCTGATTCACATGAATCGAGGTGAGGTGAGGCTCACCAAGCCCATCTACGTTGGAGTCACGGTTCTGGATCTGAGCAAGCTACACATGTTCGAGACGTACTACGACATATTACGTGCACACTACGGCCACAACATCTCGCTTCTCTACATAGACACGGACAGTTTAATATATCAGGTTCACACAGCCGACGCGTACAAGGATATGGCCACGGTTCCATCTTTGGTTGACCTCTTCGACAACTGCCTGGCGCCTGGCAAACTCAAAGACGAGAAGAAAGGTGATGTGGTGCTCGAGGATGCCGGTCTTCGCTCCAAAACCTATGCTATTCGGGCAGAAGGATCCATCACGAAAAAGGCTAAGGGTGTGGACAGGCGGGTCGTCCGAGAGTTACTCAAGTTCGCGGTTTACCGCGAAGCCCTTATAAATGGGACGTCAATTGCAGGAGTGGAGCAGCGCATCCAGAGCGTCGACCATGTGTTGACAACCAACCAGGTGAGAAAGGTTGCCCTGGACCCACGCGACAACAAGATTTGCGTTCTGAAATGTGGGATTCACACGCTCCCATGGGGCTACCATCATCTAAAAATTAGCTTAGAATGTGGTAAATGGCATGTATGTATGTATGTATGAAAAAAAAAACAATTTATGTAACAGAAGTTCTAATTTAATATAGCCAAAATATAAACAATATTTTGTTTATCTTCAAATGCGAAAAAAAAAAACAGGTGGAGGTTTGGAATTTTTAGCGGGACTAACTCCCTGCCGCGCCCTACGGGGTGAATATGGGGCACACGCAGGGCCAAAGGGGAAGTTCCTTTGTGCGTTCAAGTGTGATTTATTATAAATGCATTAAAATTAATTTGTTTTTTTTTTTATTATTTTTTATTCCAGATTATTCTCACAAATGTAAGAAGGTGTTCCTCGCAGTACATCCTAAACATTGCGTTGCAGGTTAATCTAATATTTGAACCTGCGGTCAGTATAATTTTTTGAGAATTATGTGATTTTTTTTTACTTAAAACTGTTCGGTCACTCTTTCATTTTTGACATCATACACAAAAAACTTCTCTGCAATCAGGATGACGCTGCACAGAGTATCGGCAGGCAGCGCGTCGTGGAACTCGCACACGATCTTGATGTTGGTTCGATCGTTGACCACCACCTGCTTTCTCTTAGATGTGTTGATGACGAACATCGGCCTGCGTGTTTTGAATTCGCTGGGCGCGTAGTACACGTCCACGCTTCCCTCGGTCACGCGTTTGTAAGCCGTGTAAGCTTCGTAAAGTTTGAGGTAATCGTTTTTGGTCATGTCGAGGTTGTAATTCTCGCGCGGGAACACTTCGTTGCGTCCATTTTTGAGATAAACGTTCTTGATCTTGCAGTCGTCGAACTTGCTGGAATCTTTCTCCTGGTTGTTATCGCGCCCGGTCTGAAAAAGCACTACGACGAAATCTGGCATGTCGAACTGTATGTTGTTGAACTGCGTCGTCACGTCGAATTCCATGTGACTTCCCGAGGCCATCTTCTGCACGCACTGGTAACCGTGAAAGTGAATCGGCACCTGCGGACTTTTCAAGATCTCCGCTTTGTACTTGAGGGCGTAGTTCGTTTCGTATTCCACCACCGGCATTCTCAATTCCATGCTCCGGATGACGCATTTCGCTGCTTCGGGTAAAGTGTTGGCTATCGGCGTGGTGCCGTCCGGACCCAAAGTAGCATATCGCATCAGTGCGTCGTTGTCCTTGGCCGCTCTTCGAAACGTAACCCTCAGTCCTCCCTTCCACATGATCTCCTTGTAATCGGAGAAGAATCCCGGAAGCAGACGCATGGGAAAGAGCACCGTGTGACTCCTCGTCGATATTTTGGTCCCCGCTTCGAATCCTCCCGCCTGATAGTATGCTGCGTCTGTTTTGGATAATTTCAAAGTTCCCACTGCCGTCGACGTGATGCCTGGATAATCTATTCTGTCGATGACGGTGTTGTGTTTCCTCACCTCCACCTGCGAGAACAGGTGAGGCACGAAGTTGTCCACGAGTATCAAGTTTGCTGCTGCGGGAAACGCGTCCCCGCTTTCCTTCTTCACCACGTCGAATTGAAGGTAGAGGTCCGCTCTGTGAGGATGAACGAACCCATCGCCTACGTCCACGTCGTATTCGATCTCCCTGTTCGCTTCGTTGAGATTGGCGAACGTGCGACGGTTGGGAGGGAAAGATTGCAATTCGTAACTTTCGATTTGCTCCATTTTACATGTATGGTTATTTATTATACGTTGATCTCCACGATGGCCGTCGTAGTGGCACCTGCGAAATCCACCACGTCTCCTTTCTCGTTCGTCACCACCAACTCTATGTCGTCTATGCGGTTGCGACATACTGGAAAATAGATCGGTGAAGAGGGCGTGTAGATGATCGGTTCCATGAACTCGGAACTTGGTTTGAAAGTGGCTATGATTCCCGTCTGTTTGTGACTTCCCAGCAATCCGTCCGAAGATTTCGTGATCATGCCTTCCGCCACGTTGCAGTGTACGTTCAGAGTCTCTATGGCCAAGAATTTAGGAATGTTGGTTGCCGTGTGCTTGATGCCAGCTTCGAGTTTTGTGTCATTCTGGAAACCTAAAAGTTCTCCCATGGTGCCCAGGTCCACGGTCTCCGTAGCGGATAGGATTTCCACTCTGTGCGTGACCGAATTTTGAGAAAGGTATGTGCCTTTGGGTAATTGAGCTTGCAAAGTGGAAAGATTGTATTGCCCTGGCGTGACGACGATGTGTTCGCTTCCGACGCTAATTTTGTTGTTGTGCTGCGTAACATTAGGTATGAGGTACATGCTGTAGAATGCACGCAGAGCCACGGATTTAGGATAGACGATGTCGTCGTGCAGCGTGAGTTTCAAGATTGAAGATTCGCTCGTGAGATGGAAGACGCCCATCCTAGTGATGCTGTTTGAGGTTCCACAATGCTTTCTGGAAATCCTCGATCGTAGGGTTATTTATTTTAGAGAGAAACGCGAGCACGGAGAGGCAGAGATGGCCGCAGTTCACGTCTTCGAAATTTTGAATGCGCTCGTCGTTGTAGTATATAGAGGTTTTGTTCGTCTTCAGATAATAAATTAAATTTGTAGGTGGAACACCTCCGAAAGAATCGAAAACGAATGCTTTATCATTGTCGTTTTTGTGGTAACATATCCAATGCGTGCCTGGATTTTCTTGACCGTCCAAGTTGACTACTCCGCATTCTCTTCTTTTGACGGTTGAAGGTAACGAGTCGGACATGAAAACTCCTCTGAAGTGTTTGATTTGTAACGGTCCGATCAGAGATTCAATGTCTCGGTTGGTGAGTGCTTCTGTTTCTTTTTTTTAAACTTTCTCATCACGCCCTTGCCTCCTTTCTTCTCCATGGCCAGGTTGTGACGTTTCTGTTCTTCCAACTCGGCCTTGTTCTTCTTCGAGTCGATGACGGTTTTCGCGATGGCGGCACTTCCGCCGGCCAAACTTCCAACGGCCCCCAATGCTGCCAGGATGGCCGGGATGCTGAATATGAAACCTCCGACCTTTTGCTGTTTCCGCGAACGCTGCAATCTTTTCAATTGAGGTGTGCTGAGCAGTAATTTCATTCCGTGTCCTTTCGACAAGCAAGAACGTTTCTTCTCGCGTTGTTTCTTGGTGAGTAACCCATCGAGGGCACCTAGATTTTTAAGATTGGAGTATGGTATCTGGTACACGACACCCTTGGGCTTCATGTTGATGCTCTATGTGTTATTTTTACGGTATGTTATTTATATATATATTCTGAGATTTTTCTCGTGTAGTTTTTACGGTATGTTATTTATATATAAATGTTCCGAGATATTTTTTTTTACGGCCTCGCAGTCGTTACACAAATTCTATTACGTGCTTCGTTTTCTTGCCAAGAAGTTCCTTTGTCCCCTTGTACACGATTCGAGTTTTGTTCTCGATTAAAATAGATAGCTTCTCGTCGGATAACATGTTAGCGTATCGATCTGGTAAAAATAGACTGTATTGTGCGTTGAGCAACAGGCGTACCTTGGGACCATACTGGGTAGAAACGATTGAACCGGAAGTTATCGTGTAAGGTTTGTCGACTTCCAATTCCTGAATTTTTACATACTCGACTGACAAATTTAGCATTTGTTTTAATGCTTGGAGATCGCTCATTTTTTCAGTCGTCATATCAAAAAAATTTCAGAGTGTTAGAGAGAAATTTAATTGTTTTTCACTATGTGTGTTATTTATATATACCGAAGAATATTTTTTTAGGATGTGTGTTATTTATATATCAAGTTTTTTTTTTTACTGGATGTTATTTATATACCCCACCCCAATTTTTGTTTCGTGTTCATGGCGATGGTGGTACCCAGTGCGGCGACCCGTTCACCCAACGATGCGTCTCTGCTCACGAACCTTTCGAAAGCTGCATGCTCCAATTTTCTGTCTGCTTCGTGACGTGCGTCCAGATCCGTCTGCGTGGTGTTGTAGGCGATGTCGTGATCTTTGCATGCCGCGTCCAACGGATTCACACCCTTGTCTCCTCTCTCCAATCTTTTCTCGAGTTTGGTACCCGGTCCGCAGTACTGGTAGCCAGGTAGATGCATCTCGAAAGGTAACTTGATGATGTCGTTCACGAGCCCCTTTCCTTCGGCCACGTTCCAAAATTTCGGAGGCAGCGTGTTGATGATTTTGATCAGGTAACCTATGCCCTTGTCGTCGTTCACGATGAAGTTGGAAAGTTTCGTGCTGATCATGTCCACGATGCCAACCTTCTCGTTGTAGAAATTACGGTTGCCTGCATTCTCTTCGCCGGCTATCACCAACAATCGGTCCACGAGTTTCCTAACGTCGTCCACCCAAACGAATTCTTTGGGTAACGTGTTGTAGCGTTTGACGCCGCTGCCTGTTTTGACCTGGTTCCAAATCGGTTTGATGAGATTCCTGTACTTCTCGCCGCTGCTCGATTTCACCCTATTCTGCGAGGCGTCGTTGTTCTGGTACAAGGCATCCGTCATGATCAGAATTTCCTTGTAACTCTGGTAATCTTCGTCGGTGTAATCTTTCGGCTGCTTTTTGGCGACGAGTTCCCACAGTCCCACCGTACCCGGATACCTGTTCCAACTATCCTTGTCGCCTAAATTGACTTTAATGTCGTTGCCTTCGAAGGTCACCTTCGATTTCCCAATCTTCCACACCACACCGCCGCCTTCGCTGGTTTCCATGCTGGGATACAATCCGAACACTTCATCCTTGTCGAATTTCCCCGTACTCAGGTAGTCTCGTGCCAAAGGTCCCAACTCGATTTTATCCGAAGACGACGACGTGCTACCTATGGCTCGACGTCGTGCCGGTGCATCCTTCAGTTCGAACGGTGTCGAAGGAATGCTCGAAATGGGTGTGGGTACGGCGTAACTTTTAGCTGCGAGCGGTACGAGTTCGTTGATCAAATTTTTATTTTGTTCCGTGACACTTTTAATTTCTTTACCTAGACTGCTGATGGCATCGATCACGGGTTGATCCTGACGTTTCTTCTCTTCGTAGAATCCGCGATTCTCGGATTTCCAACCTTTGAAGCGTTTCGCGAGGTAATCGCGAAGCTTGAGATTTTCGTCTTCGATTTTTCGTTTCGTCATGACGTTATTTATATACGTCGTTTCTCACAACGTTGCAACGTTTAGAAAGTCGTTGATTTTGTTTCTGTATTTTCCGTCGTTGGGTTTCCTCGTCATGTCGATCGTCGCGAATCCGAAATCGTCACCGTTCCAGCAAGTAGAGCAGCAGCATTCCGAAAATTGATTGTAGTTCATGTCTCCGCCTACGTAGTCATCGTACGCGTGCTTGAGGTTGGTGTGATCTTGACGAAACAAACATATGAAATTAGCGTTGTCGCGTACTAACTGTTTTGGAATTTTGGAAAACGTTTGAGCTAGGTAGAAGCAATCCATTCCTTTGTGACGACCTTGCGTGAAAAAGTTGCGAATTTCATTTTGATTTTCCAGGATGGCGTCGTCGAACACAACAACTGAATTTTCACGACAATCGTCGAGTGGTTTTATTTCCGATGCGAACGTTGCAATGTCCAGACCATCGTACAGTTTCATCAGTTGCTGGTATTTGGATTGCTCCAAACTTTTCGAGAACACGTACAGGTGCCTGTTCTTCCAATCTAACCAATTCGGCGCGAGGAGAAATTTGTCCACGAGCAGTGTTGTTTTCCCACACCCCGAAGGACCTACGATCAGACAGCGGATGCTGTCGGGAAGCAACTCGCCGTTCTTTTTCTTCGTTTGACTTTCCGGATCCGGTAGACGCTTCACCACGTTCCACGTACTCACAAGATCACTTCGTTCGCGTCGATCCAACTCTTTTCCGGAAGTCCCAGCCATTTGACAAACAGTTTGTCACCTTTCCTACGCAATACTTTCTCGATGAGGTACGTGTCGGGGTGTTTCGTTTTAGAGAGTTCCTCTTCGTAAAATCTTCCTTTCAAAATCTCGCCGCTACTATCTTTTATTATATACGTGTGTCGGTTTCCGGGTAGAACTCGAACCACCGTAAAAAGTTCCGTGCTCCAATTTTTTGTGAATCCCTTCTCGAAGGTGCGTTTGAATTTGCTGATCCTCACCCGGTCTCCAATTTTGTATTTAGCTTTTTTTGTCGTGGGTGTGTACTTTGGACAGTAAACTGTAGAAATTAAACGCTGCTCGTCGGACTTGGTAACGTCGGCTGGCTTCATGCCTATCGTTCTGTGTACCGTGTGATTATAGGTGTCGACGAGTTCCGGCAGGATGTCGACCCATTTGTAATTTCCCCGAAGCGTGAATCGTTTCCACATGTGTGTTTTCAAGGTTCGATTGAATCTTTCCACGATGCTGGCTTTGATGTGACTGAAGGTCGAATAATGTCGAATGCCATGTTTTTGAATAAACTTTTGGAATACGGCGTTGTAAAATTCTTTACCGTTGTCCGTTTGCAGAAACCGTGGTCGTCTGCCGCCGCTTTCGCGAAAAATTAATTTGAAAGCTTCCGTGACGCATTTTCCCGTTTTGGCTTTCAAAGGTAGAGCCCATGCGAATTTCGAAAACGTGTCTATGACGGTGAGGAGGTACTTGTTACCCTTGTTCAATTTATGTACGTTTTTCAAATTGCCGCTACTCATCTCCACGAGGTCGCTTTGCCAGAGGTCGTCGATGCCCTTGGTTACCACAGCCAAACGTTCGTAGTTACGGCGTGCAGGTTTATGCAATTCTTCGACGATGGCTTGCCTAGACATTTTTTTGTTTAGAGATTACGTTTCAAGAGAAGCACCAGCGTGATGGGATTCAAAGATGGTGGCACTTCGCTCGTGTTTTGAATGATCAGCTTATCGCCGGCACTCACGTCGAAAACGGTGAGATCTTCGTCTTCGTGTATTTCATATATGTTGCGCGTTTCGTTCCAACGTGCCAGAGGAATGTTTCCCGCTTTCTGGACACCACGATTCGATATCAAAGTCATGGTGGGAACGCTAGCTTTTCTACCGTGAGACCAGTACGAAAATTCGTTTATCTGAATCGTGCCATCGAGGAGAAACTTGTAGTACGGATGATAAGGATGCAATATGTACAGTTTGTTACCTTCGACGAACGTGGAGATTCTCTGTTGATTGGGAACGCTGTTGATTTCGATGGCTTGCAAGGTGAACAATTTGGCGAATTTAGTGTCGAAGGTGACGAGATTACTGTGAACTTGTCCGAGTTTATTTTCGATGGGCAGCAAATGCTCGATTATGGTATCCGTTACGGTAGAAAACGACGGTTTGATTTTCACTTCCACGTTCAACTGCTTGTAGTTTTCGTTGAGTTCTTGCAACTTGGCACCGAAAGAGGCCAGCGTCGATTCCTGCGTGGATTCCAGCACTCCAACTTGATCTCTGATGTTGACGACGATGTTCTGAAGGTTCTCGACTTGATTCAATTTCGAGCTCTTCTCGGTAAGATCGTTCACGATGCTTCGCATCTCTGTAAACTGCGTGTGAAGATCGGCGACGCTCTGCGAAGTGGGCAGCGTCGATACCAGCGAACTAATTTCGTCTCGAATCTGTTCCACGTTCGCCGTTTCCGTTTCTAGTCGTTTCAGCATTCGAGATATGTTTCTTTTCAAAGCGTGCAATTCTTTGGAGGTGGGGAGATTGGCCACTTTACTCTCGAGTTCGCTCAACGAACTTTTGATGTCGCTCGAATCGGATAGTGCCGTCACCGCCGTTTTCAATTTTTCCAAATCTTCGCTCGAAGGCACGCTCGTCCGTAACGATTCCAAGTCACCCTGTATGTTGTCGAGTACGTGATGAAAATGAGCGAGATTCGTTTCGACGTTCAAATTTTCTAAATATTCGATCTTCTGCCGAACCGTGCTCAACGTGTCTTGAATGCTCGTCAACGCTCTCGCTTCAGCGTGAATATTTTTAATTTCTTCGTTGATCAATTCCAGAGACGCCTGAAGCGTGGCGATGGTGGTTTGAATGTGTTCGAAATCTCGATACGCCTCCAATTGAATTTTTATGTTCGCGACGCTTTTACCGATGACCTGCAGTTCGTCCGACGATGGTAGGTTCGTCATGGTATCTTCCAAAGTCTGCAACTTGGATTTAATTTCTTCCAACGTGCTGGTGAATTCTTCTTGTAATTTGGAAACGACGACGTGCAAGCGTTCTGCGTCTATATCGTTCACGACGGTTTGAAGTTCAGAGAAATTCTTTTCTATTGCGGAAGTTCGTTCTTCGATTTCGAGTTTCAATTTTTCCAAATCTTCATTTTTCGATTGAAATTGCTGTAATTTGGCCAAATCATTTTGAAGCGAATCCACGCTCAATTGTATATTTTGAACGCTGTCGTAAGAAGGTACGTCGACATAATTTTTTATCAGCGTCTTCAGTTCGGAATCGATTTTCAGAATGGGGTCGAGACATTGCGTTTGGAGCGTGGCGATTTCCGACTCTAAACTTTTGTTTAAGGTCTCCTGCAAAGCGATCAAATCGGTCCTCAACTTCTTAACTCGAATATCCAACATGAGAATCTCTTCTGCATGGTCTACACGCTTGGTGTTGCCGAAAATGTCGTTAGGCATTTTTGGTTAACGGTTATTTATAATAGGATAAACGATTCGTAATTCTACGAAGAGAGGAATAAGTTTGTCGTAATCTCCGAGGAGTTCCACGTACAGGTAATCTCCTGCGGAAACATCGTACGTAATGTTAGAAAGCATCTTGTCGTGCTTGATTCGAAAAATGTTCTTGCCGGTAGAAATTTTGATTTCGCCTGCGTTCACCGGATTCACGGTGATTTGAAGTTTCCCGTCGATCGGAATTTCGTAGAAATGTAAATTGTTATTAAAAACATAAAACATCTTGCCCACATCGTCATTCAGTTTCGTCCAAATGCTGTTGAGGTGAACGATCAGTAAACCATTGAGTTTAGATAACACGGAAGGTAAGAGGTTATTGAAATTTGGCGGTGCAGTCTCCATGTTGATCTGTTTGCGGAAGCCAAAAAGATTCATTGTTCTTGTTAGTTATTTAAGAATACGGCGCGCGCGCTTATGTTGCCATCCACCCACCCACCTCTCTCTTTTACGGCAGTACCAACTCTCCTTGCCCAGTATATATGTAGGTTGGCAAAAATTGCTTTATGCACTGTAAACCAAACCTCAAGCAAAGTTGCCAGCTCCTTGCTTGAGGTTAGGTTACACCAAAAAAAGTTGTAGGTAAACTGTCGGTTGTTTAACTCTTCCCTCTCTCTCTCTCCTCTCTCTTTTTTTTGTAAAAAGCTATGGCAAAACCACCAGGTTGCCAGCTCCTTGCTTTATGCCCTGTAACACAAGCCTCAAGCAAAATTGCCAGCTCCTTGCTTTAGGCTACGTTACCCCCCGAAAAAAACCTTGGTGATTTTTTCGGGTAAAATATTAGCAACACTGCAAGAAAATAGAGCTTATGCCTTACGAAAAAAATCCATTAAAGCAAGCCTCAAGCAAGATTGCCAGCTCCTTGCTTGAGGCTACGTTACCCCCAAAAAAAACCTTGGTGATTTTTCGAGTAAGCAGCTGGCAACACTGCCAGAAAATGAGGCTCATGCCTTACGAGACAAATCCATTAAGGCGAGCCTCACCGAGCCTCATTTTCTGTTGTGGTACCCGGGCACTTGCACTACTAATGTTGCCTCACGACTGCCATCTGTTGTTTCTTTTTGCATACTATTTATCTTCTTCCATAGTTGGTAATAGAAAAGAAGAGAAAATTTGTTGTAAATACGATTCTTTTCATTTCGTTAGGAACCAATATGATTGCAAATGTCACTTTCCCTTCATGAAACCCTTGAAAATTAATTTTAATGCACTTGAGATTGTCTACGTAGTCTATGTAAACTACAACCCAATGTAATCTACGCGTATATTACGTGTAGATAACGCATGTAGACGTAAACGTATAGTCTACGGCACATCACTGATATTAAGGACAAATAGAAACCTCTTTTATGGACATACGAGTTCGCATGGTTACATTTTTCCTCCCCTTATTCTCGGTGCATGATCTCCAATATTGAAGCCAGCAGACCAGACTGGAGCTAAAATATATAGAGGACTAGACCCCGGGAGCATAAAGCTGTTATATATGTCCGTATAATATTTCCATAAATTGTTATTATCACCGTCTTTATGGGAGGGTGCAGTCCTTTGGAGATGCAGCCGTTCTGACGTCACGGGCCAGACTACTGATAACATTAGGAATAAGTAGGGGGAAGAGAGAGGAATAGGAGTACATGGAGGGAAAACAAATAAATCGTTAGAAGAGGAAGAGATGGTGAGATATGGAGAAGAGGGAACTGAGGAACACAGAGACAGTATGGTAGTAAAGAACAATGAAATGATTCGAAAGCTTGGCCAAATAACAAAAGAGCTTACCCTTTCCACTTGGTCAGCTTACTGCGAAATCTTATCCTTTTTTCTTGTTGTGTAGTCGTTCCCTTCACAGATTCCTTTCCTATAACTTTCCGCAATACACCCAATGGATTCTTGTACTGTATTTCCCGCAGGTCGTAAATTACGACAACCGGAAGCAAATTCTGTTTATTGCTTACAGCTTAACTGTTTATCCCAGCGTTTATACCTTCTGTCCCTCACGAGTGAGTAGCGTTTAAGCGACGCGGTCATCAGAGCATAATATATCACCCTCTCCAGCGTGATTGCTGGACATGGCGGCTAGTTGAAAGTAACAGAAAAGGGGGTGGTGATGTCTTATAGAAATATTGCCTCAGCGAAGATCTTTTAGAGCCAGATTGTTTTCGGATCGGAACATCCACCTGTCTAAGCGAGTCTAATATGGTTCACAACCTAACCTTGCAGTGACGTACTATAGCTCTCGCCACGAAAACAGTCCCTTGCCTCCTCTACGACCCTGACCCTCCAAGGTTGCCACACTTCTTCTAAGCTGCTCGGTCGACACTTCGTACGTATGCGGTTGATTTCGACGGTTGAAATTGTTGCTAATTGGCAACACTGTAGGTGGGTTGCGTGACCTTGACTGGACTGTTTTCGTGGCGAGGGCTCTAGCAGAATTGCCAACCGTCAACTTTGGAGTTGTTCACCATTCGCACTTGAAAACCTTTCTAGTAACCCACTATAAAAGTGTTGATTGGTTGATTGAATTTAAACTTTTGGGTGCGTCAGCACTTGGGCTATTTTGCACCCATGACATAATGCGGGGTCCAGCCCCTTATGTTATCTAAAAAATAACTAATAACCAGTAGCGTATACTGACTCAAATATCTGGGCTATCTCACTATGCCACTGGTCCTAGGCTATGAATAGAAATAAATTTACCAACTCCTAAGAAATCAGGTTGCCAACTCATAGGAAATCAGGTTGCCAACTCATAGGAAATCAGGTTGCCAAATCAATTCGATATCGCGCACACTTCATCTCCCTCTCTCTTCACCTGGTAGCGATTAATCATCAAAAGGCCCCTTCCCCCCCCCCCCCGTTTGTTGTTTTTGCCTGACCTTCACTCACCTCCTCTCAAGGTAAGCGTCTCCCCACTTCCTCTGAAGAAAAAAAGGAAACTTTCTCGGCTAAAACCAGCTACATGTCTGGACAAGTTTGTACAAGATTATGCACGATATCGAGCTAGGATGTTACGATATAATGTCCATATTTTCAAACGTTGGTAAATATGCGATATCGCCCGAACGGATTTCTTCAAATTTACAGGAGAAACTACTTACTGGAATCAGTTTCTGTACCATTGTCGAAGTTCTTCGAGGTATTTTCTTTCGCGGAAACTGAAAACTTCACCATAGAATGCTGCAGAACAAGAAATAATCACTTTTTATGTAAAGAACTTGCATTTTCTGTAAAGCGACAACATTATTTCCTTGTTTCCATTATGTACCTGCAGATTGCACGTGGTCTCGCCAGTGTTTCCAAACGTGCCTTTATGTTACGATTTTTTTTAACTATGCTTACCTAACCTAACCTAACCTTGCAGGAAATGGTCCGTGGGGCTATCGTGAATGGTTTTTGGAGCTATCGTCAATGGTTCGTGGGGCTATCGTGAATAATTTTTGGGGCTATCCGTCAATGGTTTGTGGGCTATCCGTCAATGGTTTGTGATGACCTAATGAACACGAAAGTATTTTTCGGTTAAGAAGGTTGAAACACTGCATACCCCACTCCAAATCGACAAAACACAAGCACGACGCGCGATGATCCATGACGAGTGCACGCCATATAGTCTGTTACCCAAGCGGAACAAGGAAGACAAATAATGACTCGTAATTGACACTATTTTATGGAAAAAGGCATAACTTCACCTAAAAGAATCTTCCGCAATGGAGAATAGGTAAGTATCAATGCTAAAATGAACGAAATAAACGAGTGAGAGGTGTTCGGCCGATATCGCATAATTACACAAACGTTTTCCAGCATATATTCCATTATCATGCTAATACTTCATTTTCTTTTCTTGTGTTAAATACCATCTATATTTTGTTCGTTTTGTACTGTTTTTATATATATGTATATATATCTTGGCAATAGATAATGCACCTGTCATTAAAACATTCTTGTCAACAATAGACAATGCAAGCTCATATCAAGCTCTTGCCGTGAAATCTATTGCATATTTTAAATAAATCCCCATTATTTCATGCGATATTGAACACAGTTTCGGTCAATATAAATCTGTCTTTAGAGTCAATAGGAGATTCACGATTCAGCACGAAAAAGAAATTTTGCTAAACCATTTTTGTATTTGGGTTTTGCATTACAGTTAATGTCATGTAAGACTAATATATTTTATTCAGCTAGGTGAGCCGTTGCTTAATGAAAATTGCCATTTTTGATAATTGTAACTCCATATTTAATTCCATATTTTGATTGAAATAACTAAATATATATTTACATACATTTCACTTTTCCCTGGTTATGAGTATGTGCTAGATTGAGATGACGTCAAGAATGAATGATGATTAGTTGAATGGACACTCACAGAGGAATGCCCAGGTCAGAACTCGAACTCGGGACCTTCATAGGGATAATTAGTAACGAAATATAAAATGTAAATGTCAAATATAGATTAACTCCAGTTTCTTCTCAAATCCTTCAATCCTATACATCTACAATGAATTCGAGATATATCAGTAACAATGTTTCTTAAATTCATTGTTGTGTTGCTTGGAAGTTCTAGGAAGTGAGAATGGCGGAATCTTCGGAACAAGTAAGATATAATTTATCTATTTTAGACTAGTGACCTATTATTACACGTTGTAGTATTTTTCTACGCACGGCTCTTATTGGCTGACTATCTTGAACTCACAGCTCGATATTTGGCCAGTGTTTTTCCCTAAACCAGCGGCTCGCTTGGGAATGAGTTAATGGCTAGAGTAGGAAGGCAGGAACACTTTATTTTATACTTGTTCCAACAAGCTACTTTATCCCAATGATTTCAGTGTAGCAGCTGCAGAATCACGTAGACCTAGACCTATAATCATGGGCTTCCGAAAAGGGGGAAAGGGGGCCGTGCCCCTTCTGGAAAATGTAAGTCAACCAAAAATTATGTATTCCACACATATAATTTCATTTTAGCCACAATAATTTGTATTAATTATTGGATGAACACCATAAATTCAAATTTAAGCAAATTTGTTTTAGGGAACAACGCTATTTTGCCTTGTTTGCCCCTCCCTGGAAAATATCCTGCGCACGACCATTCCTATAATCTTTAATATTTAAAAAAAATGAAAATTTACATTACTGCAAATAAAGTGATAGAGAGTTTAGAAATGTTGTAACAATCTTCAGTTTATATTCTCAAAGTAAATTATAATATAAATGTGTCTTACACTTAGGCATACACCTGTCACATTTAAAGGATTATAGGATCGGGGCAGGACTGCCTTAACGGTACTGTACAAACCATCCCAACATTCACCTGGTTACAAAAAAATGGTCACCTATTCCAATACATGTTTTTATACATTACTGTGCACTAGTTTCTTGCAATAACAAGTTTATATTTTGTTACACATTCGCGGAAGGTCTGAATATGCAGTGGCTTCGATATCACCTGTTCCTTTTGTGCTACACACAAAAATCCACCATTTTCCAGTGATTTCTTTCAATTTCTTGTATCTTCAACCGGGTAACATGAAATGTGTGATAGATATGGAAGCAAACCCACTAAAAAATATATACCACGTTCCTGGTGGATTACAGCTATAATTTCAGGGACACAAAATATGCATTTTTTGACATGTAGGTTTTTTAAGGCATATTTTGGAGTATCTTGTTTTCTAATGTAAACAATCTGTAGGTATTTTGATACAGTGTGCGTGTACCTTGGGTGAGGTTTGTTGGGTGTGTAACCATCACTGGGCTGTGATCAATAGTTCCAAATGTGTTAAGTTTTGAAGTTAGCTGCGAGACTCAGTTTTCAGATTTGGGTCACATTTTCTGTTGCGCACAGGGGGCGAAATCATAGAAAACTGGGGGGGGAGGAAGATTTTAATATATATACACACACACATACGAATATATACATAATACATATTTATAATACAAAAGTAAATTAATAAATATTGAAAAATACATTATTATTTTTATTATTAAATATATTTCTAAAGTAGCAAACTAATTTCTTTAGTAACTGGTTAAGGATGTCAATAAATTGCAAAATACTTGTAAGTTTTTGCTTTCCATTAATATAAATCACATAGATTTCATAGCTATATTTGTCTTGTATTTTTATCTTACCCTTATTGATTGATTGATTGAATTGGTGTTTTAAGTCCACTTTATGCACAGAAAGGCTAATCGGGACTGGACCTACAGTTTAAAGTGGGATCCTAACCACTATGTGCCTCCACCGGGTATCGAACCTATCTTACCTTTATTTATGCATGTATTGTTATTGGTGTGGATCTGTTAATGGTATATTGAGAGAGAGAGAGAGAGAGAGAGAGAGAGAGGGAGAGAGAGAGAGAGATAGTGAATGTATGTGAGAGTATGTCTTTGTATGTGTTTTCAATATTATCCTTTGTAAAGTAAATTTGAAGTAAAAAATAATTTCTCGCCTTTTGTTGTTATAATAGAAACTCTCTCTCCCGAAAAGTTTTGGTGGGGGGATGTTTGATGCCAAGATTCTTGGTGGGGGGAAATCCCCCTTGTCCCCCCAGGATTTCGCACCCTGGTTGCGCACCACCTTCTCCCGAAGGCTGCTATATAACTCTTGAACTATTTCTCGGAGGAACTTAAAATTTTGTATAGAAGCCTTCCAGACATGGTTGAATCACCGTGCCAAATTTCATCCAAATTGAAGACTATGATCTGGAGGCCACGGTTGAACTGACATGGAGTGCCAAATTATACATAGCGATCCGTTGATGTGTAGACCGCCGCGTAAGTGTTTGAGCTATCGGCAAGCGAGGTGCTCGCGGCACTGTAGACTGTCCGTAAATCAAGCTCCCAAGTTTCCATAACTAGTTTAAAATAGTGATTTATTTATTTACCAATTTATGAAAGAAGATGCTGAGAACGGCATTTTTGACGCCTCTTGATGCAGTTACCCATATTTCGCTGCAGTTCCAGTTGATTAACATTGAAAATTTATTGGCGGATGTTACGCTTCAGTTCTTCCAGGGTGTGTGGATTTGACTTGTATATAGAATTTTTAATCTATCCCAGAGATAGAAAATAAAAATCGCATGGGTACTTTTACACCAAGGAATCTTGTTTCAAATCACCTTTGAACTTCACGTGCCGATTGAGTTAACACATATGAATCATATATAAATACACCGTGTTCCAAAATGAATATCGGGGTTTTAATTAAGTGTATATTCTATTACATATACATTACAGAAATGAAACATACCTTAAAAGGAAGGGTAACTCAAACAGTTTTTTGTCACAAGTTACAAGTGTTCAATGTGGGATCCCCTTGTGACACGGCACACATCTAGTCTGTAGGCAATTTCTTCCCACGCTGAAGCTAGCATGTCTGTTGTAACAGACTCCACAGCTGCATCAATCCCGCGTTGCAATTCAGGGAGGTCGGCAGGTAGCGGTGGCACTTATACACTACCCTTTACATAGCCCCACAAAAAGAAATCGCAGGGGGTGTGGTCGGGAGATCTTGGGGGCCATTGCAGAAGAGCCACGGCTTCCTCACAATAACGACAGATCCATCGTTGGGGAAAAACAGCATTCAACCAATTCCGTACTTCACGATGAAAGTGTGGGGGCGGATGCCAGATTATGTTTCTTTTTTGCTAACGATCCAGTTGAGGGTAGAACCATTGCTGGAGCATGTCCAAATACGCAGTACCAGTGATAGTGTTTTCCACAAAGAAGAAAGGTCCATACACTTGTTCTTTGGATAGAGCACAAAAGACGTTCACTTTTGGCGAATCCCTCATGTGCTGCACTGTTTGGTGTGGATTTTCGTATTCACTCGTCCACTAAGATGAAATGAGGCTTTATCACTAAAGATCACACTTGTAAGAAAATCATCTTCCATGTCCAGTACATTTTCGCAGAAGCTGGCACGGGTCACATTATCTTCAAGCTTTAGGGCCTGTAACAGATGTAGACGGTACGGCCTCATGTGCAATCTCTTTCGTAATACCCTCCAAACAGTGGTGGACGGCATTGACAGTTCTCGATTCGCCCGCTTTACAGATTTCCTGGAACTCCGACCGAAACTTGCTCTGACCTGTTTCACTTGCTCATCTGGTAGACGTGGTCTTCCGGAGCTCTTCCCTTTGCACAGGCATCCCGTATTCTTAAATTGGTTGTACCATCTTCGGAACTTGTTATCCGATGGCGGATCACATCCATATTCCCGCCGAAAAGTACGTTGCGCTCCAATTGCTGAGTTACACCTTGCGAATTCCAAGAGACAAAGGCTTTACGCTCAGGAGTCATCTCCATCTTTACTACTAGCGCCGTGCTGCGGCGGAGTTACGAAACATCACATGCGAAGTAGAAACAAAAACTGTTTGAGTTACCTTTCCTTTTAAGGTATGTTTCATTTCTGTAATGTATATGTAATAGAAGATACACTTCATTGAAACCCCGATATTCATTTTGGAACACCCTGTACACGCTGTGCAGTAGAAAACATTTGCTGAGCCATAACACACTTTGCGGTTGAATACACTAGAAAAGACAATACATATCAAGCACCCTATCACTTCATAGTCTACTTTCAGGACCTCGGTAAAATCTGTTTCTAGCCCCATCCCCCCCCCCCCCTTAGCCAACTTACATTTGACCACCACCTTTTTATAAATCTGGCAAGTAAATCACTTTTTAAAATAATTACGGAAACTGTTGTGCGCTTGGTTCATCGACACTCTACGATGCCGGCAAACGGTCGCGAGTGCCTCGCTTGCCGATAGCGCAAACACCAACGCGGCGGTCTACACTACAATGGATCGCATTGTATAATGTGGTAAAGATTAATGTTACTGTTATATCAACGGCCTTATTACCCTACAATTTCTGGCCAAAAAGGAACATTTCACTTTCTCTGATGAAGATATACCGGGTGTCCCAGAAGTTTTTCCCTGATTACAAACTTTATTCATATCCGCTATATGTAATGTAGAGATGTGAAAGTGGTGCCAAAATGTTGGAAAACTAACAAAGTTTTTTTGTTGCAGGTTTAAGTAATGTGGCTGTAGTGTAGCAGTGTCAGTGCCCAGAAAAGCGGAAATGTTCACAAATCAGGAAAAAGCTCAGCATGTCCTCTCGTATCACGAGACCTCGTCACCAATAACAGTGCAGAGGAACTTTCAAATGTACAGAATATCTGCCATCAATAAGCTGGTATTTATCTTCATTCCCAAATCCTGTCAAGTCCAAGAAACATTGTATGGAAAGATGCCACCCGATGTCAAGAGCATTAATTCCGGATTCCTTGGCACTGATACTGCTACACTACAGCCACATTACTGAAACGTGCAACAAATAAACTTGGTTAGTTTTCCTTGACACCACTTTCACATCTCTACATTGCATATAGCGGATATGAATATAGTTTGTAATCAGGGAAAGACTTCTGGGACACCCGGTATTATGAACAAAAATAGATCTGCGGACGTCTTTGAGTCACTATGTTTGTATAAACGCCACCATGGTCATATATCAGATGTTGTTATATTTTGGGAAATGATGATCTTTTTTTTCAGGGCCTCGATAAGGAGACAGGTGACAAGTTTGGAGAAGATATTAATGTCGTGGTGAAGGTACTCGATGTCTACGGCAACAGCCTGACGCGACGCTACACCAAGAATGTGAAGCAGTTCAAAGTAGGATGGGAAAGTATAAAACCTGCATACCAGAGCGCACTGAGAAAGAAAATCAACAATGTCAAGTCAACAATGAAGAAGATTGTTGGCGTCGTCAAGGAGCTGAACGACAACGAGGTGACGAAAAAGGTGAAAAAGTCGTTCGAGAATTACGTCGAGTTCGACAACAACATCAGCTTGGACACGAAGAAGTTCTACAGTGACGTGGTACAGGACGTGAGGCAAGTGTTGAAGTCCGAGATTGTCGTCATCAAGAAGTCTTTTAAAAAAAAGAAGAAGTTTATGCTGAAGATGAAGGAACTTGTGCGACAGAATACTATCACCAGCGAACAGGATCTGCTGAAGGTATACGAAAAGGTGCTGAAGAGCGCAGTGGAAGACGTGAGCCGTGAGATAGAGTCTGCTCATCGTATGATCGACGACAACCTGTCGAGATTAAGGCACCAGATAGACTTAATGTTGGCTCAGAATGAGTTCCAGGACAAGTACCTCCTCGAGGAACTCCTCCGAGCCCTGCACGTAGCCCTTGAGCACGAAAAGGGCTCTGAGTACCTGAAGACCCAGCTCCAGATGCAGCACGAGTATATGACTGCTGCTTGCCGAGAACTGACCAATCACTACAAGGAGATGTTCGGTGAAGTCAGTGAACATTTGGACGAACACGTGGAGAAATTTATGGAGAGGCTCAAGGCCGACGAGACGGATGCTGGGAAGGATGCTAATAAGTATTTCAAAAAGACGAAAATCGCAAAAAATATAGGTTTTGAGTTCACTTCCAAAGGTTGATAGTGGTGGGAGGAAGTGACTGGTCTTCATCTCAAAGAGACCTTATTAAGGACCAACAAATTCTCTCCAGCGTGTTGTAGCCACTTGATAAACACAGGTAAAATAAAATTTTGCTCCCCAGTCGTGACTGTTTCTTTCTACGGCAACAATTAGTGTGTGCTTGTCATCCCTGTGAATGCTAACTATGTTCCCAAATATGAACTTATTTTCGGAATAGCAATACACGTTAATGTGTATGCACGTAATTTCGACTTGGGATTGTTTCTTGTTAATCATGCAAACTGCAAGCAAACGCACATTAACAATTGACATGGTCGTGCCAGATTCAACCGTAGGACATTAATAGTCATAAGAATATATTTATCTCAATACAAATTGAGAATGAGCAACATGAGACTGTACAGGGTGTATCAAAAAGAATCATCCGATTTAAAAATGCTATATTTAGGAAACCAATGGACATAGAACCTTGCAGTAAGTTGTAGAATACATGCTGGAATATAAAGTTTTGCTTGCAATAAGGTTTACTTTGTTGCAGGTAGGTGCCACTGGTGCAGCTCACTCTTTAGTCCGCGTCAGGATGGCAACCCACCAACAGGCAGCATTCTGCGTGCAACGTCGAATACTGTGAGCAGTAGGTGGTGCAGCACCGTATGACGAAACTCACGCTGCACAACTGTAACGGACCACATTTGTTGAAGTGGAGAACGCAGAAAGCTTTCGGTTGTTGGGATGCCATCTTGAAGCGGACTAAAGAGTGAGCAGCACCAGGCGCCCGTTCCGAAAGTCGCACGAGTTCAACGCGTTAAACGAGTTATGGTAAATGGCCGTCCTATAAGTGCTCTCGTGCGTTTCGTTATGCTGTCCCAAAAGTCACTTTCAGTGCTTCTCGTGCAAGAACGAGATTCACCAAACGCACGGGCCAGGAGACTGGTTTGTTCGGTGAGCAACATGCGTAAGACGAGTGTGCCTCAACTGTTCTTACAATGTGATTAAAATGAGTAACAATGCCCACAGTAGAGTTTATTTCTGCCATAAGGACATGCCTTCCGCTCGACGCCACGAGGACGCTGCGCCTGCGCTTTCGTCCAGAGCGTCCCATAAGTCTGGAAAATAACTCGTTTCACTAGGTTGATGAGCCCAGTTACCTTCGTTAAATTCGTTTCGTTAAGATTTTTGGAACGTACCTACCTGCAACAACGTAAAACGTATTGTAAGTGAAACTTCATATTCCAACATGTATTTTACAACTTACTGCAAGGTTCTATGTCCATTGGTTTCCTAAATATAGAACTTTTAAATCGGATGATTATTTTAAATACACGGTGTATATTGGTATACGCGTGATACCTCCCAGGGCACGGGAAAACATTAAGATTTGCAGTAAATAGACACAAAAACACAGAACTTACGTTTTAACATATGAGTTCAGAATCTATTTATCTTGATTATGCAATTTAAAAAGAACCAAAGTTTTACATCATAACGAAATCACAAAAAGAAATCACAGTAACAGCACAATCTTTCTCTCATGCACTTCCATTAATCTCGTAACCTCCCAGCACAAGATTCATATCTATCAGGCGGGATGATGTACTTCAACAGTCTGTTCATACGTCCGGGAAGGACATGTCACGATAAAAAGGTAAAGTGCTCCCTTGTGCTTAGCACTACGCCATAAAGGCCTATAGGGGGGGGTGGGGGTAACGCCCAACACTTTCTTGATCCGGTCGTGAGTGGGGGTGATGTGATCAGCATCACGCCCCTGACCGCCTTTACCCCCCAGGTACCCATGTCATTCGACGCTGGGTGGGCGCCGGAGCCGCTTCCAACGTTAGAAAAGTTCCCGGATTTGAACCGGCCGGGGATCGAACCCGGGACCTTGAGCGTGGTAGTCAGACGCGTTACCGTCTGAGCCACCGCGGACATGTCACGATGTTTTTACATTTTTCAAGAGACCTTGGTTCGATTCCCAGGCTTTAATGGATGGATACCTAAAGGACTAAAGGCGACTAGATCATGGTGCTAATCACATCACCTCCACTGTCGCTTGGATCGAGTGTGTGTATGTGCTCTCTATGTGCCTTCGGGGCACGGTGCAATGCACATGGAATAGATTTAAATTATTTGTTTTATTTTACTTCGCCTTTTGTGCCACTTTTGACTAATTTGTGAAGATGGGGATGAGTGCACAGGGAATAGCATTATAGCTTAATACGTATATATATTACGTATGAAGATATTTCAGATCTCGAGGTCGCCAGGAGTCACGGGTTCGAATCCCGGCCTGGACATGGGCGTGAATGTTCCTTCATAAATTACATCATATCATGACTCATTCTTATCGACGCGATTAGCCAAAAATGGCAGAAAGCGACGTAAAATAACAAAATCAATCAGTTATCGTGGTACAAGATGTTCAGAGCCTAACTAGCAAAATCTCGTTCTCCTGTATAGAATTCACTAAAAATAAGAAAACAAATAATATTTCCCTGATTAAAAATTGATCGGTATAAATAATGGAGAAATTTTGGAAGCAAAGGTTATTATAAATATTAAAACGTCAGAAAGGTAGTATCGAGCAATATCCTTACAGTATTCAAAAGAAAGTACATTAATAATAGATATTTTTTAAAATGAACAGATTCTCTCTGGTGAATTCTGGGAAAGTTTCCAAGCTATTGAGAGCTAACGTCACTCTCATCTTCAGGGTAGAAGTGTCAAAATGACAGTAAGGTTAGCTCCCTTCTGCCTGAAGATGACAATGACGTTATCTCTCCACTACAATGAATATGAGAGCGACGTTAGCTCTCGACAGCTTGGAAACCTCTCCAGAACTCATTTCGTCGATATTCAGAGGGATTCTGTCACCAATTGTCGCCAGGAAATCTTCAATTCTGACATAAAAGAAAAATGTATCACACATCGACAACATTCGTTCCTGTACGTCAAGGTTTCGTGGCTCTGTATGAACGAATCGGAGCTTTTTATCACCTAACTATGAATATCGAACATTGACTAAAAGTAGAGGCAATTACCTTAATGATGATTGATGTGTGTTTCTCGTACGGATTAATTTCTGTTAAATTGCTACGGTTCCAATCGACCGTTCTTTTTTGATGATTTTTTCCCCCTGTGAGAGTCATTAGTACTAATTCAAGCAATCTGGCGTATTCGAATTAGAGTTACTTGCGTCGCCTAAATGCCGCGTATGGTTAGTCTGGTAAAGTCTGGCAGGTTGGCGGATTTAGCCCACAAAAGCAACGACTATACTGGTTACAGCTGGCGGAAGACCTTCATGGCTATTTCTGGCTCTTTCTGTCCCGGAATCGTCTTTGGGGGTAGCTCGAAAGCTGTAGGGATACCATCGCTCTCCCGTAGCAACGTTGCTAAGCGTACTATTGCTTTTGCCAGTTGCATACCGACCTGTGAGTATTCTGCTATTAAAGCCTGAATCAGACAAAACTGGATTTCCAGTAGGAATGCCCTAGTTGGCGCTAGACTGGCTACCCATTTACTAGGTTTCGCCTCACACGATACTTGATACCGTGCTTGTCGAGAGACTTTTGTTCGCATAAGACATTGCGCAGAGCAGACAATCTGTAAAGATGGACGAGCAATTTGAAGAATGTTGTAGGAGAACTACTACTTTGTGTTTTTATTAAAAATTGAAAACGAAAAGTATGGACTAGAGATTGGCTCGAAAAAGTTAGCTAATCATTGCGTACCGAACAAGCTTTTTGATGAACTCGGGTATGTATATACAGGGTGACCTGTAATTAGATGTATTCCCTGAAAGGGGTTAAAGTAGAGGCAATTTGCAATAAATTTGACCATATGATACCGGTCCGAAAATTAGTAGTTTTCGAGATAATCGAATTTCTATTGTGTGTTTTTTTAAATTTCCACATAAAAATACGAATTGAGAAAAAACAGCTCATTGTATGGCACATATTTCAGAGTTTTCTGATAGCTAACAAATAAGTAGTTGGTTGAAAAAAGTTTGTCCCAAATAACAATCACATGTAAGTAACGGGTGGATCTAAACTTACAAGTGGTGATAAAAAATGCACTCTTAGTTTACTTGGCAACATATTAATAACAAAAACTGTATGACACGAAGCGTACAAATTACTTAAATTACTTCCTTGAGTCATCAGCTATCCAACAAGGTACAAATGTTGCTAACATTCTCATTTGTGTACAAGAAATAATACTTCATTCATCTTAATGTGAATGGAATCAACGAACAATACAATTAAAGAACATTACACGTCTTGCTCAAAGTGGGCACCTCAGTTACGAATGCAGACACGCAGATTTTTACGGACATTTGTTCTCTTAACTCGTGATGTGATGGTGTTCTTGATGTGTTGACCAGCAGGCAGCCATCACATCCGGGCAGGTAACCAGTTGAGCGCCAACTAACTGGATATCCAGTTCCTTGTGATTCGGCCTTAAACCCCGTTGATTTCTGGTGCTGACGATATCGTTGTCGGAGAACTCGCTCGTTTTACAGTACGTGGTATATCCGACACTCGTTTTGTTTCTTCACGCTAACAGTGTTCGGTGCCTTGTGACTCGAAAATGCACGATGTCAGTCGAAGAAAATTCAACTGATCGCTGATTCGCTGTTTCCTAGCCGCCAGCTGAAAACGCGACCAGTATAAGTATTATGAAAAGTGCTGATAACATTAGATATAACAACAAACACAAACATTCCAACACCATAAAACAGAATCCACCTTGCAGACTTGCAGACACTAACAACTGCCAGCGAGATGTGAACAAGCATAAAAGATTTCCAAATGATTTTCATGATCTAGAAATAGAGGGGATGGAAAAAGTTTCCTGTAAATAGCAGTTTTAGTATCTTACCTTTTTTCTATAGAATATAATTTTAGCAACCAATTTGTCAGCTTTAGCGCCTAAATATTATGCATTGATCATCAATTGGCGCCTAAATATCAAAGTCCTACCACGTCAGTAGGTGGCTACTCGGTAAAATATCAGAATCGCTACTCTATGTGGAAAGAATTATATAATCTGTAGAACATGTGTCACAACCACAGATTACTCTACCTTTCTCCCATGACGTTGTTTCGGCACGTGTCTCACAATTTATCCACGACCATAAACAGCAATGTAATTAATCGTCTTATTATTGTTCATTTGCGTTATTTTATACTTTAAACGCATTATTACATGCAACAATACTCCGTTAGCTATCAATGTGCAGTCTTCTACAGATTCGAGTGATATATCCTTTTTTAATTTTCAAAACACGAATGTGATGTATGATGTTGGGCAATTTGAACAATATCTTTGTTTCAGAGATATTTTTTACAATAGGTGTTCAGGTGTTCGTTCATCCATGTAACTTTTATACAGCCCTGGCCCATATCCATGGTAACGGTTGAAGTTTTTGCGTGCGATGACGTGTAACCGGTCAAGTGAATGCATCACTTCAATGTGAAGTCACGTGAAATGACAGAACGACAATGCTGCAGTATGCAGATATTAAACACCAGAACAAGAACAATTCTAGATGGGGATGTGTACTACAGGCTGTGAAAAAGGAGATACGATAGCCACTAACGCCGTCAAACGGTTGGGCGGGAACCTTAAGTCACATACCATGAAGAAGTAATAGGATCTGAGCTCATTATGTCCTTTGCGATTAGTCCACTCAGAATTAGTTCACTTCATCAAATGATTTACTAAATCTAATCAATTTACATTGTCGAGTTCATTATTTGTGTTCTTTTTGGTTTAGGTTCAACATCTTCTCCGAAGAGGAAATTATGCTCATTTCTTTGTTTTCCTTGTCCATGTACATCCAGGGTCAAGGAAATCAGTAATATGGTGTGTTATATACAGTGTACACCTATAGATTGAATTGTATCTTCTCCAAATATGATGTATAAAGAAACAAACTGCCAGAGAACTAAGTGAGGTGAGTGTACATTTTTATATTACTATTACAGTGGAACCACAAGCTAAGAAACCTGCGCAGACTCGCGACTTTTGTGCACCGTACTCCAGTGCGGTGGGGAGGGGGAGAGTGGAGCATGCTCTCTCATAGTCCGAGTTGAACGGAAGAGGAGGAAGGTTCTTTTTCTTCTGGTCGCTCTTATAAGTAAGGGGAACTGTGATTGGTCATTCATCTATTTTATCACTTCTTCATCATCTCAATTGACTTAAATGGCCGGAAGAGCAAAGTAAATTTATCAAATATAAATGCAAACACGTACAGTTTAATAAATAACCAAAATAGAATGAAAAAAATAGCAGTTTGTATTTTTATTGCTTTATGTGAATATGTAGGGAAAAACGAGAGAGAATTGTAGACCAATGGCAAAAGAAATGGTAGGCGAATTGCCCATCACCATTTTCCTCCAGTCTGTTTTCCCCAATCTGGTGATCACAAATTGAAATAAGCAGAGGACAACATCTGCTTTCCATTATTTAAAACAACACAGGATGTAGAACAAAAAAAAATGAAAATAGCGATGGACAATTTGCCTACTATCATCTATCTATTCAAGAATAGAAGTACATCTAAATTTAGAACCACACTAAAGAGCTGTAACATATTTTATAGAAGATTATTTTTGTCACATTTTCCATTAATGGACATTAACTTTAAAACTTTTTCTTATTATTACAAAATACACTACATTACTTCTTAACTTTCTTAAAGTATTATTGTCTTTACTAATTTAATAGATATAACTAGACTATAGGGTAATTTCCTTGTATTCAAAATTAGACATTAATATTATTAACATATCCCATATCATATTGAAACTTATACTTGTATGATCAAGTGAATGGAAATCAATGAATTAATCTTTGTAGTTAGCTGTACGCCTTTAATTTTGTTTTAAATTAATGTTTCAAGAAAACTATATTTCTGCAATATACTTCTGCAACTGAATTCTACCTTATGGCCAAGTTACAAAGCAAAAATTAAACCATAAATCTAAACTCCTACAGCTGATCAAAATCTAATTACGGCTTCGCAGTAACGCAACTTAGCTTTGAACAAAACTTCGTGTATATTTTGTGCTTATAGAATACCGACACGAAAGTTGTATTAATCATTTTACACATCGGTAAGAAGCCACACTTGGTATCTACTGCAGAAATTAAAGACTACACATCGAAAGGTGGAAAACATGTGCCCTTGCATGTTAACCTGAGACTGCAGTGGCGTGCTCAGGATTTTCGAAAGGGAGGGGTTACGTACACTATTTTTGGTAGTCATCCCTCATTTTGCCATCTTTTCCTACATTTGACGTTTTTTTAGGTATACTGGGCCAAAGGGGGGTTATAACCCCCACCAACTCCCCCTTGGGCACGCCACTGCCTGAGACAATGAAATATTACTTCATGCCAAGTTTGCGTGAAAGCAAAGTTGAACAGTATTACATTTTATGTTAGGCAGACTTTGATATATTCGCGGAAACATGTGTATTGAAGGAAAAAATAGAAGTGCATAGCCTAGTGTAAATATAGCGTACATAAATGCTCATTTGAACTTTTATTTTCTGGTATGCACAGTATATTATGTTCAACGTACTTCGAAGATGTATCTTGTGCTAAACTAAAATAAATAATAATAACAAGTGGTGTGCGGTATCTCGGAAAGAAAAATTCCGTCCCGATCCCGACTTCAGCAAATGACTTCCCTACTTTTCTGGATCCCGAGCAGTCGGGAAATACCGAATGGTCATTTTAAAACGGAATTTATTCTTGACGTTTTCTACATTGCAAGTGTCTGGAACTTATCGAAAATTGTTAGTTTTCATTCGAGAAATGCAAAAACAATCACTTAAGGTGAAAATGACGTGTAGAATTTGAGATTTCCATAGACTCGGGAAATTTCGGAAATTTCCCGTCCCGAAAATTTTCTGACTAGTCGAGAAATTGCAAATATTTCCCGTCCCGAATGTCGGGATTTAAAAAGAAATACCGTTCCGATCAATAATATTCTGTCCCGCATAACAATAAGTATATTTATTTTCAATTTGTCTGAAGCCACAAAATGTACATGGGTGGAAATGCTCATTTGTGTATTCGATTTCGTGTGTTCAGTTTCTGGCATGGTTTCCTACCTGCATAGTGCAACACTAGCGCATAGATTTGGAATTCATTTCATGGATAAATTCATCTCTTACCGTCGTTTCGTCATCACGAGTAAACAGCGGATTGGCCAAACCTATACTTCTAATAACCTTGCTTTTATACACCAGATCTCTAGTTGTTCGTTCATCCAAATTAGTTTCGCTCTAAATGTCTATTTGCTGTTTCATCCAGGTTATTTTTGCTTTAGATGTTCAATTGTTCGCTTACCCGGGTTGTTTGTACGCTAGCTAGATGTTACATCGTTTATCACCAGAAAATTGTTACGCCAGATGTCTAATTGTTCGTTCATTCAGGTTATTTTTACGCTAGACGTTCAAGTGTTCTATCATCCAGGGTAATTTTTACGGTAGATGTCTAATTGTTCCTTCATCTAGGTACTTTCTACTTTAGATGTCTCTTGTTTTTTAATCCAAATTGTTTTTCAATTGTTTGTTTCCCATGGTTATTTATACGCTAAATATTCAATTGTTCGTTCAACCAGGTTATTTTTAAACATGTCTACTTGTTCGTTAATCCAGGTAATTTTACCTTAGATGTCTTAATTGTTTGTTCAATCAGGAAATGTTACCTTAGATGTCTAATTGTTCGTTCATCCAGGTAATTTTGCCTTAGATGTCTAATTGTTCGTTACTCCAGGTATGTATTTTACCTTAGATGTCTAATTGTTCGTTCATCTAAGTAATCTTACGCTAGATGTCTAATTGTTCGTTAATCCAGGTATGTATTTTACCTTAGATGTCTAATTGTTCGTTCATCTAAGTAATCTTACGCTAGATGTCTAATTGTTCGTTCATCTAAGTAATCTTACGCCAGATGTCTAATTGTTCGTTCATCTATGTAATCTTACGCTAGATGTCTAATTGTTCGTTAATCCAGGTAATTTTACCTTAGATGTCTAATTGTTCGTTACTCCAGGTATGTATTTTACCTTAGATGTCTAATTGTTCGTTACTCCAGGTATGTATTTTACCTTAGATGTCTAATTGTTCGTTCGTCTAAGTAATCTTACGCTAGATGTCTAATTGTTCGTTAATCCAGGTAATTTTACCTTAGATGTCTAATTGTTCGTTACTCCAGGTATGTATTTTACCTTAGATGTCTAATTGTTCGTTACTCCAGGTATGTATTTTACCTTAGATGTCTAATTGTTCGATCATCTAAGTAATCTTACGCTAGATGTCTAATTGTTCGTTCATCTAAGTAATCTTACGCCAGATGTCTAATTGTTCGTTCATCTATGTAATCTTACGCTAGATGTCTAATTGTTCGTTAATCCAGGTAATCTTACGCTAGATGTCTAATTGTTCGTTAATCCAGGTAATTTTACCTTAGATGTCTAATTGTTCGTTACTCCAGGTATGTATTTTACCTTAGATGTCTAATTGTTCGTTCATCTAAGTAATCTTACGCTAGATGTCTAATTGTTCGTTCATCTAAGTAATCTTACGCTAGAGGTCTAATTGTTCGTTCATCTAAGTAATCTTACGCTAGATGTCTAATTGTTCGTTCATCCAGGTAATTTTACCTTAGATGTCTAATTGTTCGTTACTCCAGGTATGTATTTTACCTTAGATGTCTAATTGTTCGTTCGTCTAAGTAATCTTACGCTAGATGTCTAATTGTTCGTTAATCCAGGTAATTTTACCTTAGATGTCTAATTGTTCGTTAATCCAGGTAATTTTACCTTAGATGTCTAATTGTTCGTTACTCCAGGTATGTATTTTACCTTAGATGTCTAATTGTTCGTTCATCTAAGTAATCTTACGCTAGATGTCTAATTGTTCGTTAATCCAGGTAATTTTACCTTAGATGTCTAATTGTTCGTTACTCCAGGTATGTATTTTACCTTAGATGTCTAATTGTTCGTTCATCTAAGTAATCTTACGCTAGATGTCTAATTGTTCGTTCATCTAAGTAATCTTACGCTAGAGGTCTAATTGTTCGTTCATCTAAGTAATCTTACGCTAGATGTCTAATTGTTCGTTCATCCAGGTAATTTTACCTTAGATGTCTAATTGTTCGTTACTCCAGGTATGTATTTTACCTTAGATGTCTAATTGTTCGTTCGTCTAAGTAATCTTACGCTAGATGTCTAATTGTTCGTTAATCCAGGTAATTTTACCTTAGATGTCTAATTGTTCGTTACTCCAGGTATGTATTTTACCTTAGATGTCTAATTGTTCGTTACTCCAGGTATGTATTTTACCTTAGATGTCTAATTGTTCGTTCATCTAAGTAATCTTACGCTAGATGTCTAATTGTTCGTTCATCTAAGTAATCTTACGCTAGATGTCTAATTGTTCGTTAATCCAGGTAATTTTACCTTAGATGTCTAATTGTTCGTTAATCCTGGTAATTTTACCTTAGATGTCTAATTGTTCGTTACTCCAGGTATGTATTTTACCTTAGATGTCTAATTGTTCGTTCATCTAAGTAATCTTACGCTAGGTGTCTAATTGTTCGTTCATGTAAGTAATCTTACGCTAGATGTCTAATTGTTCGTTCATCCAGGTAATTTTACCTTAGATGTCTAATTATTCGTTCATCCATGTTATTTTTATGTCTTATAGTCAAATTTACGTTCATTCTGGTTTCTTCTTTTTTTCTTTACGCTATAAACTTTTAATTGTTCGTGCATCCAGGCAAATGTTTACGCTAGATGCTTAGTTATCTGATCATCCGGTGTTCATCCAGCATGTAATGGATTAAGATCCATTGGTTCCGTCTGTTGATATAGTCTGTTTACAAGGTCTTCGAAGTTTTTGTCTCGCATTTTTCGGTGTGTATCTTCTTTTTGATACAGCGTCTTAACTTCATTTCTCGCTCTAGAGATACAGGCTGACCTGTCAACGGTGCACGACGAAGTCTCACACGATTTGTCTCTTGTCATCATGGAGGAAGCGATTACTTCGATATAAGTTGTTGTGACAGTTTGTCCGCCCGTGAGGAAGACTTGTCATTGTCAGTTCTTCCAGTTTGTGACTGACGCAAGGCTGGAGAGATTCCTTGGTATCCAAGAGGGATTTTCGGCTCAAGATCTATTTTTCTTCACTCCAAGAAAAGGGATCAAATTAGGGGTTGGCTGTCGCTTTCCTTTCGCGACAACTGAAGTTATACAACTCTTAACAGGTGTGTCGCGGGCGTTGCATAACTGCGTAGGATACAGTTATTTTTACTTCTCCATGGTGGTTTCTACAGAGGAGGAGACTACAGTTTAGAACACGAGATCAGAGCTTTGTGAGGAGTAGAAACGAAACAGAGATTTTTTGTCTGTATTGTGCAGAAGAAATGCTTTTTAATATATGTTTTTTAGTGTCTAGCTTGGTTCAGAAAGCCATAAAATATCGGCGATGGGACTCGACGCGCTGACCATGCGTATGTTAATGAAAAGCCACGTGGTAGGCCTTGGCTCTCAAAGAGCTCTTGTCATCGGAAGCTTGTATTCCAAAACTCATGTGGAAATAGCAACTTTGTGCGTGTGTGCATTGTCAGGTTGGTCGTATCGGAGAACTGCGTTAGAATACACACCATTACACCGAGGATCCAAATTGGCCTTGGGAAAAACATTCCTTGGGTCCCGGAAAAAAACATACAAAATCCAGCAGAAAATTGACATAATGCCTTGGTATATTTTTGAGTGTGTTCTGGAAAGTTCCCCATATAGCAGGAACATTTCATAAAGTGTGTGTGAAAAAAGTGTGTGAATTAGTTCCCATCAAGTATTACAGGTGGCAGCACAAATGCAAAAGTGTAAGATCTGCCAGAAGTGTGTAAGCCCTGTTCGTTATGAAATTAAAACATATGTACTGGAATCCGTAGATAGCTAGAGAATTAAGTAGATTGTAAAATATGAGGGTCCCCGAAATAAGGTGTCCTCTCAGGTTCCTCGATCATAATATCTCGCGAGCTATGAAGTGTGTGCCTTTATGTATGTGTGTTGTGGGTTCGTAGAAGTCTAAAAATTACATTTCCAGTGTTACTTCATATCCAGTGGCGAAGCGTCCTATGAGGCCCGGAGGCCGGGCCTACCCTAATATATTTGTCTATAACGGATTATTTTATTACTTATAAATTTCATTAAACGACACTTAATAAAAGAAAACTGAAATTATTGGTCTTCCGATAATTACCGCAAGTTTGCAACTCTGCCTGGAACCGTATCTGAGCATTCATCGAGGCCCGCTCGAGAGTGCCTCAGCTGGTCCCATAACAACCTATGTGTTTCGTGCGGGAAAGCATAATTTCAGGGGTGCGTTCGCCTGTAATGTAACCTGAGAGGCCGGCCTCTTTTCTCTCTCTCACCCCCTCTCCCTGACTTCCGAAGAGTGCCGATCGTGTACGAGCGCGTGACGAAGCAGGCAGTGGACGTACAGAGCTTGTTGAAGCAGTGTTTCCATGGAAGATTCAGAGCTGTGCCGGGAGCGGAGCACACCCAGCTGCTAACATGTAGCGAAAATGTGTTTCTAACACCTCTAAGCCTGGCCTCCTAACCTATCAAAGTAGGCATTATTAGAATTCTAACTGCAAATAATGCATGCAAGTTGGTTACCAGTGTTAAGTTTGGTGCTTTCAGCTCTTTTGAGGAACCGCTTTTCGCGAAGTGTTAGCTGCTGGATGTGCCCCACACCAATCTCGATTCAGAGAGGAAAAGTATTTTATTTCTTTGAGGAAAGGGATATTGAGACGAAATTTCCTTTCATGAATAGTGACATAACTGAAAACGCGCTACTTTTAAAATGGGGCAAAGTACGTACAATGCAAACGTATAGAGAAAATCCATGTTACTGAAATTTTCTGGTCGGTGTGTTACACAGAAAGGTGTCCGTGTACTCATTTAGCATTTCATCATTTTCTAAATCATATTATATATTTTTTAAAAAAGTCGCCTGTTGAAGAAGAATTATATGCATAAAAAGTTAAAAAGAAATAATTGATTGATAGATTTAGTTTAGTTTACTTGGCTTTCTGCCATTTTTGGCTAATTGGGAAGATGAGAATGAGCGATAATATGATGACATTGACGAAGGGACACTCACGAAGAACACCTATGCCCAGGTGGGAATTCGAACCTGAGGCCCTTGTCGTAGCACGCTGTTATAACCAATCTGCCGCGGAGGTCAGCATTAAAAAGAAATAAACGCTAAGTGACGATCAAGTGAACCAACCATTTCTGTAATGCGAGAAACATTTACAATACTGTTATTGAAGTAGCAAATAATTTTTACGAGCAGCTTTAATCTAACAAATGTAAGATGGCTAGGGCCTGACAGAACGGCTTTTTCATTGGGTGGCGCGTGGTCAGAACATCGAGTCTCATTGTCACTTTTTTCTGACCTTCGAGACAGAAGCGCCTTTATTCTCAGATATCTAATCGAGACTAGATTAAAGTAGAATCTGAACCAATGCCTCCAGGAGGAATCGAACCTTCTACTTCCTGATTATAAGGCGAGAGCGTTAATCACTACATTATCCTTTACAATCACTATCCCGACTTAAGTAGACGAGATTCAGGCAATATGTTATCTTTTATTTTCTAGGGGCTATATTTTAACATACTACTGTTAAAAAAAATCACATCTTCCCCTCCCCCCAAACCCTGCTCCGTCCTGTGCCTACCCTTCCAGAGACAGCACGCTTCGCCACTGTTCATATTATATGGCCTCGCTGTCCCTTGTAATCAACTGGTCCCGGGTTCGTGGTTCGGATCCCATTTTGAACTGTAGATACAGTCCTGTCTAACCTAAGCATGAAGTGAACTTTAAACAAACTGCGTTATACGATCACAGCATATTTTCTGCCGTCAGACAAAAAAATCTGGTTCCCCAATCTGTGGGTATGGGATTATTATAGCTAACTTGCCACGTGATCTGACATTTGACGAACACCTTTCGGGCGAAAACTCTTCCGCGCACGACCAGCACAGACTCTTCAGCAGGGCAGCGCTCCGGACGTGACGTCATGTGTCAGTACGATTCGTTCGGCTTCCTACCTGAGCGCTACTAACGAGGAGCGAACACCGGGTCCCCCCGATACAGGAGTAACTCAGTTCGCATTCAGTGTCGGAGAAAAGCAATTATATTTCAACAGACGACGTCGTTACGGGGACCACCCGCTGGCACATGGAGGCCCTTGCCGTGTGTAATGTGCATTCCACTCACATCCACACCCGCTTGTTATTTCCAACGTGCTCGAAAGCATGTACAGGGATACAAACTACCGTCATAAACCACTAGAAACGGTTTATTTTCAGCATAATCGTTCATCATCAGCATGGGCGACGCCAGGAATTTCTGTAGGGGCATATCCCAGATATTAATCTTGATTAAACAGTATTGTATTTGTATTTTCCGTCGCTTTTTTTCACTTGAGGCTCTTCGCGGCGATGAGGATGAGTGATGATCATACAGGGTGTCCGAATTGAAATGCCCCAATGGCAACTGTCTGTAACTCCACGTGTATTTGATGTATCCAAATGGATTATACATCAATGAATATACATACTCATAAAGTTTCTCTGAGTAAAGTAGTAATTAGTACTTCTAGTAAATTCCTAATGCTTCCCACGAGTCGCACGTTGGATGTCTCGATTTCCCGCCAGGTGGCCTGTAGTATTTGTGGTGTGACTGTCCCAATGGCAACTGTAATATTTTAACGGAGCGGTACCATAGTGTCACTTTGGTTGAATACACCATGTCCTTAACATGCCCCACAGTATTGGTTGCTAACTGGAGATTTAAAGACAAATTATTACTTCGAATTATTTCACCACCTGGGATACAAAATTACAACGTCACCTTCTTTTCTTGTAACTATTTGAAATTTTCGCAGTTATGCTACCATCTATCCCCTGGCATACGAAACAAAATGGTCTCATATGTTCACTATAAAAATTTCAAATTAGGACATTCCAATCCGTGGTGAGATCGAAAGACTCAGGTTGTCTCAGTAGCTCAGTTTGAAATTGTCTACCTCCTTGGCAGAGTGGTCAGCGTAGTGACGACGCCAGGGGACCTGGGTTCGAATCCTGGGTAAGACATGGATGTTTGTGTTTGTCCTGAATGTGAAAAACTGAGAATTTGAGTAAATACTGATATGAGAAAACAAAGAAAGAGAATGAACGCTTAGAGGTTTTCTTTAAAATAATAATTAAAAACGTTGAAAGAGCAATGACACTGTACGCCAGAGACCCGGGTTCGAGTCCTGGTCGAGGTTGTATTTTTTATTCCAAAAATTTCTACATAGTTCATCTTCTGTATGTGTATCATAAGATAATGTTGGACTTACAAACCGAAAATTTTATTTAAAAAAATTCTTACATTCCCTTTGAAGCATTAACAACTTATGAAAATGGTAAAATGGAAACAAAAAAGTGACAATCGTGAGCAAAAAAGTGATGCATCAATCACGTATATCGTGTTTGATACTTTAAACGGACAGGGGCGGACATCAGCCGAGTTCGGGGCCGAGGGGTGGTCGTTTCTGAGGAGACAAGGGATTTGGAGGGAAATTTCCCTTCACATAGCAACACTGACTGCCACGCGGAAATTTCCCTTCGCATGGCAACACTGAATCAGAGGGAGGGAGCATAGCCTATTCGGAGAGCATATTCATTTCCACCGCGAACATCAAAAGTTTGTAACTAATGTTGCAAGACCAATCCCACAGGTGCCGCGTTGCATTGTGGGTGGAATCCTCGTCGCGTAATGCCTTAGCACGTAGAAGGTTAATGCGGTTATGTTGTCTGAGGTTTGTCCTCCTGTTGCCAAAAATAGATCCCTCCGAGGGATTAATTTTCACGGGAAGTTCCCTCCCGAAGGAACACAACAGCTTCACGCGTAACGCTCTGTTGGAGCCAGTAGTATGTTTAGAGTATTAACTGAACTGAAAAGATTATTTGAGCAGCGCTTCTAGTGACGAAAATTTGAAATACAATTAAAAGCTACTGCCATTTTTTCCCCCCGGGTTTTGCTATGACCCGATACTTACCATACGTTTCCGTGAAATACTGACACTAACAACGTCATACTGCTATTTTATTTCCACACAACAACAATTTCTTTACTTGCTTCCAGACATTGTTACCGCAGCCGAGAGCTGAACAGCCAAATAGAATAAATATATCATCTCCTTGTAGTTTAATTGACTTCTGGACATTATTTCCGCAACCAGAAAGTAAGCGACTATTAAGTAGATGTCATTTCCTTGTACCTTAACTGACTACCAGAAAGAAAGATCAGCTATAATTTTCCTTGTAGCAAAATTGACTTGTAGACATTATTTCCGCAACCAGAAATAACGTAATCACGTAAACGTAGACATGTTTATTCCCACACCGACCATTCAAAGTCACTTTTTTTTTCACTGGATCTTACTTAAGCCATCCAATCACTCATTCTCCTGGAAGCCGAGGCTCCTGGCGACCCTCTGAGTGAGATAAAAGGGAGTTTACTTAAACCGTACCCTCCCTAAAATACTGTAAGTACACAGACAAGAACTACTATGATAACGCCCATAAGAAAATGATTCGGAAAATGTACTGAAATGGAGAAAAATACAGTGATGAAAAAGTACTGCTTGGCAAATTGTCCATGACTGTCTTCATTGATTTTTATTTTGCCTCCTACTTGTTTTTAAGGACTATATTTTTATAATGCTGGTGCAGAGGTTGTCAGAAGCTTGTTTGGAGTTTTGTTTCAATTCTTGATGCTCTCATTGTGTAAGACAATGAGCATGAACAAGGTGATTGTCAATTTACTTGGTAGCTAATACTTATGCATCCCACTTTACTAATGCTGATGTAGTGCACACAGTCGATGGCTCGTACACAAGAATGAGAAATAAATCTAAATTTATAAGTCCTTCCATTTCCCCTGGTCCAAATTAACTACTTTAATTATTAAATCGGCCACTGCCCTAAAACATTTGAAATTCCCAAAAATAATCCAAAATGTGTCAATTTATACAAATTATGTAAACTCCAATAGATGTGTTTCACGTACGGCGCAAACTGTTGCATTGTGGCTTCGAGGTGCCATGATTGAGGCCAGTTCTTGTAAGCATAAGGAATACAAGCAGGCGGGCGGGATATTCTAACACAGACATTCGTGATTAAAAAAGTTGGTGCAGATGCAACGAACGTTACGTGGTGGATATTTTCTTGCAAACTACAATTAAAATTTGCCGCAAACATGGCGGCTGTGCGCATCCTGACGTCACATGAAATCCACCCACAGCACATTAAAGCGCATAAACTGCTAGTGATGCATTTTTGGTGCATCAAAATGCACATAGAAATGCATGAAAGAGTAGTTTAATTCCGTATGGTGTACGAAAACTGCATGAGTTGAACAGACTGACGCGATTATTTCAAAGAAAAAGCAAAATGACATGAAAAACTCAATGCAGAAATTTATTTTATTTCAAAACATAACGTAACGTTTCAACCTTCTAGCAAGGTCTTCTTCAGACTCTGTACCAAGTACACACGAGAGAAACAGGACATGACACAGAGTGGGATAAGACTAAGCAGATAGGAAGGCGGAAGAGAGTACTAGTGAGAAAATGGAAGGAGGCCAAGGAAATAGAGAAGAAAGGTGAAGAAGAGACAATGAACTGGAATGGGGGATTGAAGATAAACAAAGAATGGAAGAAGGTGTTAGAAAGAGTGGAAAGGAGAGAAGAAGGAAGAAGAATGAAGGAAAAAGAGCGTGAGATAAAGAGTCCAACTACTTTCCAGATGAAAGGAAATGTTTAGCTAAATCGCCTGTCAGGTGAAAGTACAGTTGACAAGGGAAGGCCACCTGTTGGAATGTTCCAGAAACAACTTTCTAATAATATTGTGTCTGGAGGGGAGTGATTTCTTGTCTATATATACACCTTCCTGTTTTGTACCCTATTTAATTTGTATTTGGTACAGAGTCTGAAGAAGACCTTGCTAGAAGGTTGAAACGTAACGTTTAGTTTATGTTTTAGAATAAAATAAATTCTGCCTTGGTCAGCATATTGAGTTTTTCATACCATGGAAACAAGGCTTAATGGTGTTAAGAAAGAGCAGTTTAATTCCGTATGGTGTACAAGAAATGCATCAGTTGAACAGACTGACGCGATTATTTCAAAGAAAAAGCAAAATGACATTTTTAACTGTGCCAATCAACGCACGAAAAGTGTATCAATCTTGAGTTGTTGCATGTCGTTTTCTGCGCATCCACAAAACATTAACAGAAAATTAGGGCGGCCTTGGTGCGTCCTGGGTTCTTTCTACATCGTGATGTCTGACATTCTTGACGGTGACTCATCTCGAAGCTCGGCCTTTTTGAGGTGACAGACATCAAAGCGCCTTACGTGCTGGTGTCTACAGAAGCCAGCGTTCTTTTGTTCTTGCCTACTGCCTCATAGCATATTCCTCTCTCGCGCAAAGGTGAATGTAACCACGAGAAGCAAGGGGTGGAACATGATTTTTGTCATGATCCGAATGTCTTCTCGCAAAGAAATTCTTCATTGTATCGAAGATGAAACGAGATACAATAAATTACACTGTATATCCAGTATCCTCCTTGAAAAATGCATGCACGTTAAAGTATTGTTGAATGTAATAGAAATTCGATTTGTAATTTACAATATAAAACTGTATAAAATGTTTAGTACATGGTATTACAGCATACTGCAATACCCCAATTTAACCTTGTAATAATGATGAAAATGCTATAAATATAATACCTCGAATGCTACAATGAAGTGCCATTTTCAGAATTGTTTTATTAATTAATATCGAACATTTCATCACGGCACCGTATTTCTGATATTCAACATTTACTCCGTACAATTAGACTCGCTAATTGTACATCATTATACATAATATAGAATAATTGTTTTAAATCAAAAAGTACTTTAAAGAAATGTTGATTTCGGTGTTATTCTCCTTTGAGCTTTGCTCTTTCGCATTCCATTCGTGGATTTCGCTGTTGCTCTCCTTCTTACAACTTCGTTTCTTTCCAATTCAGTTCGTGAATTTCGCAGTTGTTTTCCTTACAGCTTCGTCCCTTTCGTATTCCCTTCATGGATTTCGCTGTTGTTCCCCTTCGACCTTAGTTCCTTTCGCATTCCTTCGTTGATTTCGCTGTTGTTCTCCTTCGAGCTTAGTTCCTTTCGCATTCCCTTCGTGAATTTCGCTGTTGTTCCCCTTCGAGCTTAGTTCCTTTCGCATTCCCTTCGTGGATTTCGTTGTTGTTCCCCTTCGAGCTCGGTTCCTTTCGTATTCCCTTCGTGGATTTCGCTGTTGTTCCCCTTCGAGCATAGTTCCTTTCGCACTCCTTTGTTGATTTCGCTGTTGTTCCCCATCGAGCTTAGTTCCTTTTCGCATTCCTTCGTTGATTTCGCTGTTGTTCCCCTTCGAGCTTAGTTCCTTTTCCATTCCCTTCATGGATTTCGCTGTTGTTCCCCTTCGAGCTTAGTTCCTTTCGCATTCCCTTCGTTGATTTCGCTGTTGTTCCCCTTCGAGCTTAGTTCCTTTCGCATTCCCTTCGTTGATTTCGCTGTTGTTCCCCTTCGAGCTCAGTTCCTTTCGCATTCCCTTCGTGGATTTTGCTGTTGTTCCCCTTCGAGCTCAGTTCCTTTCGCATTCCCTTTGTTGATTTCGCTGTTGTTCCCCATCGAGCTTAGTTCCTTTTCGCATTCCTTCGTTGATTTCGCTGTTGTTCCCTTTCGAGCTTAGTTCCTTTTCCATTCCCTTCATGGATTTCGCTGTTGTTCCCCTTCGAGCTCAGTTCCTTTCGCATTCCCTTCGTTGATTTCGCTGTTGTTCCCCTTCGAGCTTAGTTCCTTTCGCATTCCCTTCGTTGATTTCGCTGTTGTTCCCCTTCGAGCTCAGTTCCTTTCGCATTCCCTTCGTGGATTTTGCTGTTGTTCCCCCTTCGAGCTCAGTTCCTTTCGCATTCCCTTTGTTGATTTCGCTGTTGTTCCCCATCGAGCTTAGTTCCTTTTCGCATTCCTTCGTTGATTTCGCTGTTGTTCCCCTTCGAGCTTAGTTCCTTTTCCATTCCCTTCATGGATTTCGCTGTTGCTCTCCTTCGAGCTCAGTTCCTTTCGCATTCCCTTCGTTGATTTCGCTGTTGTTCCCCTTCGAGCCTAGTTCCTTTCGCATTCCCTTCGTTGATTTCGCTGTTGTTTCCCTTCGAGCTCAGTTCCTTTCGCATTCCCTTCGTTGATTTCGCTGTTGTTCCCCTTCGAGCTCAGTTCCTTTCGCATTCCCTTCGTGGATTTTGCTGTTGTTCCCCTTCGAGCTCAAGTCATTTCGCATTCCCTTTGTTGATTTCGCTGTTGTTCCCCATCGAGCTTATTTCCTTTTCGCATTCCTTCGTTGATTTCGCTGTTGTTCCCCTTCGAGCTTAGTTCCTTTTCCATTCCCTTCATGGATTTCGCTGTTATTCCCCTTCGAGCTCAGTTCCTTTCGCATTCCCTTCGTTGATTTCGCTGTTGTTCCCCTTCGAGCTTAGTTCCTTTCGCATTCCCTTCGTTGATATCGCTGTTGTTCCCCTTCGAGCTCAGTTCCTTTCGCATTCCCTTCGTGGATTTCGCTGTTGTTCCCCTTCGAGCTCAGTTCCTTTCGCATTCCCTTCGTGGATTTTGCTGTTGTTCCCCTTCGAGCTCAGTTCCTTTCGCATTCCCTTCGTTGATTTCGCTGTTGTTCCCCTTCGAGCTTAGTTCCTTTCGCATCCCCTTCGTTGATTTCGCTATTGTTCCCCTTCGAGCTCAGTTCCTTTCGCATTCCCTTCGTGGATTTCGCTGTTGTTCCCCTTCGAGCTCAGTTCCTTTCGCATTCCCTTCGTGGATTTTGCTGTTGTTCCCCTTCGAGCTCAGTTCCTTTCGCATTCCCTTCGTTGATTTCGCTGTTGTTCCCCTTCGAGCTTAGTTCCTTTCGCATCCCCTTCGTTGATTTCGCTATTGTTCCCCTTCGAGCTCAGTTCCTTTCGCATTCCCTTCGTGGATTTCGCTGTTGTTCCCCTTCGAGCTCAGTTCCTTTCGCATTCCCTTCGTGGATTTCGCTGTTGTTCCCCTTCGAGCTCAGTTCCTTTCGCATTCCCTTCGTTGATTTCGCTGTTGTTCCCCTTCGAGCTTAGTTCCTTTCGCATCCCCTTCGTTGATTTCGCTATTGTTCCCCTTCGAGCTCAGTTCCTTTCGCATTCCCTTCGTGGATTTCGCTGTTGTTCCCCTTCGAGCTCAGTTCCTTTCGCATTCCCTTCGTGGATTTCGCTGTTGTTCACCTTACAGTTTTGTCTCTTTCGCATTCCCTTTGTGGATTTCGCTGTTCTCCTTCAAGTCCTGTTCCTTTTACATTCACGTCGTGAATTTTTCTGTTCTTCGTCCATATCTCTGTTATTCACTTGTGCACCTGATACTGTTGTATATTTCACTGATGCTTATTTGAAGTTATTCCATCTGGGCCTCAAACAGGGTAGGTAATAGGTCTAATCCTTTTCTGTATTCCTGTAGAATATGTGATATAGTCTTTAAATTTGAGTTGATACTTAAATCGTAGTTCTGTGGTAGCTTTCCAGTCACAAGGCTGCAGTTACTTGTTTCATTTGCCCGTCTGGACAGGCACAGGGGTCAGTGCACGTTGAGCTTCATTCAATAATCCTCATCGCTAAAACTCGTAGGCAGCATTATGATCTTGCACGTGTGTAGTACGTACGTTTAACCACCCAAGCCAATGGCCAATGACGCGTTCAGTGTTGCCAACCGAAGGAAAAATTCCCGCAAGAAGGAAATTAAGTCTGGTTGCACACCGCACACAGGTGCAATAAGAAATAATAATTAAACAGAAGTCTCCTGTGCAGTGCATTGTGCTATAAAAGCACATAAGAATGTGGTACCTACTATTGAATAGAGGCTAGGCGACCCACAGAGGGATATTGTCGGGATAATTCCCATCTATAGGATCACTTACCTCGTAAATCAAACCTGGATTTTCTGGGCAAGCAGTCACACCATACAGAAATGCATATTTATAATAATAATAAGTTTTATAATTAATAGGTTCATTAGATTAATATTTCCCTTAATAGCAATATTTCTATTAAAATAGATCAGTTAATTAATTATTGTTACATAAACAGGTAAAAATACAGTATAAGCATAGAGATATAATGGCATGTCTAGTTATGTCACAAAATATTGTATCAAAATAAATGTCTTACCAAAGAAGTTGATGTCAACAAAATTAAAGTGGATTATATATTCAATACCAATAAGTTGCTAGGCCCAGCTGATGAAAAATAAAATCCATAATCATTATTTTTAATTTTTATGCGCATTTTTTTTAGTAGTATTATGCTCAAATTTTCAGACGCTGGCAATACTTACCTTTATGCAAGTTTTACGGAAATAAATAAACTTCACATTACACAACACTAATTTTGTACTTTAAGTTTTTCTGGGGTCTAGACCCCCTGGGCGCCCCTCTAAATACGTTCTTGACAACTATTGTGCTGCCATCTGTAATTAGCTTTGCCTGAACAGCCTCATTCAAGTTGTTTCCGCTACCGTTTTGCGTTGCGTGTGTTTTCTTGTGTTTTGGTTCAGTGGTTTCATAGTAAAAATGGGATATTTTTGTCCATGAAGGGATAATCTGGCAACACTTACTCTTTCGACTTGACCACATTTTCAACCCATTTGTGCATAAGACACGTACTCCAGTGTGCTGGCGGGGACTAAACATTCGTTATGTTTCCCCTCCTTTGTTGTTTTGGGTGGACGTCCGCGTCTCCGCCTCTTTCTGAGTGCATTGTCTGCCGAACAGCACCTGTGCAGGGGGGATTGCATTCGAAGCACGTCGTCAAACGGCTCATCCAATGCTCTCGGTGACATTTGCCTCCGCAACAACTGGCACGCTGCTACCGAAGTGTTGCCACTCACGTAAGACAAAATCACCAGATGTTTATCAAACTTTCACTTCTTTATGTTTCACGGCTAAACTCCGGATAGGTGCAACAACAATGCTCTTCAGGATACTCCCACACTGAATGTAGTTCCAGGACTAATTTCCTTTTGCTGGAATGAATTGGGAGAGGAGAGGAAAGACGAGTTTACAGGATTCTTGTTGGGAAACGTGATGGTAAGAGACATGGGCGTCGTCAGAAATTTTTGCAGGGGGGTCGGGCAAATGATGAAAGTTGAATAGGAGAAAAATAACTTGATGTTCGGGAACATACTTTTCAAGTCTAAGCTAAACATTGTCGTCTTCATCTCATTTAACTTAAGTCCTTTTATGAGGTCTACTACTTGTTCACTGTTCTTAACTGCTCTGCTTTCTTGCTGTGTTACTAACACGTCAATAACTTTCTTTAATTGTTTTGGCATATGGAAGGGAACGAAGAGGCAGCTTGATATTTTTGCCAAAGAAATACAAGATGAAGAAAGAGGGATATTATTGGAACGTGAAATAGAAGAAGAAGACAAGTTAAGCTTTCTAGATATATTGATGAAAAGGAAAAGAGGACAAGAAATTGAAACCGTTTGGCATCAGAAAAAGTGTGCAGCAGGGGTATTCTGCCACAAAAGAAGTGATGTAAGTGAGGTGACAAAAATAAATTTTATAAAGAATATGGAGGACAGAATCAAGAAAATATGCATGAAAGAATGTGAAAAAGAAGACAAAATAAATAGCCTATGGAAACAGCTGGAAAAGAATGGCTATGAGAAGCAGGATAGACTGGACATAAACAGAAGAAGGAAGAAAACGGGCAGGGAAGAATTTGAAGAGAAAGAAAAAGAGGAAGAGAAAGAAAAAGAGAGAAGGTTTGGAATAAGGAGTATGGGGAAGACCACAGAAAAGATATGCAAAGTGCTTAAGTAAGCGGGAATTGAAACTTACAGGAAGGGAGGGAGAAGCATCTTAGGAATAGCGAGGAATGCAAACAAGAAAAAGGAAAACAGAGAAGAGGAAGAGGAAGGGATTATCTACGAAGTGAAATGTAAAGAATGTCAGAGTGTGTACATAGGAGAAACGAAAAAGAGGCTGAAAGACAGGTTGAAACAACATAGGGATGATGTACGACTTAAGAGAGAAAGAAATGCAATATTTAAACACACGAGAGAAACAGGACATGACATAGAGTGGGATTAGGCTAAGCAGATAGGAAGGGAGAAGAGAATGCTAGTGAGAAAATGGAAGGAAGCCAAGGAGATAGAGAAGAAAGGTGAAGAAGACACAATGAACTGGAATGAGGGATTGAAGTTAAACAAAGAATGGAAGAAGATGTTAGAAAGAGTGGAAAGGACAAGAGAGAAAGATGAGAGGAGAAGGAAGAAAAATGAAGGGAAAAGAGCGTGAGATTAAAAGTCCAACCACATTCTATATGGAAGTAATTGTGTTTAGCCTTTTAGGTGAAAGTAAAGTTGGAAAGTGAAAGTCACCTGCTAGAAAGTTCCAAACAACTTTCTAAATAGTCTGGAGGAAGTAATGTTTGTGTATATATAATGCCCTGTTTTTGTATCTTGTTACTTTTGTACTTGATACAGAGTCTGAAGAAGACCTTGCTAGAAGGTTGAAACGTTACGTTTAGTTTATGTTTTTAATAAAATAAATTACTGCCTTGGTCAGCATATTTAGTTTTTCATAATCATGGAAACAAGGCTTAATGGTGTTATAATTATTACCATGGTTATAAATGTTATTATATAATAATAAAATAAATATTATAAACTAACAAAATTAAATGTTATTCGAAATAATAATTATTATTATTATTGTTATTATTATTGTTATGTAAATGGGGAGACTCGATCAACCAAACGAATGAATTCCAGCACAACTATTTTCCATTATTTCTTTTGCATTTTATGCAGTTAGTATCTGAAATGCAATTTGATATTAACTTTCGCACGTCTCGTTCAAGAAACGCTCTAAATGTTAGGGGGATTTTTTTTCCATAAAGTTTCTTGTGTGACCTCTCACCTACAACTGTAATTCTTAGAAATTTGAAGACAGTGGAACCATTTGTTCTTTGGATGAAATGGTAGAATATAACCTTGTCCCTGTATTTTTCACTCAATGTTTTCGATCCAGTGCATTTTTACTTTGATTTTTCTGTTCGAATACTAACAAGATTAACTTTATTTCTGTTATTAACAATAGGAGTAACAAACTTTCGGCTTTATTGTATCTTTTAATGAACGATGTCAATTTTCAGGGGGGGTCCACTCCCCCCCTCACGACGCCTATGGTAAGAGACCTGTAAGAAGGCCAAGACAAAGATGGAGGGATAACGTTGAGATGGACCTAAAGGAAATAGATAAAGATTGGAGGAAGGCTTCTGTTACTACAACCATAAACCTTAGTGTTTAAGAAGGCTAGAGAGTTAGTTAGAATGAATTGGGTTTGTCCCTATGAGTTAGAATATCGTTACGAGCTAAGGTTCTGTCCCAGGGATGGATTTCACCCTAAGTATTAGTGGATAGGACCCGTTGACCAATGGGCGATGAGTCGGAGGTAGAACAGTTAAACTAACGTAACACAAATTGAATAGCTAATTGACTGAGTTTTATTTCGTAAGTTATAGCACTCCAGTAGAGTAATGAAAGGGAGAAGTTAGGGGCGAAAGGATGAGCACAATAAAGGGGCAGGTACTTATCTCGGAATCGCCTGGCTGGCCTGAGGTGTCTCGCCTCTGGACGCGGGTCTCACAGCTTCTGGGCGACCCTGTAGTCGATTCTCCGCGTCCGGCACTGTAGCGCTCTCGCGACCGGATCTCGATCCTTAGTGTTCTCGTTGGTTTCTTCTCCTGAGGATAATATACATTTTCTCGAGCAGGCCTCATCTCCAGGAAGCTATCAACCCGGGGCAAGCCCCGGCACCTAGCGACCTGTTGGGTGAGATGAGTTAAGGCAAATGGATAATAAACCTTTTCCTACTCCCACAAGTGTGTTCAAATAAACCAACCGAGCTCTAACTACGCACTGGACGAGCTTCTACTCCTGAGGCAGGTTGTTAATCCCTTCTATAGTGCTCTCTGGAGTTGGGAAATGCTTAAAATAGGTTTTCCAGGTATGGCCGGTAACGATATGCTCCACGGGGGCGCTGTGGAATACGTGGTTAGCGCACCGGATTGTAGTAAATCACAGATCTATTGTAGGTGCCATTGCTATCATCGGCAAAAAGAAATATGTTCACCTGAAGACGAGAGAAGAGGTGCTCTCTCGAATCGTAGTTGTAGAATAAGTACAGATAAGAGCACTAGACAATGCTGATTGGTCGACAGTCTGGCTTGAAACGCTCTATTTGGAACTGTTCCCAAATAAGAATTAAACGAGGAGGAACATGACGTATGCTCTGACGTCACAACCTTTAAGCGTAGAATTCAATGTATTGTTAGAGGTTAATTTGATCGTGTACGGACAGCGTGTATATTCCATGCAATGGTAACAAAACCACAACTTTTGAAACTCAAGAAACAGCCAAAAATACCTGTCAGATTGATACATCATAGTTAAAGTGCATGCAGCTTAAGTGAACTCATACATGGAAACATGATTGAGATTATTTAAACTGGCATATTTTTTTAGGAAGCTGGTTTAGAGCACTGTTGTCCTGAATCTCTCAATTTATAAGTTAATAATGATAAATGTAATGGTTCAGGAACATGTTTGAGTCTTAATTATCCAGAGAGAAATGATGGAATGATGACAGGGAGATACAAAGGTAAACAGCTTGTTGTGATTGAGCATTATATTATGTATAATCATGTAGCTAGGAGGAAGAAGAACAAATGTGTTCAATAGTCTGTTGTTGATTACGATAGAGTTACTTTAGAAACTTCAGGCTAAGTTTGTTGAAAGTTATTAAACATCGCTTGTGTCTTATGTGCACCTAAGCATTCTATAATCACTCTGAACGTTTCGCAGATAGGGAAAAAGAGAAAGAGAAAGAAGGTAAGAAAGAGAAAAGGGGAGAAAGATAAGATAGTGATACAGGAGAGCAAAAAATGAAAGAGATGAAGAGAGAAAGAGACAAGAAAGAAAGAGTTGAGAAAGAAAGCAAAGAGGGAGAGAGACTAAAATAGTGTGGGAGGTTGATGTAGAGAGAATGAAGGAGACATGGAAGAAAGATTTGAGAGAGAAAGCAAGGAGGGAGAGAGACTAAAATAGTGTGGGAGGGAGATGTAGAGAGAATGAAGGAGACAAGGAAGAAAGAGTTGAGAGAGAAAGCAAAGAGGGAGAGAGACTAAAATAGTATGGGAGGTTGATGTAGAGAGAATGAAGGAGACAAGGAAGAAAGAGTTGAGAGAGAAAGCAAAGAGGGAGAGAGACTAAAATAGTATGGGAGGTTGATGTAGAGAGAATGAAGGAGACAAGGAAGAAAGAGTTGAGAGAGAAAGCAAGGAGGGAGAGAGACTAAAATAGTGTGGGAGGTTGATGTAGAGAGAATGAAGGAGACATGGAAGAAAGATTTGAGAGAGAAAGCAAGGAGGGAGAGAGACTAAAATAGTGTGGGAGGGAGATGTAGAGAGAATGAAGGAGACAAGGAAGAAAGAGTTGAGAGAGAAAGAAAAGAGAGAGAGAGAGACTGAAAGAGTGTGGAAGGGAGATCATTGATGTGCTCTACGCGTAAACAACGATTGTCTACATTCTACGTGTAGACAATGTACGGCGTTCTCATAGTTCTAGAAGCAGCAACTAGCATCAGCAGGTGGACATAGAGAGCGTGAACTATTCCTCTGTTCAGAAATAAGTGTTTTAAGTATTTATTAACGTTCAACCAATTCACTACGTATTAATCAAACTGTAAAATAAACTTGTCGCGACATTCCCAAAAAAATGCGATGTCCGTAGAATGACAAGATTTGTTCTACTTCTATTTCCACCATTTCACACGTGGAAAAATCTGCTTTAAAGACAGTAAAAGTATGCCGTAATAATAAGACAAGAATATTTTTAGCCTTCCCTTTTGTCAGTGTAAAAAATAATGGCAGTTTTCACTATGGCTGTCATTTGTTTTTCTTCCGGCAGTCTCTTTTCCACTTGTTAGTGAAAATTCCATAACTTTGATTACGTCGGATGGTCTTGAGTTGGTTATAGGCCCAGATTATCGACATGTTTGAAGAAAAAATACTTTCTCTTTCAAAGACCACTGGGATGTCTTTCTTCCCTGCTGTTTACATTGTCTACAGTAGACTATGTAAACTATTAAGTCAATGTAATCTTCGTGTAGATTACGCGTAGACAACGCATGTAGACGTAAACTTATAGTCTACGGCACATCACTAAGGGAGATGCAGAGGGAATGAAGGAGTCAAGAAAGAGAATTGAGAGAGAGAGAAAAGAGGGAGAGAGACTAAAATAGTGTGGAAGGGAGATGTAAAGAGAATGAAGGACACAGAAGAAAGGAGGATAGGAAAAATATATACCAAATGAGAAAGAGAGAGATATGAGATAAAAGGCAAAACAAGAGGGTAGAAGAGAATGAGAATAGAAATGCGGGAAAAGATAAATCGACAAAAATAGAAACAGAAAAGTTAAAGAAAATAAAGAGAGGAACAAATGAAAGAAAGAAAACAAAGGAAGAGTGAATAAAAGGGAAAACTATCTCTTTCGTCTTTGTCTTCCAACCTCTAGGAAAGAAAGAGAGAGAGAGTAAGGAAGAATAGACAGACGTCAGCCCGAAATTATCATCATTGTTAAAGGAGCACATGTACCATCGTTTCTGCGAACATTTTTGCATTTTCCTGAATGTGTTCTCCCTACTCATGTTCAAGCCGAGGAATGGCTCAGACTAGAACATAAGTTTCAAAGGAAAGACACCCACGGCTTTCATTAAATCGCGGTAATTTAAATTCAGGGCCTCGTGCAGCAAGGGGCCATTTTGCGGGCACAGTACCCGTGCATTTTTTTTTCATAGCGTGTTCACCGCTGGGCGCACCTTACATAAACAGCTTCTAGGAGTGGGCAGCTGGCTGGTTGCATGCTGATTGGGCTTGCAACTGCGAGAAGATGCGTCATTCCCAATAGCCTTGCTTTCTTCTCGTCGTGTGACGTGTGTTATGGTGTGGTCATTGCACTGTGGAACTGATTCGGCGTCTTGAGTGCTGTGGATAATGCTGTTTTGTCTTAGGGACGAGAGGTTACAAGGCTTGGTACATTTTTGGGTAGTCTCGTAGCTAGAGAACAGAATAGGACTGGACCTACAGTCAGTGTTGCCACAATCTGAGGGGACAATTTCCCTTTCCAAGGATCAAAATTTCCTTTTTTGGACCACTTTTTCCCTTCACCTATAATAATAATAATAAATGGCAGCAGATCCAGTAGCAGTAATAATAATAATAATAATAATAATAATAATAATAATAATAATAATAATAATGGAAAGGAATCCATTACATCGTTAATGGTCATCATCATATCCGAAGATACAGAAAAGCAACGTACAATACACTTAACAAAAATATAAATAGATTCAAAGGACCAGCAATAAGAAAGAACAGCAAATAAATAAATTATTTAATAAAATAATATGGATATGCAACTGTAAACTAAACTGCAATATTGTAAAGTCAGATGTCTTAAAATTTCCCTTAAATTGTGATATTTTTTAAAAATCAAAATCCCCTTTTCCCTTTTGGCTAAAAATTCGGTAAGAATTTCCCTGCAAAAGGGAAATTTCCCTTCATGTGGCAACACTGCCTACAGTTTAAAGTTGGATCCGTACCGCTTGTGCCCCCACCGGGTACAGAATCAGGGCCCCTTTGGTTACAAGGAGACTACGTTACCAGTACACCATGGGTGAGACCACCATATTCTCTCCTCTACATAAATATACCATGCATCCTTTCGGTTCATATCCCCGCTCCTCCACCTCCACACAAGTTGCAACCACAAGAATACTCAAAACGCACATGAACGTTTTGCCAGTTATCACAACCGAGCTATCGTCTGAGTCCAGTTCAAAGTTGTAATTTCAACTTTTTTATGTAGCAATGGGGAGCAATTCGCCATCTTGCCAACTTGAAATTGATAAAAATACAAGAAAATCAATAGTTTAAAGAAATAGGAAGATGGCAAAAAGTTCCCGTTTATGCTGATAAAATAGAATGTCAATATCAAAAAGGATTGAAAAGAATACATTTATTGGATGAATGTACAATATGCATTCAAAGTTTTGATATTGGTGTTGATTGCCTCCAGAAACGAACTATATAGGAACCATCAGAGGGAGGGGCAAGCAAGATATTTTTTTCAGGGGGGCAAGGGAGGCATATTTTCCCCCATAATAGTGATGCCCCGTCAAAAAATACTGTTCCTTCAGCACTCTTATATTAACATAAATTACTGTGACTGAAATGAAATTGTGTGAAATATATACTTTTTAGATGGACCTTCACATTCCAGGGAGGGGCCGAGGACCCCCTTCCCCCCCTTCCGGACGTCCATGAGTATGCATGGAACCACTTCCACTCTCTCGTACGAGTCTCCCACGCTCGAGCGTTTACAATGGAATGTCATTTTAATGTGACAATGATCGTGTGCGCATGTACTGTATGTAATATCCGCCCGGGCTGTTTCAGCCCACAATCATTTAATTTCCATATCACTGTATTGGTAAGAGACTAAACTACATTTTAGCATGTAGGTAATGACTATGTTTATAGTCCACGCGTTTGCTTCGTTAACGTCGACCGCCGCCACAAACGTGGGTGGGGATAAATAGCGGGCGAGTTGTTTTCGTCCAATCACACTCAACCTTCAGCCAATGGGCGCAGCTGTCATTCTGCTCGTCTACTCCACATGGAGTCCTTGAGCCAATGGGCGCAGCTGTCATTCTGCTCGTCTACTCCACGTGGAGTCCTTGAGCCAATGGGCGCAGCTGTCATCCTGCTCGTCTACTCCACGTGGAGTCCTTGAGACAATGGGCGCAGCTGTCATCCTGCTCGTCTACTCCACGTGGAGTCTCAGTCACATGACTGCGTATACGCTGTTGCCGTACTTTGCAACTTCAATGTGGAGACCGTGGGAAGGTGCTTGTGCGCGGAGGGACAAGGTGGCGTAGAGTAGATGTGTGGCAACATTGTGCGTTGAGTGTGATTGTTGCAGCTGGTGGGCGCGCTCCGTGCACTTCAAATCCAGCCGGTCTTTAACGTAGCTAGCGCGTCGACTATACTTAAGTTTCAATTTCACCTCGCGATCCAATTTGAGGGACTACTACCACAGACAAATGACTATTATACCTAGGTACTTGTACTACTGGTGGGCCTCGAGCGTATGCCGCTCGTTTTACCTGGTCGAGCGTTATTTGCTCCAGCGTAGAAGCTCTCGATTCCGTACGCTATCTAGCGTCGTTCGTGCGAAGTATTTGGCGAAATCCTCTCCCTGCAGCAGTCTAAACCTTGACGCCCACTGAGACGTCGGAAGCGCAGCAACAGAATTGATTAGTCTCGCTTCCGGCGTCTATGGGTGTAATGCAGGAGCGTATATTCTGGGCTAGCTAGGCTCTCTGCGAAGCCTGAAGTCTAAAGAATAAAATACAGGAGGAAAATAGATCAGAAATTGTAAATAATATTATTCATATCAGTGAGATGATGATGCTGATTCTGGAGTTGGCAACCTGATTTCCTATGAGTTGGCAACCTGATTTCCTATGAGTTGGCAACCTGATTTCCTATGAGTTGGCAACCTGATTTCCTATGAGTTGGCAACTTGATTTCCTATGAGTTGGCAACCTGATTTCCTATGAGTTGGCAAGGTGATTTCTTATGAGTTGGCAACCTGATTTCCTATGAGTTGGCAACCTGATTTCTTATGAGTTGGCAACCTGATTTCCTATGAGTTGGCAACCTGATTTCTTAGGAGTTGGCAACCTAATTTTTTAGGTAAATTTATTTCTATTCATAGCCTAGGACCCTGTGACGTAGTGAGATAGCCCAGATCTTGGACTCAGTAGACGCCACTGGTGTAATGATAGAATCACTACAAGATCCTTTTTTATTATTAGCTGTTATTTTTTTAGTGACAGCCATACTTATTTTTTTTATGCAGAGCTGGCCTACGTGACGGTGAAAACCAGCTTGCAGAAGGCGGGTATTTTCAAAATCTTGACCTTTCAATCCTGAAGGGGGGGGGGGGGTGGACAAAGTCCAGTTTACTGTTTTTTTTTCGAATCGCCTATATACACACAGTGCGTGTACTAAGTTTTAGGACTGGAATGAAAAACATGCTTACAGGAAAGTAATCAAAACTTTTATTGTTTATTCTTCAGATGGTGTAACTAGACGTGCACGGTCGTACAGTCTCTGGATGCCGTGTTAGAAGTTACCTTCGGGAATCGGGTGTAAAACACACGTCACGCCCTTCTGAATGTCATAAACAGAGTCGAAAAGATGACCTTTCAATTGGGATTTTAATTTCGGGGACAGAAAATAGTCCGTAGGTGCTAGGTCCGGCGAATAAGTGGGGTGGTGTCACTGTCAGTTGTGAATATCAAGTCTTGACAGGCCGCAACTCTTCGGCCTTTCTGCTCGTCAGTCAGGGAATGTGGAACGAATCGCAAATCTTCCTTTTCCGCAAATCTTCCACAACAATCTTCCTCGCCGTGTCCTTGCTGATAATTAATTCGTCCGCTATCATTCTGAGCGACAACTGGCGGTTCTCAAGAAGCAATTGTCGAACTGCATCGATGTTTCTGTTCATTTCGTCGTCTCGTCCGTCACGAAAGCGTCCATACCATCGGAACACATTCGACAGGGATAATGCTTGATCCCCGTAAGCTGTATTTATCATCTCAAGAGTTTCTGTCGCCGTTTTTCCGGCTTTGAAACAGAACTTAATTGCTATTCGTTGCTCCTCACTCGCATTCATGACGGACAACTTCGACAAAACTGTTCAATCGCACACGGCACAGACACTACCACACTCGCGTACACCAGACACTGCCTGCAATGACTCGACACCTATTGCTAACTGCTTCCGTACTTGGCCGGTAGATGGCTCGCCTGACAGTTTCACAGCGCCAACTGTCTTAAAACTTAGTAGATGCGCACTGTGTAAGAGAACCGATTGAGTAACGGGAGTTGGCATTTTTACGTTTTTTGGGCAAGAGGAAGAAGGTTCTTCGGTGCCGATAGAGTGAGGGGTCTAGTCAAATGGCTAACGCTCACGGATCAACCATTTATTTTCATCGAAATACATAGATAAGTCCGCGCACTTTTTTCCTGATTCGTTTGGTGACAAGCCAACGCTTAATTTTCGGTGGACATTTGTTATTATTCTTAGAGAAACGTCGTATCGGAGGGAATTAAGGGACGCGTTTAATTTCAAGTACAGTATATGTCTATGCTTGCGCGAAAAAATAAATAATTTGTTGCGCGAAAGTATTACTTTAAACTTGTTGATTCGACTCTGTCAAGTGTCCGGTTTTTATTTAATCTAAGATTAAAGTGACTGTGACAGGGTGGAAAAAGAATCATAACAGTTTTGTTTTTATATAATTTCAAGAACAGCGCATAATTAGTTGTTGTAATTTCAATCAAGTTTAGTCTATTTTTTCGAGGCGATTTTCATTATAATCAAGAACGGGAGAAAATTAGAGAAACATGTCATGTATGCTAGTGACAAGCTAGATACATTTTTTAACTAGTACTCCTGGTCTAGGCCAGCGTACGAACCTCTCATATATACAGGGTTATTATAAATGATTGACCCGATTTCATAAATTCACTGTAGCTTTATTATTTGACATATTGTCAATAAACTTACCTTTGCAATTGCTACAAGCCCTGACGCCTGATGACAAAGTCATACGCTATGAGCTCTAGCACAACATAAGCTTTCTCTCTGCCTGTCGCCATATTGAATAAGTGCTCACTGCTGCGCTTTCGTGGCAGAAATCAGTAGCGAACCTGCAACACAAGAAAACTTTTTGAGTTTTTCTATACGTCTGCAAAGTTTCTTGACAATATGTCAAATAATAAAGCTACAGTGAATTTATGAAATCGGGTCAATCATTTATAATAACCCTGTATATTACAGTTTCAATTAAAGAGGATCATGTCATTTTTTTACGTGGGGGTTATTTCATATGTAATCCTTTGTACGTATTTAATCAACGAAATGAATAGTTTTTTTATATATATATTTTTAAAGTGAAGGATTGATCTATCATTCAAGAAAAGAGAACTGAGTTTTCCCTAATATCGATGGTAAAGAATATGGTAGTTATTCTATGTCTTTCATTTGATTGAACCGTTTTTGTTAGTTATTGAAGTGTTATGCCTGCTGAAGTAACGAAGACAAGTAACAGGTCAAGCCAAGATAGGTTACTCTCCCTAGAAGAGAAATAGAGCATAACAAGTGTGCCATAATCCTCAAGATACCCTGCAGACTTCTAGTCCTGTAGTAAGCTTTCCACCATTTGATTTCAATAGAAGCAGACGACAGAAGCTCTGTTGCTGGATTTTTCCGTGTTTCCCAGCGTCTCAGTGGGTTTGCACACCGTGTATCATTTGGATACACGCGACCTACTGGTAAACTAAATCCGTGCACCACATTTATGCACATGAACCTGAACGGCAGCCCTATATCCTCATGATCACTTCAGCAAAACAATCATGCACATAGTCATCACTAGGTTGTTTGCACAACACATCATAATGATTGAATAGTTAGTTGTGTTTCTGATTATCCAATGTATATACACTAGCGCCAAGATTTCTGAAACCTCGGAACTACATGCTTTCTCGTGACGAGAGGCTAGAGACAGCCTTAGCAACTTGGGACACTATATGCTAACAGCACCAAACATGACCTGCCTAACCTAACCACGTAGGCACATAATATCTTAAATAAGCTTGTAAATCGGTTAGGCGAGTTAAGTTTCAGCATACGTGGATAGGTTAGGCAGGTCAGGTTTGGTGATGTTACCAAGTATTTTCAAGTTGTAAAATCCCGCTTTAGACGAAATCATTTTTCTTAGCAATTTTCTTAACATTGACGCCATGACCAAAATAATACCGTGTCAAGTGAAAAATCTTATGGCATTTCTCAAGGATAGGCTCGGTCCGTAGCATTGTTCGTAGCGTAACCAATCAGAAGCGACCTCTAGGTCACGAGTGCAGCTGTAATGGCGGCCGCGTGAGATGTAAACGATGCATCACTTCACATTTTCAAAAGCCGATAACTATTCAACCGAGAGGAATAACGTTTCGTGTAAAACGTTATTAGGTACAAAAGCAATGGCACTGCTTAAATATATACTTTACAACGTTTACTGTACACGTATGGAAGAATATTTTAGTTGTTTCAAATGTAAACACCGTGCACTCACCATAGATGGCGTTACTCGACGTGCCTTTCATGCTGTATATGTTATACATTGTAATCGCAAAAGCTACACGAAAAGTTACACGAAATGCTTCTTTGTAACGTACTATCTGCTCTAAGATTTTTGGAAGCATTTATAGCCACTCGTTTCCCCATGACATAAACTAGCGACACTAGCGCCACTCCAGGGTTTTACATACGATGGCGGAGGAACCTGTTCGTTCACGCTTATCAGAGATGGTGGGTTGATATATTTTTGCCTGCTGGCTGATTGCGAACGCAATTAGATGAATTTTAATTCAGCGGGAAGAATATAAACACAGCTTCCCTTCTCCTTCTGTATTCTCGACTGTAAGAAGGGGAGGAAATGAAAAGGAGGCCGAAAATTACGAATTCGCATGACCTCCAGGTTCCATTTCGTGTTCAGGCAATGTTAGTCACCTCGGCAGGTATAAGCGGTTGGGAAGATTATTCTGGCGATGCTATCTTCCCGCTGCTCTGGTAAACGCCCAACCAGGAAAGAGAACCATATTACGGCAACTTCCTCCTCAACCAATTTCCCTAAGCCTTTTAATGAGATTTTCCGTGTCCTCTGTTCTAACTGCTACTGAGTGTATAGTTTATTCACCTGATTGGTTGCTTCCTCTCCAACGAAACGCTACACTCCCTACCTTGTCAATTTACACCCTGTTGCATGGTTGGATGTCAATTGCAATGCTTGATGAACAAAAATCATATCCCAACTATTTGAAAAAAAAATCATGTCGACCGTGACAGGACTCGAACCTGCAATCTTCGGATCCGAAGTCCGACGCCTTATCCATTAGGCCACACGGTCAGATGACCAAGCTGCGAGTGAAGCTCGTGAACTGCCGATGGAAGGATGGACTCCCCTCCCCCTCCTTGGATTTAATTCTCACTTTATTTGTAGCCTTTTCTTGCATCTTCTTTCTTGTCTCGGTCTTGTTGTCCCTGTGTATTCGTGCTTGCTTAAATTCCGTCTTGTTTTCTCTTGTTTCCTTTCTCCAATGTCTTCGATTATTCATTTTTATTGCTTTTCCTTCTCTCTTCTCAATTTCTTTATTTCTCGTTTCCTTCTTCACTTATGCATTTCTCTTTCCTTTCTATCTCCTTCTTTCTGTTCTTTCTTTCTCGCTTTTCTTCTCCTTTTATTCTCCCCCTCTCTGTTCCTCGTTTCTTAGTTTCTCTTCTCTTTCCTTCTTTCTTCCTCTTTTCTCCGTTTCCTCACTTGTTCATTTCCATTTCGTTTCTATCTTTTCCTACTTTAATTTATTTCTTTTTCCTTTCTATTCTGTTTTTCTTTTATTTCCCCTACTCTTTCCTCGTTTCGTAATTTCTCCTCTCTGTCTCTATTTTGGGATTCTTCCTTTTCTTTGTCCTCCTCTTCTTTTCGCTTTCTTTCTCACTGTGTTTGCGTATTCGTGTCTTTCTTGCTCTGTATCTCACTGCTTTATTTCCGTTATCTTCTCTTTCTCTCTCCGTATGTGGCTTCTGTAATTATCTTCCTGTCTCTCGTTTCTTTTATGCCTTCTTTTTTATCTCGCGCACCTTAAAATGTTTTCACATAAATAACCCAGTGGGCCCAGGTTCGAATCCCGGCCTGGGCATGGGTGTTCTTTTTGAGTGTCCCTTCATCAATTTCATCATATCATCACTCATCCTCATCGTCGCGTTCAGCCAAAAGTGAACAGAAATGCGAAGTACAATGAACCCAATCAATCAATCAGTAGCGACAACTTATGGGTCTCGAACCCACCCAACAATTTGTCGCATTATTATTATTATCGGTAATATTGTTACATACTCGTATTATCGTGATTTGTGGTGGATTGCTCATTGAAATCAATAAATAACAGATTTTAAAACAATAAAAAAGAAGGGATAATTTATGGGGTTTTTTGTGAACTTATGACTCAAGTGTTTGAGCCCATCCAATATTTTCTTCAAGAGTTTGCGACCCTGCAGTCAGTCAATTAAGTTTAGCGAAACAGAAATTCCAGTTTCACCAAAAATGGCGGTTGGGACATAAATTATCGTGTACTTACGTATAAGGCGAAACGGGAATACAAAATCGTGATTGTGTGGAGCCCCTATCTCCACCTCACCCCCTCTGAATCTTCTTGGCTTTTTGCAAAAGGTTTTTGCCTTGTATTACTACAACTCAGGGGTGCCCATTCCCCCCAAGGCCTATGACGCAGTCCCCCCCAAAAGGTAGAACATTCCCCCGCCCCCTCTTTATGCCGAATTATGTACTCAAATTATTTTGGTGAGACTAAATTTACGGAACAATATAATACAGACATATTTAAGCAATATGTTTACTTTAGGTATTGTTTACAATATAAACATTAACATATACAGGTAATGGACAAAATAATATGAACACCAATGCAATTGCAGAAAACTTGTATTATAGATCCACCAAGCTTTCTGAAACCTCGGAAAATATGCGAACTAACCGGCCTCCCCCACCCCCTTCTCTCACCCCCGGTGTTTGCTCTGGCGCTGGTCGGGCAAGGACCTTCCCACTTCCGCTGACACAGTGTTGCTAATTTTACTCTCTTCAAGAATTCGAGGAGTGTTGTTGATGTGCGTAGACTTGTTTTTGAGTAAGTGTAAAATGTCGAAAGTTGTGCACAGCAGTGAGCGAAATTTGCTACTACGAATCATCGAGAAGTGTGAAGAAGAGAAAAGAGACGGGTGGAATTATCCTCGCGATCAACCCCTAAAGAGAGCAGTATATCTAACGGGACGGTCGGAGTCATTGCTTAAAAAACTGAAAAGAGAGAAAAAAGATTTACAAACCCCTGACCAGAAATTGTCAACTCCTGGTAAACGGAGACGTGCTCGACAAAATAAGATTGTCATTGACGACATGGATAAGTGTATATTGCGAAGGAAAATCCATGAAATGTACGCAGTGAAAAGAGAAGTTCCTACAATATTGAAACTTTTAGCTATTGCTAAGGAAGAAATTAATTATCAGGGGGGGCGAGAAACATTACGGAAAATTATGAAACAGATAGGCTTTAAATTTAAAAAATGTAGAAACTCTCGCTTAGCTCTGGTTGAACGAAGCAACATTGTGGTTTGGAGAGCAAGATATCTTCGTGCGATCAACAGATTCCGCAACGAAGGGAGGCCTGTTGTTTACATTGATGAAACTTGGATTCATCCTAATTACAAAGTAAAAAAATGTTGGCAGAGTGAAGATGTGTCAGGTGTCTTCACAAACGACAGTCCGGGGCAGAGACTTATCATAAGTCACGCCGGGGGTTCCATGGGGTTTGTTCCAAACGCCCTTAATATATTTCAGGCCAAAACCACTTCTGGCGATTACCATAACGAAATGAATTCCGAGAACTTCGAGAAGTGGTTGGAACAGAAACTTATTCCGAATCTCCCACCTAGATCTGTCATTGTTATGGATAATGCCTCCTACCACTCAATTCAAACCAATAAAGCCCCGAACACAAAAAGTAAGAAACTAGAGATTCAAGAATGGCTATTAAAAAATAACATCACTTTCGATATCGAACAAACAAAGCCCGAATTGTTGCTGAAAGTAAAAAATAATCTTCCCGATCCGGTATATCGAGCTGACACAATTTTGAAAACCCACGGCCACCACGTCCTTCGACTTCCACCATATCACTGCGACTTGAACCCGATCGAGTACATATGGAGCACCATAAAGCGAAGAGTTGCCTCACGAAACGTAAGTTCAAATTTGAGAGAAATAAGGGCTCTTACCGAAAGTGCAATTGACAGTGTCACAGTGCCGGAATGGGAATGTATGTGCCAACATGCCATCCGTTTGGAAAAAGAATACCAGAAGAATGATGGAATTCTCGAAGATGAAGTTCAAACTTTGATTATAAACCTGGAATCGGGTTCCGAAAGTAGCGATGTAAATAGCGACAGTGACAGCGAAAGTTCGAATTCTGACCTCTCCGGCATAGACACCTTATAATCTGCCTTCAGGCCAACCGGAGGCAAAAACCCAAAAGTAAGTTGCTTTTTTTTACATATTTTTTTTATATTGTTTACATAATTTAGAATATTAATGTTATGTGTTTAAATTGTTGATATCCTTCTGCGAGACAGCTGGCGTTTTTAACTTTAGTGTCCCCCTCCCTCCTCTCTCTTATGCTATGTTATTTGAATTACCACATCTAGAAACGAAACTTAATATTCGGCCTGCATTGTTTACTTGCAAACCTTTCACGGCACACGCCCACTTCTAGATTTGGCAACACAGGGGGAAAACACGTGTTTCTGCCATCCCTTCCCTTGCCCCAGAGTTCCCGAGCTCCCCTCCTAAACATTCGACACTAGCGCCACTTGTTTCTGGCCAGGGTTTCAAATAAGTTGGTGTATCTATAGTAGGGGGTTGGGTCCCCCCCTTGCCTGAATGACAGCTTGTATCCTACGTGGGATAGACAAATAAAGGTCCTGTACAGTGTGAACTGGAATACGTAGCCACTCCTCGCACAAAACAGTCTCAACTTCCGAAAGTGTCATTGGAGGTGGAAACCGATTACGCATTTTGGCCTTCAAAATACCCCACGAAGACTCAATGATGTTAAGATCGGGGGACTGTGGACACCAGATGAGATGTTCTACCTCATCACTGTGCTCATCAAACCATGCATCAACACACCTAGCAGTGTGAATAGGGGCGTTATCATCTTGGAAGATGGGGCATGCATCGGGAAACAAAGTCTGAACCATGGGATGGAGGTGGTCACCCAGGATGGTGCAGTACTTCTCTGCGTTGATTCTCCCACGCAGGACGACAAGTGGGCCAACACCATTCCAAGATATAGCCCCCCATGTTTCACGGTAGGCACTAAGCAGTCAATATCAAATGCTTCAGCAGGAGTTCTCCACACATAAACACGTCCTGTGGTCTGAAATAATGTGAAAGACGATTCGTCTGACCATATCACATGTTCCCATTGCTGCTGTGTCCAATTCTTGTGCTCTTGGCACCACCTTCTTCGTGTCACTGCATTACGTGGAGTCACCAACGGTTTGGGGATGGCAACTCTGCCATGAATGTTCACAGAATGCAGCTCCCTTTGAATGGTTTTCGTTGATACAGGGTCCTGGAGGTGATTGTTCATCTCTGCGGTTATCTGGGACAGTGTTGTCTTGTGCTTTCGAGTCACTATTCGCTTCAACACACGTCGATCCCTGTTGGATAACTTTGTTTTTCGCCCACTATTCTCCTTTGCAGACGTTGTCTTTCCATGTTGTCTGTAGGCTGTCAGAACAGTTGACACTGTGCTCCGTGCTACACCAACAAGTGTAGCTGTTTTTGTCACAGATGCTCCAGCCAGGCGGGCTCCTATGATCATGCCTCTTTTGAAGTCTGAAAGATCGGACATACCTGCATTTGACGGATAGCTGACTGCTCGCATGCAACTCTCACACCAGCTTCTGATAGACTGATATGTTTGCTTTCATTGCCACTAGATGGCTGTAATCTCTGCTGAGTGTTGTTCCTTTTCCACGACGGCGTATATAGGCCTTTGCAAACCAAGGTGTTCATATTATTTTGTCCATTACCGTATGTTGTATATTACTTTGACAATGATTGAAATAAAATTTTACACATGTGATAATAACTAGTGACGTTGCAAACCCATTGCAGCAAACTTGTTGATAATTTTCTAAGGCTCACATCATTGTTAGTGTATTGAATCTTATTCTTAACAGTTTGTCTGCTTGACTAACCTTGTATAAAGCGAACAGCACTTCCAACCTTCCAAATCGATTCCAAAGGCATAAGAGGTGGTGTTTCATTTCAACCCCATCACAGCGATCACCCACAGGTAAGCAGAAAAACTGTACATAATAACCATAACTAAAAATCAATATCAAGTCAAACGAAACCATCCCCCATTTTGGTGTGAAGATATGTAGCACAACACCGAGATCTAGGTATCCTCATAGATTCAAAACTACGTAAATTACGATAATCACATATCAACCATCACAAAAAAGGCAATACGTATGCTAGGCCTACTTTACAGATTCACCGAAATCAATTACCCGAAAGCACTTTCCTTTTTTGTATCCCCCATTCTAGAATATTGTTCACCAATCTGGAACATGGCTGCCCATTCTCATACCTCCAAGATCGACAATGTTCTCAGCTTTTTCCTCTCCATCGTTCGATATAGAAAGCCTGCCCTGAGACACCTGCCTAAGAGAGATCTGCTTGTAAATCTGCATATTAATAGTTACTCCAGAAACTCGTAGATACATTGCAGATATGAAATTGCTATATAAGATGATAAATGGAAGCTTAAGATGCAGCATCCCACTCCACGAACTCTGCCTCAGAGTGCCTAGACATAAAACACGTAGCAAGGAGACTTTCCACCCTACAACTCCCACGCTCTCACTCATACAACGTTCACTACAGTATTCCATAGGCTACCGAATCAGTTCAATATAATCTCAAACCAAATAGATATATTCACTTCATATTCATTTTTTATCAGCAATATAGAAAAAATTGTACATAAATAATGCTTTTGTGAAACTGATCTATTTACCTTTTTTTGGCTTGTTTTATTTTTGTTTATTTTATGTTATCCTTTCTTTTGAGTTTCTAATTTTAGTCTATTGTTTTACTGTTGTCTCTTTCTGTTTAAAATGGCTTCTGTTGTACTGGAAATTTCAATAAATAAATAAATAGAATTGGTAGGTAAACTATAAAATATTGTCCCCCTAAAAAATTCCCATGACGCAGGCGCCTCCCTGTGGGCACCCCTGCTACAACGATTTATACCACACTGAGGATGTCTCGATTCAGGATCTGTGCAAATTCCGTTGAAAATTGTCTGGTGTTCTGTGAACCGGTTTGCTAAAGATTTCAGGTTGTCCTGACTCAGGATGTATTCTTGACTGGAGCCCTAGACTGGGAGTGACTCATAGGGTGGACATTCCACCGCTTGAACATGCACATTAGCAATGGAACGATATGATTTCCCCCATCTTCCCCCTACCCTCCCTCAACCTGTCATGGACTTGTCTTTTGGATCTGATTTTCACTTACATGGAAATTCAGACGACTAATCACTTGTGATTGAGTCCTGCTAGAAGATGGATTACTTGAAGACTGAACGTGGTCGCCCTGCTATAGTTCACGAAGGCCCTTCTTTCCTAACCTAACCTAACCAAGCAATTTTGTCTTTTCAAGGTGATTTGGACTATGATCTCGCCTTGCTCCTAAAGGTCGAAATTCTCAAGAAACCGGTCTTACAAAAGGTCCTTTCCTTAGGCAATTAATACACATCCTCAATCCGGACAAATTCCACTGACAAGGGAGGTTATCTAAGTGTCCCCCTCCGATTTCCATGAAACTTGGCAGGTGTATAGAGGGACCCAAAGGAAGAAATACGTGTATTTTTTTTGTTTCGGCTAAAAAAACGGTTTTAGGGGGCAACCCCCCCTCAAATGTTAAGATGAGGACAAATTGAAGTGGGGATCTGACCCCTGTGTCTCCCACCGATTTCCATGAAACTTGGCAGGTGTATAGAGGGGCCCAAAGGAAGAAATACGTGTTTTTGTGTTTCATCTAAAAAAACTGTTTTAGGGGGCAACCCCCTCCCCCTCAAATGTCAAGATGAAGACAAATTGCCGCGGGAATCTGAGCCCTGTGTCCCACTCCGATTTCCATGAAACTTGGCAGTTTAAAGAGGGGCCCAAAGAATGAAGTACGTGTTTTTGTGTTGCAGCTAAAAAAACTGTTTTAGGGGCAACCCCCCCCCCCCCTCAAATGTCAAGATGAGGAGAAATTGAAGTGGGGATCTGACCCCGAAACCACGTAAATATGGCATAGGAAGAAATAGGGGGCATAGGGCCCCTCTATACACCTGCCAAATTTCATGGAAATCGGAGGGGGACACAGGGGTCAGATCACCACGGCCTATTTGTCCTCATCTTGACATTTGAGGCGGGTTTTTGCCCCCTAAAACGCTTTTTTTTTATCCGAAACAAAAAAACACGTATTTCTTCCTTTGGGCCCCTCTAGACACCTGCCAAGTTTCATGGAAATCGGAGGGGGACACAGGGGTCAGATACTCACTTCAATTTGTCCTCATCTTGACATTTGATGGGGGTTTTGGCCCCTAAAACAGTTTTTTAGCTGAAACAAGAAAACACGTATTTCTTCCTTTGGGCCCCTCTAGACACCTGCCAAGTTTCATGGACATAGGAGGGGGACACTTAGATAACCTCCCTTGTGAGACATCAAATCTGTGATAAACACATCCCGAATCGAGACACTTTTCAGAGAGATCCTGAATCAGGACATCCTGAATGTGGACGTCACCGCTACGACTGCTACTTTGAATTTTTGAGAAAATATTTGGAGGCATGTGGTATAACTCTCCAAGAATATACATCCACATAAATTTGTCGGCAAAGTTTTTTTTGCAGTGGCTAAACAATAAGTTCTCTCTCATATAATCTTCCTCGAGAAGAGAAAAACATGCTTGGATCTAATTGCAAGAAGAAGAACTCGCAATTCTCCCCCTTCGCGACGAAAGTTTCGCGAAAACTCCTCACAAATTGCAAGACCATTATGACGTTTTACTGCCCCGGCCGAGCTGAGGAAATTTATTGATGTAGTTTCGTTGAATATTGCGTTTCGGTTGATAATTGTTCCTTGGGATCTGAATTATATTGGGAAACAGATTCTCCCTTCTGCGATGACAAGATCGTGGGATTATTAATAAACTAATGAGGGCTTAATTGCAGAAATACTGGCTGTAAATTCACGAAATTAAATGTAAATTCTGTTCTAAGAGGGTAGCAAATATAGTCTGGATCGGACAAAGCAAGCCCTTTACGAACGCTTCCTACGATACGTAAGCAATGCTTACAAGTAAAAACTAACATTATATCCTGCGTGGAATTTAACGTATTGAAATATTACTCAGCAGGGAACGGATTTATATGCATGATGTTGAAATCAGTTATATTTTGTATTATTTTTGTGCATCATAGCATGTACATTCGAAAAATTCAGTCTTTATTTTCAATATTTGTACATATATTAGGTTTTGGCTCATATTTTACACACTTTATTAATTTTTACATATTACGCGTATTTCCATATTTTGGAACATTTCTCAACGTATGCTACATATTCGCATAATAACTACATGTCCCCGTGTGACCAAAAAAGTCCGAAGTGACGTTAAACAAACGGAAGGTTACGACCTTTTTTGTACCCTCCAATTGCGTTAATTACAAGTTTTCTGTCATCCGAACAATATTATGTTTTTCAATTTTACATCTCCCAGCTGTTTCCTTTTGCTATTTATTGTAGATTAGATTTATTCTTTCATGTGCGAGCCACACACACGAAATAGAAACTTGCTGAATTGTCAAATGGCTAAAACTAAGAAGTATCAAAACTCTCCGTTACAGCAAATGTTAGATTTGTACAATAAATTATCAATGATAGATAATGAGTTAGACTTTTCGTATTCCCTGAATATTTATAGAACAAAGTTGCAATCATTATGTTTTACACAAGAAATTATAGAAATTATTGTCTTATAAGTGCAAATATTTGGGATTTCTGAATATAAATATATGTTATAGGTGAGGTATTTATTTGTTATCATTTACTATGAGTGTATGTAGGGCTTTGTATTGTTTTGTATTCCCTGAATGTTTGCAAGACAAAATTTCAATCATTATGGTTTGCGCAAGAAATTATAGAAATTATTGTCTTGTAAGTGCAGACATTTAGGGATTTCTAAACATGTATATATATCATGGGTGAGGTATATTGTTACCATTTACTATGAGTGTAGGTATGGCTTTGTATTGTTTTGTCTTGTAAATATCTATTTGTGTGAAGTATCTCTTTATTTGTGTGTATGTGTGTTTTTATATATTATTAATTATGTATGTATATTTAAACTGTATGCAAGTCTCCCATAATTGGAGAAGCTTTCTCTGTTGGAGACAACTACAATTAAATAAATAAATAAATAAGCTGTACGCACTACATAACATTTGGATTTTTCTAGAATACATACATATGTATATATATTATATATATATATATATATATTATATATATATATATATATATATATATACATACACACACAAACACACACTTTGCATTTAGTTTATCTTATATGCTGTCTCTTAGTTTGTACACATTCTTTACCCTCCCCTAACAGCTCATTCACTCCACTCATTCTTCTTCCAGTCTTTCCTCCTTCTTCCTCGCCTCACTTCTCTTTTCCTTCACTTTCACCAAAAACACTCCCACTTTCTCCAACTTTTCCATACTAGCTGCACTCTGTTCCACAACTAATTTGAGTGCTTCTTCTTTTCCCACACCCTCCAGCCATTTGTCCTGCAGGGCGCGGGTTCCCGGGCATGCAAACAAATGATCCGTCCCGTCATTCCCCTTACATACTATACATTCATATGTACCTCCCTCTCTTTTCAGCGCACTGTGTCTCCACCCCCAGTCTCAGCCATACTACTCCCTCTCTTACTTCCTTGCTTCCTCTATTTATATAATTTGCTTGTCCCCATTCCCGAATGTCCCTCGTCTGGAGGTCTAGTGATATTTTAGTTTCATCATTATTTCTTGCCGATCTTTATCTTCCAGTCTCTGTTTAACGAGTTCGGGTGTTCCTTGGTCTACGTGCTCTTCTTCCCATACCCATTCCAACCCGATCTCGAATAGTTTACCTTTAACTTCTTTTGCACACAAGCCCATTTCCCCTCTCCTTACTTCTTGTATGAGAGCCTTCCCTTTGTAAGTGTCTCCCCCTGCTATTATAAGAGTTGCCCAATATTTAACCCTTCTCCACGTTAGTCAGGGGCCCGTCAAGTATCTGAGCGACGCTCGCTAACCAAGATTGTCGCTCGTTGAGCAGACAGGTCATTTACTTGACGCTGTGAGCTCATTGATCAAAATATCAGTGCCTTCGAATACTCTGTGATGAATGTGGCTGCGTCGAGTGGACAAGATTTCGGTGTTTGAAAAGCTGTTAATTATAGAAATAGAATAGTTGATATGAACAAAACAGTCGAAATTTTCATTTTCACATTCTTGCACAACTTTCCAAAACTACGATGTATATTTAATATTTGTAATAAGCAACGCTTTCATTTTACTACAATTACAAAACTGGAATATTACATCACCTTCTGTTTTCTTGAACTTCCTCTGTAATTACGCTATATCGCAAGCCGTTCAGTTCATCATAAATATTTCCTCATTGATCGCCACCCCGCCATCCTCATACAGCTTTTCTCTTCTTCCCTTTGCCTCACGAGATTGAAACACAAAAACGCTATATTCTGTGGCTCAAACCTGTGGCGAGCAAGGTTCAAGATCGCTCAGCGATCAAGTGAGCAGCGCTCGCGGAGCAACGCCTATTTGGCCTTCAAGTAGCAGAGCGATCACGTTGCTCGCTGAGCGCTCAGATACTTGACACGCCCCTGGTGTTCTCCCTCGCTAGTCCGAGTTCCTGTAGTACCCCGCTGTTGCAATGCCTGTTACGACATGCATGGCTTTTTTTTAAAGTAGCTGCACTGTATTTGGTTGCCCCCCAGATTTCGCACCCATACCCAACGGAAGATATTAATAGGGCTCGATATAGCTTATTTCATAGTTTTGCAGTTTTCTTGTTATTCCCATTATTGTGTCCGTTACAGCTCGCGCCTTCCCCCTCACTGTTTGTAAGTGTCTCGTCCATGTTCCTGTCATAGTGATCCCAAGCAATTTACCCGTTTAACTCTTTCCAGTTCTTGACCCATAAAGTTCCACTTGTCTCCCTTCCCGTACACATACCCATTTATAAACACAACAGTTTTTGTTTTGGCCTCATTTACTTCTAATTTAGAGTCACGGCTGAACCTTTCCATTCCGCCGAGAGATCTTTGCAGCCCTGCGTTTGTCTCCGAGATCAGAACAACGTCGTCCGCGAACAGGAGAGCCGGAACCTTGGCCGTCTCGACCTTTGGGGTGTCGGCGTCTTCCTCCTCTATATATGTGACAATGTCGTTTATAGAGAGTATAAACAGGAGTGGGGATAAAACACATCCTTGCTTCACACCCGCCCACGATTTTCTCTTTTCAGTCACCGTTGTTGCCTTGCACCTGACACAGAACTCCACCCTCCTATATATCGCTCTTAACGCGTTCACCATAGTCGCCGACATTCCCATGTGCCACAGTTTATCCCATAGTTTGTCCCTGTTTACTGTGTCTAAAGCTTTGCGAAAATCGACAAAACATGTATGTAAACACTCGAAATTCCTGTTTATTTACAATTGTTGTCAACAATAGAGAATGAGAGCTCAAGCATCGTATCTGGTTGTTACAAACGTTGTAAGAAAGTCCGAAGTCGAGCCGCCCATTGCTAACCCCACCCTCGCTACTAGTTGCTCGCCCGACAGCAGCGCCAGAAGGAACGATTTTGTGGCACACGGACGGAATTCCCTTCTGGTTTCTCTTCAAGACAGTCACAGTAATTGTTACAAGATTGTATCTTATATAGCTCATGTAGTGTATTGTATTATGAAAAAAGTATTTTTGTTTTTACAATTTAAGTCCATACTTAACTCCATATTTTGGTGAAAATAACTAAATATGTATATACATATTTTGCACATTTTTACTAGATATAAATCCGTTTCCTGTTAATCAGCATTACTAGCTTATTGTGGGCCTAGTATTCAATAATGCCAACAGATGGCGTGGTAAGACACATGTAAACAACGCACTTGACGCTCCGGCAAGGTACGATATAGGTCCCGGGTTCAAATCCTGGCCTGGGCGTGGATGTTTGTGAGTGTCTATTCATCAATTTCATCATATCATCAACTCATCTCCATCTTCGCAAATTAGCCAAGGTGGCACAAAAAGCGATAAAATAAAACAAATCAAACCAAACGATAGAGGTCCTTGCTTCCTGCTAGCCAGCGCCACGCAGCGGTGTGTGACTGTAACCTTTCGTGAAAGTAGCTGGAGGAGTGATCACGATTTGAGCTTTTAGCTCTGTGTTCAATATGTCTTCATCCGCGGGAACATCATTATCAACTGAAAATTAACTGTCGTGTTTCAAGGCTTGATGCTAAAATCTTTTAGGCAAGAACTGTTCAAGTGGTTTAAGCGCATTTGCTGTTTTAAATTTTCGTGATAAGAGTGTAATCTTACTTATGAAACAGGCTGTAGTAAAGGGTCTGGCTGTTACACTCCCATATGATACCATGTTAAATATTAAAATAAATACTTGTGTAGTAGTGTCATAATTTGTTAGACGCAATTTTGTAATCCTTTCCATTCCAATGGTTATTGACTAACCTTATAAGTTTTAGTTCCGGTTGCTAGATGACGTAGCATGTGATCTAGGGGTTGGTGCTGTGCGCACACATAGAGTTGACGCGCTATATCCTATTCAGTACTCTTTGGTGCTTACTGTAGGGTTGGCAACGTTCGACGTATCCATTTGAATCGCCCGCGAGCAGTGTTCGGCTCCTGGAAGACACGAACTTAAACGATGCCAGCCGAACGCAACTTTGCACATCGCTGAAGAGGCGGCCAGTGCAACCTGTAACGAAGTTACTGATTAGTCCGGTATATACCGGGGCTCCAGGGGGTGTAATGGTAACTCTGTGGCCTTGTAACCAAGAGGTGCCTGGTTCGACTCCCTTGTGGAGATAAATTGAAGAATGCTTCTGCTTCAGTTCCGATTAGCCTAACGTAGCATAAACCAGACTTAAACTTTCACGAACTTTTCTTCGTGTGTTTCTGCCAATTAGTATCACCAATCACAAACTTGCATCTGCACCTGTCTTGTCTTAGTTCCCAGGAGATTTCCAGAAAGGGTGAGAGGGGGAGGAGATTTGAAGGTAAGGGACAAATCCGTGGGCTTTGCTACAAGCGTGAAGAGGCTCATATTTCCACAGGGCTAAGCCCCTTCATGCAAGTTTCATGCCGGTTTTAGTGGCTCTACGCGTTATCCAGGTCCAATTTCTCACTCACTGAGCTTCCTGGCTCATCCAGAGACGCGACCACCACTTCGGCAAGTTTCGGGCAGACTCGCGTTGATCATTCTTCGAACGAAGACTGAGTTGGCTCTATCGGCACTAATCTCGCTAATTATTCGTATTCCCGCTAGAGGTAGTGCGCTACCATGCTGCTTTACGTCCACATTATTCTAATTTTGCCCGGCGACTTTTTCCTCCAGTTACTCAAGGAATATGACATAATTATAATAATTTAGACTGGAAACAATTAATAATAATTTCCCATCGTTTCATTTCCAACATTACTGTAATAAGACAACTCTCATAAAAATGTCCGAATTTGGTATATTTTTACAAAAAGTGTACAATTTGATAATTTCATTGTATTTTCCGCAGTGTAAGGGGTGATCTTATGTAATGGCACGCAAATGTCAATCTCTCTTCCACGTACTACACCTTGCACTGCATTTTCCAACGAAGCCCAGGCGTCTGGACTCACAGCCTCTGTGAGGCTCGTGATGTATCCCTAAGTGTTTTTTTTTTTTATTTGATTTATTTTACTTCGCCTTTTGTGCCACTTTTGGCTAATTTGCGAAGATGGGGATGAGTTGAAATTGTTGAATGGACACTTGTAAACATCCATGCCCAGGGCAGGATTCGAACCCGGGACCCCTGGCGTCGTAGCCTAAGTGTTTGTCCCTTCACCCATTTCATCTTATCATCATTCATCCTCATCTTCGCGATTAGCCAAAAGCGGCAGAAAAACAAAGTAAAATTGAATAATCAATCTACCGTTTTCCTTTATTCAGCCAATCCTCATAGGTTGATACTTTCTGTGGTTTAGCTAATAATAATAATACTAAAGACCTTTTGGGGTCGGCTATTTGTGACAATTTTTCTGGTATGAAGGGGACGAAAAATAGGTTTAAAACGGGATCCCCCCCCCCCCAGGAAAGGGAAATTCTGTTCTGAGATAGTGGCAACACTGACGACGACCGGGACGTTTCTTGTTCTTTCCTTCCATCTTCTGATCACAATTAACCCAATGTACAAATAGTAGCTGCGTTTAAATCTTTAGCAATCCCCACCCACAGAACCTGAAAAACACTCCCCAAAGTCAGGCGATGATGACTCACCCCTCTATCTTCAAAAACACACCCTACGTACGCTAAGATGAGGAAAACTTACCCCAATGTGGGGTGAGGAAACTGACCTTTTGCGGACGCCTATCGGCAACAAGCCGAACAAGCCAAAAAGTGAGTTTCCACACATTTTTTCTTTCTCATTGTAGTCTTCGAGGTATGACATTTTCATTCTATTCCAGGTTCGAATCCCGGCCTGGACAGGGGTGTTCTTTGTGAGAGAATCCCTTCATCATATCATCACCAATCCAAATGAAATATTCATACTTAGCAATTACGTTACGATAAAGAACTAAAAATGGGCTATGTGACATTTATTAATACCCGCTTGGTATGTCTGCTGCTCAAGTCTCGAACGAAACGGAAGTTTGGTCTCAATTTTGGTGAAGTGGCTTTTATATCGACAAGTCTCGAACTGTCCAGTATCGATTCTTATGAACCTATCCTTCTCGCATATGTACAGTCATGGACACTGCTGAGTTGTAACAATCCCATTGAAAGCAAGTGGTATCATCAGTGGCGCAACCACAGGGGGGGCATGCCCCCAAACCTTGGACGGATATGAGTTCTAGGGGGGCAAGGGGGTGCAAACGTTGACGACCAAGGATACCTGCAGGGGGCAATCACCGCCAAAAAAATTCAAATTTTATGTATAATAAAAATTCATTTTGGAAAATGTTCTTATTCGCTTCGCTCGCAATACCTAATTTTCTTACTCTTATCAAGTTCAGAGCCGTAGTTAGGGGGCGGCGGGAATCGGCCCTGAGCGCCAAACGATTTAAATGAAAAAAGTTTGAAAGGAGAGAATGCCATGGCGTCCTGTTAAATTATTTGCACCCTATTAAATCAATATTGATTTCAGTCTGCAAAAAAAATTGGATCTAAAAATTTGCCTGCTCGCTTCGCTCGCAATATATCCTTATTTTCTGTACTATATGTACTTTACCAGAGAGGAAAGTAATACTTCCCTTTATTGATTTTGTCTTAAATGCATAAGCAATTGTCTTGAGGAAAGGGAGTGTGCACATTTCGGAGACAATTTATATAATTTTTGCTGTTGGTTTATTATGAGGTGAATGAATTGATTGTGTAATATTTACATAATATATGTTGTGTATATATGTATTAAAGAAACTTTGAATAAGTACATAATTTAGTGTTGGCACGTTGCTATGTATTTTTTTTTTATTTTACGTCGCTGTATGTTGCGTATGTGTGAAACATATAACGTACATGAATACTATACACGTTAATGTAAAGAACAAAAATAAATTTGGAATACATTTATCACGCATTTTCTGTCTTTCAACAATAGTTTTTGTGCTTGTTTTCCATTATTAATGTGAAATTGGACGTGTTGAAAAAATAATTCAGATCGCTTGTTCAAACACAAATGGTTTAGCACCAACTTCTACCCCCTTTTTTGAGTAATTTACAAGGATAATAACGTCTTTGATACTACTACTACCGGTACTACTACTAATAGTAATGTTATAATAATAATAATAATAATAACAATAATATTAATAATATATTTTTATTATTATTATTATTAATATGTTTATCCTGGTACTTGCCACCCCAGACAAAAATTCGTGATTGCGTCTCTGGGTATCATTACAACCCAGAAGTGTCCGTGACTGTACCATGCCTTCACAAACACTCGCAAACACTTTTGTTTCACGAAATTAGGTTTCTCTTTGATGCTAAATGCATTAAAAAAAAAGACACACCAAAGGAAGCAAGCAAAAAAATGGCTTAAAAAATTTCCCCATAGTTCACTCGTTCAGACTACCTCTTTCCGTTCCATGTTCATTATAAGACACGCCATTGACGCTTGAAGACAGACCCCACATACATATTTCAAGAAAGCGACAAGCAAGGAACATACAGCGTAGTAAATCAACCGCTTATTAAGCTCGAACGAAGGTGTTCATTACATTTTATATGATGAAGAGTATTTCCTTTCACTCAACGCCAAGATTTATGAATTCATAGCCTATTTAATCTAGACACCGAAGAGCCAATGCGATTCCTATTTATAGCTTCGGAAACCTCGTATAAGAAATTTATGTACACGCGTAACTCCGTCTTAGTAGGTTCTTAGAGCTAAGCTGATCCATGGAAACTTTTTCCGTGTACCTTCCTCCCCTCCGTCTGGTGTAAGGTTAGATCGCAGGCTCGTATATTCTTCATCTTCGATTTCCTGCTTTTGCAGACTCGCGTGGTTGTCGAGAACGATAAAAAACGGACGTTCCACTCTTGTTCTTTAAGAATGGCTTTACTTTCAGTTTGCAACGCTAGGCGGCGCCTGGTGAGGGCGAAGTTTTTTTTCTCATGAAGTGAACCATCTGTACTGTTGTTCCCTTTTCTGTGTAAAATCTCATTCGTGAAACAAGTTAAATATATACGAGTCTGTTAATACAGATGTGAGAATTGGTTATAGTTTGTTATCATTTTTAAGGAAGTGTAACATACAATTGTAAAAGGCAAAGTGTTCTTAAAAAAACAACAACTAATATCTGTAAAATAGGGGGGATGGACTGATAATTTTATTGTAAAACAATTGTGTGTGTGTATTGTTATGGACAAAAAACGGCATAAAAGCTGTTAGGTTCCAAATAAAGGAATGAATGAATGAATGAATATATACGAGTCTCCATCACACTATCAATTTCTTATCTAATCATTTACGTTTTCATGGTCACGATCAGCAGAAAATCGACAAACAATAAGAAAAGTGGTCAATTCTTTCAGTTGCTTTCGTTTTCACCACTCCCGTTTTGTAACGAACGCATATTAAATCACTAAACTTCAGTTCTACGCCGTCCTGGGCAGTTAGGCTTACCATATTTTTTTGGGTCCAACCCAGGACATATTGGCGATCAACTCGTTACTGCTGAATTTCATTTTTGGTAACATTATCTCGGATTCCTTCAAATTTCCTTCAAATTTCCAGGAGAAAGTACTTACGGAAATCGTTTTCTTTAGCGTTGTGGAAGTTCCTGAATATAGATTTGATCCATTTTAATGTGAATGCGTGTTGTTTTCTGCGAAAATCTCTGTCCGACACGCTGTTTCTGCTCCCGCCATTTGCTTTCTGCATGAGAGTGCAATGTTCCGTGTGTTAAGATGATGCAACCCCGTAGCCAGTGTTTCAGCCTCGCCGTGTATTCACTAGAACCACGTGTCGAGTATTTTTTTTTTTTTAACTATGCTTGCCTAACCTAACCTTACGGAAAATGGTTTTTGGGGCTAACGTGAATGGTTTGTGGGGCTAACGTCAATGGTTTGTGAGGCTAACGTCAATGGTTTGCGACGTATTAGCATAATTTCAAATCCGGGCACGAAAGTAGATATTTTCCGGTGAACGAGATTGCAACACTGCATAAATCGACAAAACACACTCAGAACGCCCCCTAAACCAGTACGCTATCACGGCCATAATGTGTTACAGATTCGAAACAACAAGTAACAGTAAGCATGGACGTCCGCAGGATTTTTTCCAGGGAGGGGCAAGGAAGGTATTTTTTTCCAGGGGGGGGGCAAAAAAGTCACATTTTCCCCCAAAAGAGTGTTGTTCCCTAAAAAAACATTGCTTAAATTTGAATTTATGGTGTTCATGCAATAATTAACACATATTATTGTGGCTAAAATGAAATTTTATGTGTGAAATACATAATTTTTGGTTGACTTTCATTTTCCAGGGGGGGGCCACGGCCCCCCCTTGCCCCCTCTTCCGGACGCCCATGACAGAAAGTACTCGTAAATAGAAGAAATAGACATTATCTTAGTTACAAATGTATTATTTCACCTTAAGAAATGTTTCGCATTCGAAAATAGCACGTTAGCAATGTAAAGAAGTCAGAAATATATGATTCGTAGGTGTTTCCCTCATACGATAATAGTACCTCATTTTTTTTTTACAAAAATAAATTGAAATTACTTAAAAGCCTTAATATTGTATTGGAACATTAAACTATAAATTGTACAAGAAAAATATTAACATTATTTTCTAAAATCAATCAATTAATTTTCAAATGTTTAATTGAATAATACATTTTCTGATGTTTAGGAAGCCTCTCTGTTCTAGGTAGCATTATCTGTTAGTTGACTCAGTTGCACTTTTCACTAGACATGACTTTTTCAGAAATGGCTTGTTTGTTTTAAATTCTGGTCGTGAATATTCAATACCGGTAGCTATTTTCATGTTCAGATTCTCAAAACCCCGGACATTTTGCAATCCCGAACATCACCCCGGACAGCACTAAAAAACCAGAACTGTCCGGGCTAATCCCGGATGTATGGTAAGTCTAGGCAGGGTGTTTCTTTTTACTATTGTTCCTTCGTGGCAGAGTAGTTATCACAGCTCGCTACAACCATAGTGGTGAGTGTCCTTACATCATTTTCATCATACAGCAGGCACGTATCTAGAAATATATCTCGGGAGGGGGAAGGGTCTGAAGCAAGTGTGTCAAAATAATAGTAATAATAATAATGTTTAATCTAAAATAATTATAATTATTAAATTAATTAAAATATTCCAATTAATTAATATTATACTTTTATTACATGAATAGGTTAAAGAACGGTATAAGAATACTGATATAACAGAAAAAAAGTCCTGGCAAGGAAATTAATGCCAAACAGAAAAGATAAAGATTTGAATATTTATTGAATATAAGAAAAGGATGTTAGATCCAGTTGATGAAAGGTAAAGTTCCTGATGATATTTTATGAATGTTACGTACGTTATAAGTAGTGATAAATCTTGCATAATTCGACTTTGGTACTGTTATTCAAAGTCATATGATCACAATATAATACTTGCCTTCCAATTAGTTCGGCAGAAATAAATAAGCCTCGATTAAACAACAAGTATATTTTCGTTTATTATTTCATTATTTAATTTTTGTATTTTGTAAGTCTTTCGGGGGGGGGGTGGTTCGGACCCCCTCTAAATACCTCCTTGATCATCAGTCATCATCTGCTCGATTAGCCAAAAGTGTCAGAAAAGCGAAGTAAAATGAACCAAATCAATTAACTAGTGTCCCTTTACTACATCTAATCAACACACATCTTCTTCGTCGCGATCTGTCAAAAAGTAGAAGAAAAGACGCGTTAAATGAAAGATAAAAATACCTACTCTGCCCGCATTTTGATCAAACATTCAAGAACCAACAGAAGTTGTCAAAGCGATTACTTCCTTCCGAAAAGAAAGTGTTCTATTTCTTCAATATAAGGAAGATCAAGGAGATTCAAACGTCGCTGTGCGGCCAAATACTACACAAAGAAGCGTGCAAAACATTTTACTTTTTTTTAATCGGCATCAGTTGCATCTATGAGCTACTGCTCAGTTTTGTGCAGTAGACACAACCTTCGAGAACAAGAAGTTGTGACGTAGTGAAATCGTACTCAGTCTATGCTTACTCTGATAAGCTTGTGGCTCCACCTGTACAGCGTCGGTGTGCGTGGGAGCTGGAACCTCGCGGTCTGTTCGAGTGGGAGTTTTCGGTGGCCATTCTACCTGTCAGAAAATGGAGCAAGTGTGGGTAAGTTGCAAAATGAATGTTAATTTAGATAGTGTTAACATTCTATGACTCGGGTAGTGTTGGTGTATGTGCGAAATATTTGGATTGTGTCATTAGAGTTGTAAAAAACGAAATCTTGAAAATTGAAATCTTGGCTTTTTCTTGCCAGTTGCGCCGAACGTATGTTGTTTGCAATTTTAGTTTATAGGTTCGTAATGCCATATTTTGCAACTAGCTAAATAAGCTTACATAATGTAGCAGACAAGAGACGGAAAAGTTCTTCTAGTTACTAATTTCTGTTGCCTTGCGTGTGGATGTGTGCCTACCAAATGACACAGTGATAACACTGTTGTAATCTAGCGGGTGTAGATTCGGCATGTAGAATATGTATATACCCAGCGATAAATTGACGAAATAAATATGGTTGATCTCCGTGGTAAGCACGAAAAACTTAATAGCCTTTACAAAGTTTATGAATTTTGTCCGAATTATTTGAAAACTTGAAACAAATGTGCACATTACTTTGTAGCCTGTTTAAGCAAAAGTTTTCATTGCCAGAAACGGTGTTTTCGTTATTCGGAACGAATTTTTTTCTCTCTGTGTATAATCATTGAGTAAGTACGAATATAATGCCGGTTAAAGGGGAACCCAAGTTCCGATTGTTAAATTCCGAATTTATCATGGTGCATAGGCATTTCTAAATGGTTAGATATCTAATTACGTCTGTTAACACATGTTTTAGAGTTTTAGAGATTCATTACTGCACGTTTTCTGGAGAACGATGTTTGTTTACGTATACTCCTGTTCCGTACCTTGTACTTTTGGAGCCAAGATGGCCGCCATGTTATTCTCTGGACACTAGTGCCTCATGAAAGTGAGAGAGTGAATAGTCTGTGAAGAGAGAAGCGACGCGATTTGAGACGTATTGCAGGTTGGCTGCAAATAATGTATATTTTGCGACGAATACATCAGTTCGATGTAATTGAGTGTCTCATTTATGTGTATTAGTCTACTTACAGCACCATTAACCTTCCTGGAAATGCTACAAACAGCGGCCGAAACAAGAAAAGTGTTTTCTTGTTGGATGATCGGCGCGAACACACTATATGATTCTTTATTTGCGAGCAGCCATTCGTTCACTGTCGTCTTGCCATGTACATGGGGTGCGAAGGGTAAATGCTTACATTGTTAGGCAGGTGATGTCTTTAAATCATTTCATTGTTAGGTTAGGTTTGTCAAGTTTAGTGCTCTTAGCATTAAAATAACGTCCCTGAATGCTTTGGTACCCTTCACCCTCTGTACCCCTTCGAAAAAGAAATATTTTGCATGGTTTACGAAGATTGTTGTTTATGAACAGCGTCCAATGTTTTTAGCTCGAGGAAATGTGTTATTGTGAAGTACCTCTGTTTTAGCGTGAAGCAGAACAGCCCGAAGGCTTTGCATAAGCAAATATAGGGCCCAACAAGACCAATAGCGTGACCAGGATTTTCTAAAGGGTGGGGTTATCAGTTTTCCTGCTTTTGGTGTTCTTTTTTTTAGGAATGCCCCCACCAACCCCCCCTTGGGCACGGCCCTGAACACAACATTCCACAACAGCAGCAGACGGGACGTTGCCTACAGTTTCATAAATGTGCTAAAAGTAACTCAAACACGAAGGACTGAAAACTTATGTAATAAAATGGAAGTGAAATTATCATTAGGAGTGTAAGGTTTGGTGCTGAAAGCAATTTTTGATGTTTTTGTTAAGTTAGGAGTGCACGTGTTCATTAGCTATCTGAGTGTGCCTGTGCAGACAACCGGTTTTTACTAAGAAAAAGCAGCGAAAGTAGTCCGAAATAGCAGATTTTTACTTACGCAGGCAGGGGTGCCCACGGAGAGGGATTCATGACGCGCCTGCGTCATAAGATTTTACATCAATTCTATATATATTCACACAAAAATGGGGGGGGGGGGGGTAGTTTCTTTGATTGACTTGTTATTGATTTTTAGTTATGGTTATTATGTACAGTTTTTCTACCTACCTGTGGGTGATCGTGGCGATGGGGTTGAAATGAAACATCACCTCTTATGCCTTTAGAAGCGGTTTGGAAGGGGTTGGGGGCGTGCTGTTCGCATTAATACAAGGTTAGTCAAGCAGACAACTGTAAAGGTTCAGTACACTAACAATGGCAGTGAGCGCTTCATGCTAGCAATTGCTTAAAGATGTCTGTATTATATTGTTCCGCAAATTTTGTCTGACCAAAATAATTTGAATAAATAATTCGGCATAATGGGGGCGGGGGGGAAGTTAAACTTTTTGGTGGGGAGTGCGTCATATGCCTTGGGGGTGATGTGCATGCATGTAAGCAGGCCATACTTTGGCATAAAATATCGCCGTTATTTGTTTTCCGCGTGCTGGAACCGCTTTTATATAAAGGTGCGTATACATGTGCGAACAGAACCGTTCGCGAACCGCTTGTGAACCTCTTTTTCTCACTATTAGGACGTGGTTTTCAGCGCCAGGCGAACTGCTCGTGAACCGTTCGTGGCGATCCATCTCCTGCCGGTTTTCTGACGAACACAAAGGCGTTCGCAGTTCACACTGTGTAAGGTGCCGAGCCGTGCCGATCAACCACTATCTCTCCCTTCAGTTTTCCTGGGGGAGTTCTTCTTTCAGGGCTGCCAATATTCCTATCAGCACATATCAACAGGTGAATGACTATGAAGAGCGACGCATAGCGTTACGCAAAATTGGGAAGGAAAGCATAACAACTGATGAGGGAAAACGCTCAAAATCAAAATAAAACAAATACCATCCTTTTGAAATCATCATGGCTTAGCTGCATGGCTGGGGAGAGATCTACGCTCGATCGCCAGCTCCAAAACTTCGAAGGAGACGAAGAAAGTGAGCGGAAACATCCATCGCGACACTTCAGGCTGCTCTCATACTGAACTAGGCTTCGTGGCGGTTCCTCTCTCGAACCTTTAGGCCACCCTCTGTCGTCAGCGTCCTCGAGCATAAATCGCCTTCGAAAAACTATACAATCGCAGCTATAACATAAAAAAAATCACGAAGACAAAGCGTCCATCCTCATCTTTACCTTCCTATTTCTTCAATCACCTTTCAATATCCTATGTCATCTGTTTCTTCACCTCGGCTAAAACTCAGTGGGCTAATGGGATACTCTGACCCCTCTCAGGTACGGGCATAGTAGTAGAAATACGTGGGATATGAAGCTTCGACTGTTATGTACTAAATCATTTGACAGGCTATGGAAAAGGAAGATTTTATAAATGAATAACATCTGTTTCCGAAGAAAGGTCTGCGTCTTCAGTAGGCTTCTTTATGGGCAATTATTTTCCTGAAGATGGTTTATTTTCAAGATACTTTTATAAATTTACATCTTAGTTACAAATCTCCATAAATAAAGGACAGAACAGATTTCCTTCTTATAATTAAATCTACGCGACTTTTGCAGTTTATTTACATAATATGGATCAAGCTGTCATATCAGTTATATAAAGACGACCAGGCGCTTGCTTGGAACTTTATGAACGCTCCTTGACATAATGAAGCATGACTTTGACGTGACTGGCGAAGGTTTTAAGTATTGACTCCGATCTTAATATAAATTGGACATTATGGTCTGGCTTCAAGATATATGCAGAAATACAAACTGCTATAATTCGTAAAATATTAGAGACATCGACTTGATATCGGGTATGGCAACATGTTAGCATGTTCACAAGGCGAAACCTAACCATGCCAGATATCAATAATGAATAACCTGATCAATAAATAATAATCATGGAGACGAAATAATCTGAACTTATTCTTCCGTATGATGGCATGTTAGCATGCCCACAGGGCGAGCCTACTCATACGGCAGAATAACATTAAGTCCTGTTGCTTTATGCAAAAATTGAAAATATATTACGTATATGTTTCGAAGAAATCAAACTGAATTATCACAAAGTTGTGAGCAATCGTAAATTAACTTATTCTCACGCATGGTGACATGTTAGCATGTCCACAGGGCGAACGTACCCATGCGTCAGAATAACAGTAAGTTCTGAGTCGAAATTTATCATTATTTTGCTAAGATTTTATTTAAAATTTTAGAAAACTTCAAAATAAAGTTTAAATTAACTTATTCTTTCGTATGGTGACATGTTAGCATGTCCACAGGGCGAACCTACCCATACAACAGAATAACTATGTCTCTAAGCTAATTTGGGAACGAAGACTGAGTTCTTGAACCCTCCCATAAATGGAGCTGAGTATTTAAGATGTTAATCCATCGGAGTCGGTGATGAAAATGCCCCGGAATTAGGTTCCGAAGCTGTATTTATATCCTCGCATGTCAAGCAGAGCGCCTCCCCTGACACAAAAGATAAACATAGCTACAGCAGTGATATGCAGAACTAATTTGTGTATAATGGCAATATTCTAAAGATTAAACAGTATGTTCCATAAGGTTCATTTTTCTATGTCTAAAACAACAGTTATGATCCTTAAAGTTTCTATAATATTCTCTACTATAAAGTTGTCACATTCTTAAAAACTTCTTCCCAATGTCCATAAGGCTTATATTACTAATAACTCCAACTGAAATTTAGCTCTTATGGCTTTCATAATAGTTTGATTCTAAAACTGAGAACACATAACTTTGACTAATTGTCAACTATGAAAGATTTTGCTTTCAAGAAGCTTGCAAATAACAAATTCTAAACTTCTCGAATGACAGAATTAGGTCATTAGTTCAACTATTAAATATCTCATCTTTCATAACGTTTTCATAGTGAATATAAAAAGTAAAATAATTAAGAATAATATTAAATATGACCGAATCTTTAATATGGTTCGGGAGGATCATATCAACTGGGACGGCGTCGTGCGTAGTTCCTTGCTTTTGGTCTGCTCGCGAACTTCCAGATTTTCTATTGGTTTTGTTGCAGTTTTTTATGTAATTATGGAGTGGATTCGAACCCGGCGTCGTAGCGCGATAAAATATTGTTTCAGATTTGTTGGCCGTGATTGTTTTTTTTTTTTTACTGGAAGTGTTAATTGTGCATTAATTTTGTGCCCAAAAGTATGTTATCAGGGTGTCTACCAGCCTGGAAATCCTAGAAAAATCAGGGAAATTTGGTGTATTTGTGGAAAATTCAACGTTTTCTTAGTAATGCACCAAGAGTAAATTTTTGAAAAAGGAAAAGGGCAAGTAATAAATTTAAAATTTGTTGCGGGCAAACTCTACTTCAATCTGACATACTGAGTAGCAGTGGCGTATACTGAGACTAAGTTCTGGGCTATCTAATTATGTCACGTGGTCCTAGTCTATGAATAGAAATAAGTTGACCAACTCCTAAGAAACCAGGTTGCGAACTCATAGGAAATCAGGTTGCCAACTCATAGGAAATCAGGTTGCCAAACTCGTAGGAAATCAGGTTGCGAAACTCATAGGAAATCAGGTTCCAAATCATAGGAAATCAGGTTGCCAACTCATAGGAAATCAGGTTGACATCTCAGAAGAAATCAGGTTGCCAACTCTCAAGAAATCAGGTTGCCAACTCTCAAGAAATGAGGATGCCAACTCTCAAGAAATGAGGATGCCAACTCTCAAGAAATGAGGTTGCCAACTCCTGAATTACCATCATCATCTCGCTAATATGAATAATTTCATTTACAATTTCTGATCGATTTTTCTCCTGTATTTTAGTCTCTAGACTTCAGCCTTCACAGATAGCGTAACTACTGTCTGACTGCCTTAGCCGAGACCATGGACGGAAGTGCGCATGCGCCAACAGGACGCGTTCAGTGGCTAAATAGGGGTGACGGAGCTTCGAACAGGAAGCGGCTGTAGAAACAGCAATGAAGTTTCAACGTAGTAATATCGCCGCCAAAATACTTAGAGATGTTTACGAATTATGTACAGGTTAGGTAATCCAGTCATATACTATATCAACAAACAGAACATATCAGGAAAGTATTCATACCGTCCTATTATTAGATAAACTTGTTTGTAAGATCATTCAATTAAATTGATCTTCTTAGTAAATATTATAATTAGCACAAATGTACACAACATTAATCAGGATAGTATTTAATAATAATAATATTGTTGTATATAGTATTATAAGTATAAATATAGTAACTGAATGGCTTGTGACATTTTAAAGCAAAACGAGGGTGTTTTGTAGAATGTGCAACAGGGGCCAAAACGTCTCAATTTTCCTCGTTCCACTTCGAAACGGTTTGTTGCCAATTGTAAGAGCCATCACAAACACAACGCAGAAAGCGGTAATAAACACAACAAGCAAACCCACACAAGCGAAATACCACAGGATAGTTCGGGGAGTGCTTCTCCCTGTTCCCCTCTCGCGTTTGGAATCGTCTTTTCCAGGTAGTTTCGTCTTCCTTGGGCAGACTGTAGCCTAGAATGTACGCTCCTGCTGAGTAGACTATAACTGGTAATTATACAGTAGAAATTGTATATTAAATACTTTACGAAAACGTAGTCAAGCATTTCAAGATTTTCCACTTTCTTTTGCAATTTTTTAGGAATAATTCAGATACTTTTACTCAATTTTACTGTAATTATGCATTATTTATGCTATAATTATGATATTTTATGCAAAAAAATATTTCCTTAACACAAGTAAATACATTTCAAGTATTACTTACAAGCTCACCCCTAACAACCCTTTCCAACAGTCAGTTTCTATTCAATTTTCCTTCTTGTTATGACTGTTACGTTAAGCGTCTTTTATCCTTTAAAAGGTATTTTGCACACGTTTTATTCGCGAGTAACAAGAATATGCATAGAAAGTGGTGTCTGAACGCAGGTAATGTACCCAATGCAATGTTTTCTCATAAATTATGGCTTTTATTTCGTAAATAATCAGTCGTAAAAATCCATTTGCCGCCAGAGAAAAATTCGTCTGCTTCAGCTTTTCTTCCCACGTTCCCTGGCGTAACTAAGCGAGAGAATGGCTTCACTTTTGCGCCATAAAGCAGTCCTTCCATGTTATATATAGTTCAATGATGATAACTAAAAACAAGGAAGTTGGAAGCCATAAATATGTCCACGGTCGAAAGCATAGCTCGCGACGTTTGTATTCCGGTCCGGGACATAAACAGAGACGTCCGCTGCGTGGTTGTTCACGCGTATCGAAATTAATTAAATTGTAAAGTTACCACCCGACCACAAGATGGCATGAGTGATGCGGGAAGACGAAAGAAGATGCAAATGGCGGCGCGTAAGGTGACGGAAAGGTCCATTTAACAAGTCCGGAATTTCAGGATCAGGAAGGGTGAGCTGTTGCCGATATATATCAATCCCTCCGGAATAAGAAAAAGGATGGGAGGGGAGCGAGGCGAGGAATGGGGGTGGGAACGATACTAGCGCCAGTAGCTTGACCACTTGTCGTCCGCGAGGGCTGGTCATGAATAACGCATCGCGAAGCACGTCCGAAAAGACTGCGATTAAACTCTCTCCCCCTTCCTCACTCACCCCCCTCTCCCCTTCCTTTCCTCTCGTTCTTTGTAAATCTCTTTCCTTATCTGCGGACTTGTAATGTCTCTTGTCTCGCTGTTTCTCGGGCCGGACAATTTATCTTTCCCGTTTCGGTCATGTCGTCATGAGAATGGCCCTTTTCGCGCCAGGACCTGGCGACTTAGGACGAGAATGGGGATATTTCTGTCCCCCCACCACACTCTTTTCTTTTACTTCTTCCTCCCCCCCTCCACAGTTTAGCCGATTTCTTCGTCACTTGTCTTCATGCGAAGAATGCGTCATTCGTTTTATCATTCCACACTTTTCATGCTAGTTTCTTTCAGTTTTGCAGCATTGCTAGGAGGTAGTCTGTCCTGTCTGGGTACGTGCTGGAATTCTTACCCCTCTCCCCCCGCCCCAAGCAGTCTTTCTCTATCCTTTAGTTATGTTGCAAAAACATATCTGCAGCTCTGACCCTGAAACAGTGGCGCTAGTGTGCAATGTCCAATATTATCAGTATTAAGTATTATCACCATGTTTATTCTTTGTTTTCCCCAATAAGAGCTTAAACAATTTAAACAAAATGCCACACAAGCTACTGGAACCTTGCTCATAAGAACATGTTCCTTAAAAATCACATAGTACCCCAAAGAAAAGTTATTGAAATTAATCGTGGACAACTGTACAGAGGGATCCATGTTATTTACCGTGCAAATTGTCCATCACCATGTTCGTGCACTTTATTTGACCCAATAAGAGCTTCAAGAATTAAGTTAAAATTCAAAACAAGCTGTTGACAACTTCTGCACCAGCATACATAAAAATCCATCGCTTAAAATGTAAAAGATAAATTAATGAAAATTGCCGTGGACAATTTGCACGGTAATATTCATGGATCCCACTGTACAGTAGATGGAATTTTCTGTTTCAAAGTTTGAGGACTTCCTTGTGTAATTTTGTGATAGAGTATAGCGGTTACTGTCTTTTATTCGTTATTTTGTCTTTTGTCTAGTAACATTACTTATATTTTTGAGTCGATAAAAAATTGATGTGCCAGCCATATTTGCTCCAACCAAAGAAGCGATAAGCTTGAAGAAGGAAACAGTAGTAGACTCTCTAGAATACCTCAACCTGTGTCAGTTCATGAAGTCACATTCTTAATATGTGCAGACTCAGCAAGAGCTCGTTTCCGTAGAAACGAGAACACTTGAACTTCCTGCAATGCTCATTTGAACATTAGATCGGCTTCAAGAACCAATAGAACGAGGTTTAACATTGTTGAGATACAAAAGATCCGAGATTAAAACTTAATCTCCGTTGGTGCTCATGGTCCTGCCTGATTTTACCTTCCCTAACTTCCAGTTTCAAGTATCTCATATTAATCTACCTTTGTTGTAGTTGGGAAATCTGAAAGGTTTTGAATCTGAGTCTTGACGAAAGCAAAGGGGAGGGGAGTACCTAGTCACTAGAGCTATAATTTTCATGACATCACATGTATATATTTGGTAGCGACATATGTTTCTGAATTAAATAGAAAGTCATATTGTAAAGTTGCTCGCTGGGACATATGCGAATATATTTGACAATTGTCTGCGTAAGAATATATTTTCACCATTTTTGCAGTTATGTTTAGCATATTTTCGCTTTTCAAGGTATACACAACTTTTTTTCACGTTTTCAGTGTGTATTAAATGTACTCCTCTTGTGTCAGTTGAGATAGATAGAAACTTCTATAGGTTGAAGGCTTTGATGACAGAATTCTGTGCAAATTAAGGTTTTTGCTTTGGGGGGGGGGGGGCAAACTCACTCTAAAAATCACCAAAATATGCAAAATAAAATATACTCATGACCTAAAATTTTACAAAATATGCACTATAATTTGATAAATATGCCCTTATAACTAGACTGTTTCAAATATCAATATCTAACATATGCTGAAACATTTTCATCTATTTTTAGTTCACTTTGGGCACTGATGAGTTGAAATGCACAATGATTACATTCTGTAAATTTTCAATTAAAGATTAAAAAGATTTTGCTGCAGTTCAAAAAAAAAAAACCTCGAGTGAACATGAGAGTAAAAACTAATTCAATGTGAAAATGACTATTATTTCTTGAAAAAGCGAAAATATGCTGAATATGACCGAAAATACATCAAAGTATGCTTCATCACGTATAAATGGCCAAATATGCTCTTAAGGAGCACCTTAATTCAATTAGTTTCTTCATGATACGACTTTCTTTATATTTAGGGAACATATCACCCTTACCAGTCATAAAAATTCTAACCCTAGCCTGATTATATTCTGGGAAGTAGGTTTTTTGGTTTTGCATGCAAATTTATGTATGCTATATCGGTGTAAACTAAACATTGCCTTGCGGTTCTAAACTAGGTCATTGAATCTTATGATAACATTTACTCGTACTTTAGAACACTTATAGTACGTTTACATTTTAAGAAACCCCCAAAATAGGATCCATCCATTGAATGGCAGATTCCCTAAAAGAAGGTTATGGGACCTAGAATTCCTGCCAGTCTGGTTTCGATATTGCTCCTGCAGTTTCACCGGAATTACCTCCAACAAACGAAGATCAAGACAAACGCAAGTATAATAAAGAAGAAAAATCTGTCAATATGTCACAGAGTAAAGCTGCAGTTCAGCGGTGGTTTCACGTACTCCCCATCGTGGGCGGAATGGTAACCAATTTCGCCAAAAGCGGTTAGCGAGAAGGGGTGCTAGACCTAGGAACCAGACCCCTGCGCAACTTACCGGAACCTATTCTTCATTTGAACAACGTGCCTGAAGTCCAGGAAACGGAATTACAGGAATCGAAGAATGAGTTGTGCAAGTACAGGGTGAGCCAAAACTATGCTTTGGTTGCTTTTCTTATTTTAATAACATTTTAAAATGATTGCTGTTTTGTCACAACTTGGTTCTTTTTATAATGTTTTCATCACTTATTATTATTATTATTATTATGCAGTTATGGCAGGGTGCGAAATCTTGGAGGGGGGGGGGGGCGTGGGGATTTCCTCCCGACCAATAATCTTGGCCTGAAAAATCCCCCCACCAAACATTTCCGGAGGGGAGAGTTTTTGTTATAACAAGCAAAAAAAGCAATTACTTTTAATTTCAAATATAATTTACTAAGAATAATATCGAAAACACACACAAATTAGTGTAGTTGTGATGAGTATTGAATGCATTCTCTCTCAGAAGATCGTTAACAAATCTACATCAATACGCACAATAAAAGTAGAACAAGAAAGCAAAACAATAAAAACTATGAAATCTAATTGATTTTTATTAACATGAAGCACAAAGTAAACAAAAACTTACACATAATAAAACCATTTGAACTATTTCATTATTTATTAACATCTTTAACCAGTTTGTAAAGAAATTAGCTTCTTTGCAATATCTGATGTATAAAAGTAACAAATTAATTTCCTTTATGTAATACATAATAATAGTAATAATATTTTTAATTGAGTAATTTATTTTTACTTTTATTAACATTACAAATATGTATATCGTATAATATACACATGTTTGGGGGGAGGGGGTCTGAAGATGAAGAACTTTCTCCCCCTACCAGTTTTCAATGATTTCGCACCCTGAGTTATGGAGCTAAATGCCATACAGAAAAACTGGAATCACAGACAATTATGTATGAAAACTAATATAATATGTTCTCATCAAGGATTAATAGTGACCATTTCGTAGAGCTAGAGTACTGCATTGGACCACTTTCGCTCGCTCAAACTCGATCGAATCTCCCACGCTCGATTTGCTCGAATATATAGAATATCAAATATCATTTCAATGGAACAATAATCGTACACATATATGTGTAAAATTCGTGATGGTAGTTTCAGCCCATAATCATTTTTTTTTAAATTTGATATTTGATAATTACATTTTAACATGGAGATGATAACAATCTTCAGTTTGGTTTCAATTTCACTGGATCTTTCACTTCACTAAGCAATTTTGAAGTCCCACTACCACAGACAAATTACGGTTGTACGTAAACTGCTGGGCTTCGCGTTCGTTTGCCTGTTCGAGCATTATTCGCTCGAGCGAAGAAACAGTCTATTTCGTAAGCAGTGCGAACTATTAGTCGATCGAGCAAAAAAGCCTCGATGCAGCACTCTAGTAGGAGCTATTGCTTTCATTGTTCCCAAATATAGCACTAGGCACAAGTCCCATATGGTGAACTGATAAGACTCCTATAGCTAGGTTAGAATAGAACGTCCAGAAAGTAGGTGATACTGACGAAAGAAATGAATAAACCAAGCGGATTTTTCTTTCTGCCAGAAAACATATTTTTGAAGCAGTTTTCTTCTTACACCTTGTCTAACATTCAGGCTGTGTTGCGAATGGAATCCATAGTTTTCGTGACACTCCCAATGCGGTTCAACTCCAAGTTCATCACCTATCGGCATGGGGGTGAGAAGGGGTGAAAAATAAAATGCCACGAATGACCTAGATTAGTGTCGAATCCATAGTTTTCGGAGTCGCTAAGCTGATTGGTGACATTCACGATCACATTTAAAATTAGTTACATTTTACACTATAGTTAGAATTCATTATTTTCCTTCTAATACAAGATTGGGATAAATAAATACCCGAGCAACTACGGGTAATCAGCTAGTTATATATATATATTTCGACCTCTCTTTCAGTTTGTGCACTACCTCTTGAATCACAATGAAAAAATATTTCGAAAACAATACTGTGGGAGTCAAAGTTGTAAATATGAAAACATTATAAACACAATCCGAGAAACACTATCGTTCTGCGGATTGCATAGAGTCACGGATGTCGGTTTGTGCGAAATTTAATATCGGTGGTTCTCGATTATTTTTACATGTCACCCCTTCCCACCCCCATCCCTAGGGGTGCCAGGGGTGTCTTTCCTCAACAGTATTTCTTTCCAGGTTGCAAGTGATACGTGTACCAAGTTTGGTTCAAATCGCTCCAGGCGTTCGAGAGTTATACCGGAACAAACAAATACACACACCCTCCCACCCACCCACACACACAAACACGCACACATGCATCCATTTCTATATAGATAGATTTTAAAACAGCAACCCATGGGCTATGAAGTCAGGAGGCCATCTTTGAGGGTGATTACTTAATTCTAGAAGTCAAAGGAGATGAACGCCTTATTTTAGACATTTCTATATGGGCCTCCACCTTCTGGTCCTTGTTAATTTGTTGTTTGGTAATCATGAATTTGCTTTTCCATTTCAGATGTGATGTACATGTGTGTGAATGGATTCCTGATTTCAGCGTCGAGAAGGTAAGTGCACTCTTTTACTTGTCTACTCCTGTATTCAGCTAATATCATGATTTTTGTAATGTTCTACATCGATGGGTCTAAGGTTTTAGTTATCACGGACCTATTTCGTTTTTATTTTGCAGATTCTCACGACTTAATATTTGAAGCCTTAAAGTGCATAAAATATTTACTTAAAGACCGGAAGATTTATCCTGGTATACTTCCCACCAGACGCGGCTCAGGATAAAATTTTTGCCCCCCCCCCCCTCCCTACTTTCAACCCTGGTCCGCCTGCTTTCCGCTTCCAGTAAAATCCTCGACAATGTTACATATTTACGGAATTAATAAAAACAATAACCTTATCTTTAAATACTTTAAGCATTGCTGTTAAAGAATACGTTTATTGCAGGTATGCATTTATTATGTACTTACATAATGCCTCGCGACTCCTTCAATCTCGTGTTATTATTTAGAATATGAAAAATCAGGTTTGCACCAACTGTTTTTAAAACGTCGAGTAACTTTTTCTCAAGTAAGGAGAAATAAATCAAGTTACTTTTGTGTGCATTTAAGTATACCGCGTTTGTTAGAACCTGTCCCGTTTCCCGCGCTGGCGATCGCTCGACAGTTTCGGTGCCAATGAGAAACGAGGTACAAATCGTCTGCTGGGCAACGCGGAGCGTATGGAAGCCAGAAGAGAGGCCCTTACGTAGACGCTGTTGCGACGTTGCGTATTTTAATTGGCTGCCTGGCTTTGACTTTTCCCAGCACGGAGAAAAGCCAGCGATCAGTTAGCGCGGGAACAGGGACAGGTTGTAACAAACGCGGTATAGTAATGGTTTTAAGTAACGCAGAATTGGGCCTCCCAGATGGCGCAGTGGTAGCGTCCCGGGTCCCGGGTTCGATACCCTGTGGAGGTACAAGTAGTTCGGATCTCACTTTAAACTGTAGGTCCAGTCCCGATTAGCTTTACTGTGCATAAAGTGGACTTAAAACACCAAATCAATCAATCAATGATGCAGAATTTTCTTAATTCTGCGTCGTCTAAAGATGTTGCCGTAATTTGAAGGCAATTAGTGTCAATGTTATTTAGATGGGCACCAGTAAAAACAAATGAACAATGTGTGGTTTATGTATTCAAACCTACCAGTAAAGTAAGTGTAATAGTAACCTACAGTTAATTTCTAAGCTACTGTAAATGTAAACTACAGTTACTTTTATAACTGTAATTTAGTTACAAGCAACAGTCACATGAAAACCTTAATTTGTTTGCGATTTTTATCTAGTAGATTGTTTCATGTAGAGTTGCACAGGTTTTCTGCATTTTTTAGTATATATCCATTGCTGATCCATACATATGTATTTTCAAGCCTTGAGTTAGTGCCTGCATATCTCAGGAAGAAGAATCTTTGGGCGCTACAACGCCAGGGGTTCCGGGTTCGAATCCTATCCTGGGCATGGATGTTTGTGTGTATTCATCAATTTCATCATATCATCACTCATCCCTATCTTCGCAAATTAGCCAAAAGTGGTGCATGTGTGTCAAGGAGGCGACATCTTTGAAAATGACGAAAATGATGTTGTGAAGCTCACTTGATTCGTTTTGTAAATAACAGTTGATACCTGATGTAAATTTGACCTGTATACAGTCTGTCATATAATTTTTATCGGACTTTAAAGGTTTTCATTTTTCTTTACTTTTTGAGCAAGTTAACTGCAACTATAACTCGGTTACTTGAAAAATCGGTAACAGTTTCATACATCGGAGACACGTTTCTTCAATTTTACACAAGAAACTACTTACGGAAATGAGTTTCTCCAAGGTTTACAACGTTCGTCGAGGTATTTTCTTTCATCGTGGAATATATTTGACCGGGAAATCATGTATTTTTTGAGAGAAATATCTCACCGACGCACAATTGCCATTGCTTACCCTACGACAACCGGATCCTGCGTACATTTGATGACGTAAGCCCCTGTCAGTGTTTCAACCCCTCCTTTTTTTACTAAGCTTGCCTAACGTAACCAAACCTAACCTAACCTTATCGGAAATGGTTCGTGGGGCTATCCGTGAATGGTTTGTGGGGCTATCCGTGTATGGTTCGTGGGGCTATCCGTCAGCTAATCGTGCATAATGTATAATTTCCACCGGTGACGAACACGATAGTAGGTATTTGTCGGTGAAGAAGGTTGAAACACTGCATACCCACAACGTGAGTCAAGATGTGCCGCCATATTGTGTATTCCGGAAGCGAAGAAAGGAATAAAAAAAATCACTCAGAATGTTAAAAATTGCGTTTATTTTCATGTAAAAAGCATAATGGCACCTTAAAGTATGTTCCGCAATACACAATTGGTAAGTGCGAACCATGCGAAACACAAAATATGCGATTTTAATGTGTCTCCGATCTATGAAACTGGTACCGAAAAATCTAATTTTTCGTTTTGCTTTTGGGAGCAACATTATTGGTGCTTGAAAAATTAAATATTCCACAGTTTGAACAAACACCCAGTCGATAGTTTTCCAGTGTAAATGTGAGTTCGTTTAATTAACTAAATGTATGCAATTTTTTTCTGCACTCTGCAAAATAAACATTTCGAACATTGGAAAACGGTATCAGTTCCTGAAGTTTGTGTCGCATGCTACTCTGCAAACACCGTGCTTTTTTATCATTGAGAGTATTTGTGTTGTTTCTGTAAATATTGTAAAGTTACATAAGAAGAAATGGGAGAAATGCAAATATAGGTTCAAACTTTTTTTTGTTTATTTAAACAAGTTTCTGTGTCTCTTTTGCTCGGTACGGTTCTTGTCGTTGAAGTATAAGCATTTCGTCGTTAAATTTAAACAAACGAAAGTAAACTGTGCGTGGTACTAACGCACCAATTACGGTACATGTATAAATGTAATGTAGCATGAACAGAATCTTATAACACCATTAATACTTTCTAATAGTCTGGAGGGGAGCAATGTTTGTGTATATACGTATATCGTCCTGTTTTTGTACCTTGTTACATTTGTACTTGGTGCAGAGTCTGAAGAAGACTTGCTAGAAGGTTGAAACGTTAAGTTTAGTTTGTTTTATAAAAAAATAAATTACTGCCTTGGTCAGCATATTGAGAACAGAATCTGTGTAAAATATATCTACCGAGAATCAAGCGAACAGTGTTTATACCATGTTGAATTTCTGACTGTTTAAACTTTTTTAACCGGTCTCACTGAAATGCAATACCAGATCAATCCTTAAAGTCACCCTCAGGATTTTTATTTTGTTTCAGGGGGGGGGGGTGCTTAAAGTGAGGAAAGGTGAAGTGATGCCTTCTCTTAGTTAAGAAAATACTCATAAAGCGTCCCCACCACAGGAATAGGCATTTAATCTGTTGTGTTTCACTACACCCCTCGTCCATGTTTTCACGCTACAATTTCAAAATTTGAATTGTATGAGCTCTTTTCAGATATTTCTGTAGACGCCCGTACCTAACTGCTATAACTCCCCAGTTCCAAAGAACGTAATTTACAGCAGTTACCGTAATCACAGTGTTGGAGGACGTCGCCTTGATACGATATTAGGGCCAATATTTAAGCACATGTTGCATGCGTCTGTTGACAAAATTTCGAACTGCGAGTGTTGGCAGGTACGGAGATATGTCCCAAAAATGTTACTTCTTCACTCAACCTATAAAATGCCTAATCATAAATCCATCAAATGCTGCATATGATCAATATTGGTCGCAAATGACAGATTGACATGGCATCAGTCATCATACGTCTAATTATGGCCCTTTGATAATTTCTGATATCTTTATCTCACTCAAAAGTGTATTTCTGGAAATAAGTTTATCCGATTTTCTGTATGGAATAAAGTGATAATATCTCAATGGATGAGGCTTTATAATGCAGAAAACCCGATGTAAATATCTCTTATGGTTTTCATGATATTAATTTTGAAAGCTTGGATTGCACGACTTTTGAAACACCCTGTACTCTACCATTCCTAAACAACGCATTAAGAGTTATTTGTAAGTTTTATTCCAAAAATGTTGTCCAAGAAATACTTTAAAATATGTAGTCTAGATACTTTCCTTTTGAATGTATAGTACGTTACATATAGTGCGTAATTTCTTCATTATCTTGAAACGGGTTGACCGATATCAGTCAATCCAGCTGTCAAAGGTCATATCTAGGAAATAATTTTCAACTGAAAAGTTTTGAACTAGGTGCCAAAAAATGTTGATACCTCCTAAACTGACGTCACTCATATGACTTTCGTCCCATAAGCTCTGAAGATATATCGCATGTATCGTAATTAAAGTACTATACTGCATTGGACGACTTTCGCTCTTTCAAACTCGATCGAATCTCCCACGCTTGAGTGTGATTCGCTCGAATAGAATATCAAATATCATTTCAAGGGCACAATAATCACATAAATACGAGGGATGATCGAAAAAAAAGGTTACAAAGCATATAACTTTTGATTTATTCACTGTAACGTAACGAAAATGTATGTGTAAAATAATAACATGTTTTTCTTGTTGCGAGTTTGAGGACTTCGGATTCTGACCATGTATACCCGAGAAGCGGACATTTAAAATGGTGACTCGCCTAGAAAATTGGTCAAGAGTAGAAGTGAGGGCAGTGGTGCGGTTCCTGTGGGCCAAAAACACTACACCTGCTGACATTCATTGTGGAGGTGTATGGGGAGGGGACAATTTCAAGGCGACATGTAGCGAAGTGTTGTCGTGCTTTCAAAGAAGGACGGACCAGTATTGTTAATGACAACCCTGGACACAGCGGTAGGCCCAGTACCTCAACCACTGACGTGAACTGTGCTCTTGTGGATGAGTGTATTCGTGAGGACAGAAGAAGAACATTACGCTCAATATCAGCTGAGCTGGGACTACCATTTGGTTGGCTGGCCACCATTATCTGACATGTGATGATGTCAAAAGAGCTGCCTCACGGTGGCTAAGAGAACTTGACGCGGATTTCTGTGCAACCGGTATGGAAAACCTCATCTACCGTTGTGACAAGTGCTTGAACAAAAAAAAGTGATTACATCGAGGACTAGTGTTGAGTGCCTTCCATCATCAGGTGTGTTGATCTTCCAGCTATGTCTAACACATACGCCATAATAGGCTTTGTAACCTTTTTTTTCGATCATCCCTCGTATATGTGTAAACTTTGTTCTGGTAGTTTCAGCCCATAATCATTTTTTTAAAAAATTTGATATATTGCTATGTATTGGTAAGCTAGACTAAATTACATTTTAACATTGAGATGATGACCAGGTTCACTTGAGTTTCAATTTCACTGCGTCTTTGAAGGCCCACTGCCATATACAAAATACGGTTATACGTGAACTATTAGACTTCGAGCGTAAACCGATCGTTTGAATGATCGAGCGTTATCCGCTCGAGCGAAGAAACTGTGCATTCCGTAAGCCATCTAGCGTCATCCGTGCGAACTATTAGACGATCGAGCAAAAAAGCCTCGGTGCAGCACTAATCGCTATGCAACATCGACAAACTTTCACAGTGTGTAGAGACAGACCAGATTTACATAATTGGAGGCCCGGTGCTCGTGAGGAAAATATAATTTTAGTGTATTTCCCAAAGAAATATATCTTCACGTACCAACCGCGACAGCTTTTTGTTCTCAAAACTTTATTAAGCTAAGTTCGTACTCCGGACAGATTTCTCTCAAATGCAAGTTCAGTATGGTATCTAAGCCTACAATAAAAGCTCTAATTTTATTATAATGGCAATTAGCATCCCCTGCACCGAATTCGTCACCCTCAGTCTTCAGGACAAGGGTGGTTTTCCTAGGTTTCACCCTTTTTCAACATCCACACGAAAACAGCAATACTCTGACGCCGTAAGGAATCCATACTAAAAATCACATCAATTTTGTCACAAGTGATCACCTCTGCTGTCAAGAAAAGTGGAAATAATGCAATGCTTCAAGACTAAATTCAATTAATTAATTTTCGGAACGTTGATCCAGTAAATAAGAATATCTAAAAGTGGTTCTCTATGAATATACTCTCTCAGTACTCAGGTAAAATTCGAAAATTTTCTGTCGATTTGTTCTCGAGTTAATTGCGACCAAAGTTACTCCATAAGTTACTAAGGGTGACAAGAAAATTGTTGCCAGGTTATAAGATCACCTTAGTGAGATAAATTGTCCTGAGACAAGTTGGAAACATGCATTGGGATTCTTTCTGATCTATGGTATTATTACGGTATTGTAGAAATGGTGAATTATTTTAAATATGCATAATATAAAACTCTCGTAAGGTCTTGTACTGATATTATTAATCAGTGCCGAGAATATTATTCTCTCTCGTCATTCAGCTATAGCATATAACTGCACATACACGCCAAACTTATATTTCTCCAACGCCCCTACACATAGTCTATTACTATACTGATCGTATTTCAAGTTGGCGGCTGGGAAAGAACGAATCAACGATCAGTTGAATTCTCTTCGACTGACATCGGGCATTCTCGTGTCACAAGGCACCGAATGTTGCTGACGGGACGAAACAAATGAGCGTTGAGTACACATGTTGCCAAACCTACTGTAAAATGGCGGAGATAAAGTTGATCAGCGCTGTTACTGGATAGAATTTGTACAATAGTACACAAAGCACGGAAAATTAGTGCACAAAACACCCAAACACTGTACAAAGAAGCTAATAAAAACAACTGGGAAAAAAGACGTACACTTGGCAACGTTGTAACGGGAGAGCGATGCGCACATCCTCGAAGACGATTGGTGGACAGATGGAGCTTTGTAGGTCAGCCACCAGATGGGCCTGCGATCAGTATAATCATATGCGTGCGCAAGGGGTGGCAGTTGTCCCTCCTAATACTCAGAAATTAAGTGTAGAGAAATCTTATAACCGTTATTATACCGTGTTTGCTACAACCTGTCTGGTTTCCCGCGCTAGCGATAACTCGACAGTTTCTGTGCCAACGAGAAACGAGGAACGCTGCTGTGCACCGAGGAGCGAATGGAAGCCAGAAGAGAGACGCTTACGCAATCGCTGTTGCCACGTTGTGGTCTAACTCCAATGTGTTTTGTTTGTGTCTGCAAGAAACTTGCTTTGTAAGCGTGGTGCTGATTAGTGTGGTGTTGAATTTGTGATTTCCCGCGTATCTTATGCGCAACCTGGCTTCGGTTACTCCCAACGACGGGTTCACCCTGTCTACAGCGGCTACGCCGCGTGGGTTCTGCTAGAAAGGTCAACGACTGGCAAGCGCGAGAAACGTGACAGGATCTACCAAACGCGATATAAAATATATTATCGTATTATCTTTAAAAAATAAAGTATTGTCAATACGACGGAAGTTCCAAGCATCTACGGCAGGTTTATTTCCTATATAATTGGACGATCTCACTTCGTTCTGCAGCAAATTACTTGTTATTAAGACTCACGGATGTTATGTTGTGTTACACCTATGTGGTCGCACAATAAATTGGTCACACATTGGAAATAAAATTATATGTAGTGGTTTTGAATCTGCTGTACGAAATCATGTTTATATGTAAATTTGTCTGAACCAGAGAGAAGGAAAATGTAGGGGGAGAGGAACAGAGAACTTTCGTGCCGCGGAAGCTGGAATTCTTCTATCGTTTAACGGAAATAAACAACTTGACTGTCCTCGGCACCTTTTACAAATCTTTTGTGTCACCTAAAATTGAATACTGTTCTCCGATCTGGTCTATGGCATGCTACCCAAATTCAGATAGACTAAATGCCGTCGTAAATTTTTTCCTGGCCATTGTTCGACATCGAATTCCCTCCACAAAACACTTGCAAAAGTCCATCCTCCTGCAAATGTTAAATATCCAAACTCCTCAAGAGAGACATAGACTGGCTGACCATATATTTCTACACAAAATAGTGAATGGCAACATCAGAAGTGACCGCCTTCTTCAGGAAATTCACTTTCGTGTGCCTGTCCGCTCAACAAGAAGCACTCAACTTTTTGCTTCTCAGAAGCCGAGATTGTGCCTCATCCAGCGGTCTCTGTTCCATAGACTGCCCAGCGAATATAATAATCTAGGAAGCCAAATAGACATTTTTGAAAATCTGGACCGTTTTAGAAGAAAGTTAACTAAAAGTATGTAAGTCTCTTAACTCTTAACCACAGATAATTTTTCTATGTTATTATTTTTGTTGTATTAGGTTATTATTTTTGTCCTTATGTTCTATAAAATCGTTCCAATGTAAAATGGCTAATGCTGTATTTGGAATCTTCTATTAATAAATATATAAATAGAGTGATATTCGGTTGTCTGGACACACACTATATACTCCCCTGTTTAGTACCCATGAATCAGTGAGGTGGAATGAGGTTTTCTTTCCCCTACTTCACTTTTATCAAGGGTTTTGACCCCTTTAACCAGAGTATCTGCGCACACCTGAGAATAATCACCTCTCGTATACACTAACCATTTTTTAGCGATAAATATTAACTTTTAAGAATTGTCTTTCACTACATTTACTCGTCTTGCTCGTACTGTTCACATTTTCCCCCTTCCGTCATCGTGAGTCCTTTGACTTTGGTCGTCCGGGGCAATTGCCCCTTTTGCACCCAACTTCAGCAGCTAGTTAAATCTCAAATGTATCGTATTTTCCAATTTTGTACCCCATCCAAAGGATTGAGCGAGCGATAGACGAGTAGGTGCCGACGTGCACTTAATGCCCATGACACTAGCTGAGCACGACCTTTCTGCACCAACCTTGGAACGGAAAAAAAGGAGAAATAACAAAACACTCTGATGGCAATTTGCTTTTTGTGGCGCCCTCGCGGTTGCAATACCGCCCTGACCGGCTTACGTCAAATGGTAATGTCGTCTGCAAAGTGGAGACGACGGGTCTCTCTCTCTGTGTCTGCAAGCTGGAAATGTCACGTGTTACGTCATCGCTTCTGCTGCCCCAGTGTTGCCAGGCCGGATTATTAAAAAAGAGCTAAATCGCACCTGAAATGGAGCTAAAAGCACTCCTGAAAGTAGAATTGCGGGGACACCAACGATCTTGTTCTAAAAAAAAAATCCTCCTTGTCACGTACACAAACTGCATTGCCATTCTTTGAAATAAAGGACCATAGATGGCAGCATGCAAAAGGAACAACGGTTATATGAGGTGATGCATAAAGCAGTTTAGAAAGTGGGAAACAGATGGCACCGCCCAGGAGAACTTATACGATTGTAAATAGAGACAATGGAAAGAGCAGATATGATGAAATAGTGATTGTATATATTAATACTAATTATGAGGAAATAAATAAATAAATTTAACATAATAACAGGATATAAATAAGGAGAAAATGGGAATTATCATTCAGTAATGGCATAAGTGATTAATATACAAAAGTAATGAAGTCGAATTGTAATTTCGATTTTGTGTCCATTACAGTTCCCACGAACTGAGAGTTTCGTGTGGCTTTTGGTTGTTTCCCTAGGTGTAGCGCCATTTCACGGCAGCACCCAAACACATTTGGAAGCGCATACACTGTAGCTCCAAGTTAAGGTTAGCGCCGGCTAGGCGGCGATCTTTAACTAACCCCTTTCTCTTTGTTTGTCTGGGGGATTGATTTTCTTAATATTTACGTCAATTTGGATAAGATCAACAAAGAAGCCCAGAGAAAAAAATACACAATATGTAATAATTACAAGAAGAAGCCTTAGTAATTACAAGAAGAAGATGACCTAGTAATTACAAGAAGCCTTACCTTAGCGATTATAAGAAGAAGAAGCCTTATTAATTGCAGGAAGAAGGCACCATAATCATTACAAGAAGGAGATGCAATATTAAACATAAGAAGAAGATGCCATATTAATTAAGAGGCTCTAAGAAGATGCCATATTAATTAGAAGAAGAAGATGCCATATTAATTAAGAGGCCATAAGAAGAAGATGCCATAAGAAGAAGAGGCCATATTGATTACAAGAAGAAGAAGCCTAAAGAAGATTAGCTACAATAGAAGAATAATATTGTATAAGAGGATTTACAAAGATATTAATACTTGTATATAATTATTCAAGAATATAGTACGAATTGTACCCTCCGTAGTGGGTTAAATCTGCTCTTAGCGTTAGTAACCTTGGTCTGTGCCCAGAGGTATCTCTCATTGTCTCTCCCCTGTGCTAAGCTGGTAGATGCTCACGCTAGGGACGTGGCATCCTACTATTTTTTTTTCCTGCAGGGGAAGAGATCCTTTATTAAATCAACAAATATAAGTAATAATTAATTATTGGTTTTGACTTCAGGTATACTTTACTCAGGGAAATGTCGCCCCCCACACACAGAGTGCACCTAGAACAAAAGCCTTGTGTGTCATGTGTGTTCATGTTGTATGCTTTTCTCTCTCTACCCCTATCACCAGTGGCGTGCTCAAGGGGTGGGTTGGTGGGGGTTAAAAAAACCCATTTGGCTCAGTACTCCTAAAAAAAGAACATCAAAGGTAGGAAAAGATGGCGAAATGAGGGCTGAGTACCAGAAAAAGTATACATATCCCCTCCTTTTTGATAATCCTCGACACGCCACTGCCTATCACCCTCTCTTCTTCATATCTCTGTATTTTTCTTTCTATCTCACTCTCTCCCATTTATCACCTTCTCCTCTCCCTTTCTATCTCTCTCGTTTCTTTTTTTTCCCATTTTTCTTAGGTCCTCACTGATGGTGCAGTTGTAACCTCGTCGACTTGTTATCAAGGGGTCTCGGGTTCGATACACAGAGGTACACAGCGGTTCGGATCGATGATTGAAACTGTAAAGCCTCTTCCGATTAACCTTTCTGTGCATAAAGTGAACGTTAAAAAATTCAAACTAATTTCATTGTCCATTTCTCGCGTCACATCTTCATATTATAATGTCTCCCTTCTGTATCTCCCTCTATTCATTCATTTATCTATCTCTCCCCCCTATAAGCATGGACACTGGAAGTGAGGGGGGGAAGTGAGGCTACGCCACTTGGAAAATGTCAGCCTAAACTTATATTTTACACACATAAAATTTTATTTGTCACCACTGGCGTACGCTGGGAAGACTGATGGGGCCACACCCCCTCTGAAAATTTTGAGAAAATAAGCATTTTCAAATTAAAGCAGTGACGAAATCGGGAAGAACCAGAATGACATGGTACCTTCGAAATGAATGTGTATTTATTGAGTGGGTACCACTCTTTCGGGTTAAACATAACTCGTTTGCTCCTTGGAAAACATCCTGCGGACATCCATGCATCTCAAACCTTCTCTAACCCCCTATCTCTCTCTCTCTCTCTGACTCTCTCTCTCTCTGTCTCTCTCTCTCTCTCTATTTCTCTCTCTGTCTCTCTATTTCTCTCTCTGTCTCTCTGTCTCTCTCTCTCTCTCGCTCTCTCTCTCTCTCTCGCTCTCTCTATTTGCCCGACCCTGTGGCCGAGTGGTTAGCACATCGCGCTGCGACGCCAAGGGTCCCGGGTTCGAATCCCGGTCGGGCTTGGTTGTTTGTGAATGTCCATTTATCAATTTCATTATTTCATCACTCATCCCCATCTTCGCAAATTAGTCAAGAAGCACAAAACGCGAAGTAAAATAAACTAAATCAATCAATCTCTCTCTATTTGTGCTGATAACTGCATGGAGCCAAAACACGGCTCTGTGGTCGTAACGTTCCTAGTGGATATATCACCCTGCCACGAAGACACATTTTAGAGGAAGACACATTCTCGATCTCGCCCATGTTGGAGGTGATGTGATCAGCATCACGCTCCTACCGCCTTTACTCCCCAGGCTTACCCCCAGGTAACCATTTCCGAGGCTGGGTGAGCCTTAGAGCAGCGCAGAAACGTGGAAATGACTGGAAAAATTACTTGTCCAGATCATCTGCCCCTGGATTCGAAAACTAATACGTCAAAATCATCTCGGACATAAGCGTCATTTTGAACCGGTTGGTAAAAGAAAATAATATTTGCCACTTATATGAACAGAAGTTATCTGGTGTCCCCCCCTCCCCAAGCACGTTACGATTGTTTGATTTGCTGTTTTAAGTTCACTTTATGCACAGTAAGGCTAACAGAGACTGGACCTACAGTTTAAACTGTGATCCGAACCACTATGGGCCTCCACCGGGTATTAAAATCCGTGACCCCTTGATTACAAGGCGACGACGCTATCACTGCGCCATCGGGGAGACCCACACGCAGTGATGTGCCGTAGACTATAAGTTTACGTCTACATGCGTTGTCTACACGTAATCTACGCGTAGATTACATAGGGTTGTAGTTTACATACACTACGTAGACAATCTAAAGTGCACTAAAATTAATTTTCAAGGCTTTCATGAAAGGAAAGTGACATTTTCAACTATATTGATTCCGAACGAAATGAAAAGAACCCTATTTACAAAAAAATTTCTCTTCTCTTCTATTACCAACTATGGAAGAAGATAAATAGTATGCAAAAAACAACAACAGATGGCAGTCGTGAGACAAGAGTGGTCTTTTTCCCATAAAACACTAGAATATTTCCTATATTAGGTTTCTTCCTAGGTGAGAAATTGTTCCAATTTGGAAGAAATAGTACGAAAAGTTTTCCTTACCCATCAGCAACTGATACGCAGTATATTTGTTTTAATTCCACGGCGCCCTTTGCTAATCTTTCGCCATGTTGTTTACATAGATTACGTAATCTACGTGTATAAAATAGTCTACGTGTAGAATGTAGACTACCGTTGTTTACGCGTATAGGCACATCACTGCCCACACGTTACGATTGCTCTAAGTAAGGTGGCTTGGCAACACTGGATGGAATCAAACAGACTCCTACGCCCTTTCCGGGAATTTTTCATTATTCTTGTGTACGACGCGGGCGGCTAGCTGCAAGCAAGGTCGACGCTCTGCTCATGACCTACCTGAAGAGGTCGATTTTATGCAGGGACGTTCGCAGTGCCTCGAGGCGTCCGTCGCATGGGAAATGACATGTTCCATTCCGACTCGCCTGGCAGCACTGATGCGACGTTCACTACGTGCTTTGTCTGCACGGAATCTACGTGTAGATTCAGTGTTTGGAAAGTTACTTTTTAATGGTTCAAAGAGTAACTTGAGTTGCCGTTACTAGTTGCTTTCTGCTGGAACTGGTAAGCAAATTACACACAATCAGTGACACATTCGTCGTAATGAACACATTTCACACAATCAGTGATATATTCATCGTAATGAACAAATTACACACAACGAGTGACACATTCATCGTATTAAACAAATTACACACAATAAATGACACATTCATCGTAATTAACAAATTACATACAATCAATGACACATTCATTGTAATGAAAAAATTACACACAATCAGTGACACATTCATCGCAATGAACAAATTACACACAATCAGTGACACATTCATCGCAATGAACAAATTACACACAATCAGTGACACATCCATGGCATTGAACAAATTACATACAATCAGTGACACATTCATCGTAATGAACAAATTACACACAATCAGTGACAAATTTATCGTAATGAACAAATTACACACAATCAGGGACACATTCATCGCAATGAACCAATTACATACAATCAGTGACATATTCATCGTAATGAACAAATTACACACAATCAGTGACACATTCATTGCAATGAGCAAATTACACACAATGAGTGACACATTCATCGCAATGAACCAATTACATACAATCAGTGACACATTCATCGTAATGAGCAAATTACGCACAATGAATGACACATTCATCGTAATGCACAAATTACACACAATCAGTGACACATTCATCGTAATGAACAAATTACACACAGTCAGTGACACTTTCAGCGTAGTGAACAAATTACACACAATCAGTGACACATTCATCGTAATGAACAAATTACACACAATCAGTGACACATTCATCGTAATAAACAAATTACACACAATCAGTGACACATTCATCGTAATGAACAAATTTCACACAATCAATGATACATTCATTGTAATAAAATAAATACACTATACCCAAAAGCAGGCACGTAGCCAGGTGGAGGGCTAAGGGGGCTGAAGCCCCCCGCCGAAATCCAACAAATATCTAATTTAAATCGTGTATAGTGGTAATCAGTGGCGGTGATTAGGAGGGACAGTTGCCCCCACACTTTTGAACCCGCACTGTGCTAAACTTTATCTAGCAAGGAAAAGTAAACTCTCCCCCCCCCCCCCAGTTTTGGCACCTTGCCCCAATCGCCGCAACAATTAATTTTACTTCCTTAGCAAGATTAAACATTTAATAATAATGTATAATAGAGCAACCAGCTTACATTTTTATATTCTACAATTTAATCCAAAGAATAAATGGATCCACAGCTCCCAAAATTTATAGTTTTGTTTGTGAGAGGTCACACAATATAAACTTTATGAGTAAAATTTGCGCCTAACTTGTAGTCTTTTTTAACGGAATGTGCAAAAGTTAATAACAAAATACAATAACTATGTATTTCAGTACACTAACTGTACAAAATTTAAGACAAATAATGTCACTCATACGGTGGATGGAGTAGCAAAGTTCTCCCATTTATATAATTATAATAATAATAATAAATTTGGTTAATTTTTAATAGCTTATAATAGTTATTATTGTAAAATGACTTATTGTCGGGGCCTCCCCCATGGCGCAGTGATAGCGTCATTACCTTGTAATCGAGGGGTCCCGGGTTCGATACCCGGTGGAGGCACAAGTGGTTCGGATCCCACTTTAAACTGTAGGTCCAGTCCGGATTAGCCTTACTGTGCATAAAGTGGACTTAAAACAACAACTCAAACAAACAAACAATTATTGTCATTATTATTTCTACTAATCAAGTTTTATCAATGGCCTACCACCCCTCTACAAATATTTCTGGCGACGCCTATGCTGATAAGGGATGAGCCCCTCCCCCCCGAAATAATATCCTGGCTACGGGCCTGCCCAAAAGTCACTAGACACCCAAGTGAACGTGGTAGTAGTGTAATGGTCTGGGGCTGTTTTTACTGGTTTGGATTCGAGCCAATAGTTTTGGTCAATGGGAACACGAACAGTGGTGTTTATCAGGACATTGTAGACAACAGCATCCTCCCCACACTGTGGCAACAGTTTGGAATGAGCCCTTTTTTCTATCAGCACGATAATGCCCCTGCCCACAAAGCAGGATCCATTGCATTGTGCAATCAGGTGGATGTGCTTAGCTGGCCCGCTCAAAGCCCCGACTGGAACCTCATACACAGTCCGTCCAGTGGGAAAGGTGACTAATGAGAAATGAAAGACAAGACGTTGTGGACTGCTTGTTTACAATAACGTTTATACCTCGTAAGTCAATACATGCACTGAAGCGGTTGTAGAACTTTGTGAAGCAGTCTTGGTACTCCTGTTTCGGAATAGCCTCCAAAATCGCGGTCGAAGCCTTTGGATGACTGGAATGGTGTCGAAACGCCTTCCTTTCAACGCCAATTTCAGTTTTGGAAATAGCCAGAAGTCGCATGGAGCTAATTCTGGAGAATATGGGGGGTGATTGAGCTCCACTATCCCTATTTTGGCCAAAAACTGGCGTACCAGCCTTCTCTTGTGCACGGGTGCATTGTCGTGCAACAGAGACCATGATCTCTGTTCCCGATATTCAGGCCGAACTCTACGAATCCTGGCCAATAGACGATGCAAAACACCCACGTAATATTCAGCGGTCACAGTGTGACCCTCTGGAGTGAATTCCTTGTGGATGATGCCTTTGGAATCGAAGAAAACCGTGAGCAGGGTTTTGATCCGGCTCTTCTGCATGCGCACTTTCTTCGGTTTTGGAGAGCCTGCACCATCACGAAATCTTGCATACCACTTAAACATGTTCTTACGGCTCAATGCCTCACTACCGTAAAAATTTGAATCATTTGAAACGTCTCTGTTGCTCTTTCACCCAATTTGAAACAGAATTTAATGTTGGCACATTGCTCCGTTTCCGACGTTCAGCAGGTACTGTCAGTCACATGATCCGTATGCGTAATAGTGCTTTGCAACTTTGCCGGAAGAAAGTCGAATTGTGTCGCTACGTAGTACATATACTTCTCCATAGATGGCACTGGTGGTTCCGTGGCAAAAAAACAGTCACCTTTCCTACTGGACGGACTGTGTATAACATCTTTGGGATAAACTGGACCGTCGTCGGTTGGCTGCCAGACCCACTCGACCGAAAACCACCCATGAACTATTCACGAGACTACAGGACGATTGGAAAGAATCCACCAGCAATATACCAGAACGTAGTGGAAAGCCTGCCCCGAAGATTAAATGGTGTAATAATAGCGAAGGGAGGTTCGACATCTTCGTTACCTGGCCGGTGTCTTTGTAACGAACAGCACTGGGTGTCCGATGACTTTTGGCTATATAGTGTACATGAAGATTTACATGCAGTGGCGGCGATTAGTAGGGGCAAGGGGGACAGTTTCCCCCACTTTTTTCCTAGTTCAACAACCACGTTTCAAATGAATGCAACAATACACACACAATAATTAAGTCCTCGTAATTACAAACGGGTAATTGCAATAAGGCGTGGATGTTCTAAATTTAGCATGCAATGGAGCCCAGCTACCTTGCCTTAGTCGATTCCACAAAAGTAATTTCACCTTAGCATCCAAAGACGACACATAATTGGAAAAGGTTGCCAAGTATAGCTCTTATGAATTTTCAAGTTAACAATTTAAGTGTCGTGAATTAATTGTAAATGTTGATAACGTTACTTTTATTGCAAAAAGTAACAGTTACATTTAGAATTGATAAAAAAGTAACCATTACTGCCAAACATTGCATTGATTACATTGGCTATCAGACACGTAGACAAAAATAATTTAAAACCCTTTGAAAGGGAAGTGACTTTTTCAATATTTCATGGTTCGTATCCAGCCGAAAACTACTAGTTACGAGCATCAAATGTTGCGAAAATGATAAAATGTTATTAGCTCAATCAGGAGAAAAAACGTCGAATGTCGGGAATAATTCCATAAAATCTGAATTTTGGTCCGTTGTTAGAACACTACTAGGAGTGCAAAATCCCAAACCTCTCCCCAGCATCCCCCTAAACATCAATTAAGCAGACTCGCAGTTCCTGACTTATATCTCCGTAACCGATGGTCATAGGCATATGATCCTTTTTAGTCTTAATCCTCATTAGATGGGCAACGAGAAAGATTCAGTTTAATTTTTCGATAATGTCCGTAGTTTTGCCGTAAATTAAAAACATAATCTTGAAAATATGCAATTTTTCTAGTACTTGCTTAAAGTTTTTGCCTTGTAACTTTTGAATAAATTAAATTGCAGGAAATTGTTTCGAATAAAAGTTGTAGCCTAATTTATAAGCTTTAAAATGACATAAGTTTTGTATTTTTATGAAAGAAACATATGTCCAAATGGAGGATAGTAGCAAAAATATAATAAGTATGCAATAAACTGTATTAAGTGTATAAAGTATAAGAAATAAATAATGAAAGTTCCGCTAGATGGCTCTCATCTGGTGGATCGAGAAGAAGAGTCTCTCCAAGGATACAACACCACATTCGTAATAAAATTGTTTGTTATTAGTTTATAATAGTTGTTGTATAATAATAACGGTACCCTTGACCCTCTGTACCCCCTGGAGAATGTGAAATATTTTGCATGGTTTATGAAGATTTTGTAGTTAATGAACGTTTTCAGTTGATTTTAGCTCTGGGAAATGTGTTGTTGTGAAGTAAAGTACGTCTGTTACCTTAGCGTGTTACTTTACTGTGAAGCAGAACAGCCCGAAGGCTTCACGCAAGTGAATATAACACCCAAAACGACTTTCCACAACAGCAGCTATAATTTTACATAGTTAGGTTAGGATTGTTAAGTTTGGTACTATTTTCGACGTGTCCTTTCGCTATTTTAGTGTGCATACAAACAGTTTTTACTAACAAAAAGCGGCGAAAGTACTCTGAAATTGCAGGTTTTAACTTACGTGGGCCATTCTTTGGGATCAATTATCTTTTATATTTGTGCTTTCCTAACGCTGGAACCACTTTTACATTGAAATCTGTCGATTAAAAAGAAATTCGACGTAATTCTCGAGGGGGTACTGTGGGTAAACGGCCCCATAATAAGCATTACAGCTATTATTGTTTTTAATACTTCTACAAAAAAAAACCTGGCGGCACCCATGTCTCTTACTGCTATTAAGAAGAAGTTTGGATAGAAATGGAAATGCGATATTGATTTGGATCTGTCGTTCGTGCAAGTATTTAGTATAGACCGGATCTGCCATTTTTATTAGCAGGGCAAGACATCCCGACGCCGCTGCCATACAAGAAATACGTAATACTCTCTCCAGCGGGCATTTCTGGGGGAGAGGACAAAGATTCACTCTGGGTTTTAGGAATTCATATACGCCCCGCCCAGTCATCTGTTTGCGAGTCCAGCCGCTCTGAATTCTCTTTTGCTTTTTAATATACTGTTTCCTGCAACGCATGGCGTTTGGCACGGACCACGGTCCCCTCGTGCTAGACGGGTTTATGGTCCGGTGCTAGCCAGGAAGCCTGGCTAAAGGTGGACACGGTGGAGTAAGCTCCGCTTGTAGGCGCCTGGAGAATTTTTTCTAGGAGGAGGGTCAAAATCCTTAAGCGGGATATATTGATATCATGTTTACGTGTTGTCAAACAGGCCCATAGCTGGAATTGATCTCCTGCACAGAGAAAAATGTTTGTTTGGATTAACCAAAAAAATGGTAGTGGTGAACAAATCGTTTGTTTAAATAGGCATCAACCAAACAATTGTTCACCAGTACCAAAAGATTTGGTCAAGTTCTATTTGCTTGTCGTAAACAATTTTTTGGTTACCAAAACCAAATGTTATTTTGGTAAATCTAACAAAAAATGTAGCCCATTTGTTTAGGAAAACCAAATAATTTAGTTAAAATTACCAAACGATTTGTTAAATAATTTATCCATAATTACTTGTTATAATGTGGCTAATTTTAGCTAGGGTGGATACTAGATAGTTTGTAGAAACTAACTGATCTCAAAATACACATTCAGAATAGCAAGTTCACATGAACTAACCGTTTTTGGATCGTGTTTGCTTTTCTGTGCAACATTTTTTTTTTTTTTTTTTTTTTTTTTGTCCTCGTTTTCCATTTAGAAGGCTACACCTTCTCTTTGGTAAGTGAATTGTTTTCATAAATGTTTTCTCTTGCAAGGTGATGGTCTAAGTGTGTTTTCAGTATTGAAGTGGTACAGATTTACTTATTCTGGGGGTAGTTCACTTAGATGTTATTTATTCAGTAGTGGGAAAATTACTTCTTAGGAAAGTAATAATTTGCTATGGTGCGGCATGTGTTGGATATATCACGTGCCGTAGTTCCGGAGGATGATGGATTATGTACAGCTGATAATCAGGATGCTGTGGATCTATCAGGAAGGTATACATGGTTAAGAGATGCTGTAATGGTGTGTAGTGATAAGTGGGAAGGCAGTCGTGTAGAGCATCTTCGTACATTGTGCTGAGAAGTTGTGGATGGTGCGAGTTCATTCGACCAGTTATATATTTGTGACGGATGACTTCGATGTGGGTTGTGATTTCCGGGAAGGTTATTCGCTCGTACAGTAGTCGTGTAGGACTTGGTAGGACTACTCTGAAGGCCAAACGAAGAGCATGTCTTTCCAGAACTTGTAGTTTGTGATAGAATGAGTCTGGCGCTGATATCCATGCAGTGTGGCCGTAAATTATTGCTGGTCGAAGGAAAGCCTTGTAGGTATGTAGGACAACCTGGGAGTTGAGTCCCCAGGATGTTCCAATTAGCCGTTTGAGCAAGCTCAGACGATTTGTAGCTTTTTGGACGATGTTGAGCAATTGAGGTTTCCATGTTAGCTTGGAGTCAAATATGACTCCTAGGTATTTTGCAGTGGTGGCAGGCAGAATTGGCGTTCCCCGTATTTTGATGTTTAATAATGTTGGGTTCCTTTGGATCTTCGAGCGACAGCCTGTCTGTAGAAACACCAATGCTTGTGTTTTGAGAGCATTTATTGTGAGACGCCATGTGTCACACCATCTTTGGAAGGAGTTTATAGCTGGTTGGAGAGTTTTGTTTATAGCTTGGATGGTTGAACAACAGGCGAGAAATGCGGTGTCGTCAGCGAATTGGTAGATAGAAACTTGTGGGGGTTTTGGCATATCGGCAACGTATAGTATGTAGAGTAATGGTGATAAAGCAGCACCCTGTGGAACGCCAGAGTAAGGGAAAATGGGGTATGACATCGTTCCATTTACAGTGACATAAGCGACCCTATTTGTTAGAAAGCTGTGTACTAATCTGACATAGCAAAGCGGTAGTTGGAATTTATGGAGCTTGTAAATGAGTCCAGTATGCCATACTTTGTCAAATGCTTTCTCCAGGTCGAATATTACTAGACAGGATGGTTTGGAAGTGTTGAAGTGATTTGTGATGCGAGTCGTTAGTTTTAACAAATTATCAAGGACACTGTGTTGAGGTCTAAAGCCTGCTTGGTGCGACGGAAGTAGACTGTGTGCTTGTAAGTGCATGTGTATGCGTCGAACAATGATGCGTTCGAATATTTTGCTAAATGTTGATGTGAGCTGAATAGGTCGATAGTTTGTGGGGTTGGTACTATCTTTGTGTGGCTTTGGAAACATTAGAACTTTCGAAATCTTCCAGTCTGTCGGGTAGTGTCCTGTGCGGAGGATAAAATTGTAGATAATAGCCAGAAAGGACAGCAATGCAAGCGGGGCCTGTTTGATCAATACATATGTGATATTGTCCAAGCCGGGAGCGGTGTTTCTCTTCCTACGCACAGTATTGATAATATCTTCTGTTGTAATAGGAACAGTTAGAGCATTATTAGGATCAATATCGTGCGTATTGCTGGGTTGCAGTTGCCTGTTATTGGAGTTGGTGACTCTGTCAATTTTGGTCTGGAGGCGGAGATTTGGAGCTAATTGTGGTGTTGGAGTGAAAGTGTCTTGCAAGACATTTGCGAAGGCATAAGCTTTTTCAGTGTCGGTGTTTAGGGCTGCGTCCTTGATTGTTATTGGATAAGGAGTACTACTGGATTGTCCAGTGAGCACCTTGAAACGTTTCCAGTATTTGGTGGGATGGCTTTCATCACTCAATTGGTTGCACGTTTCAATCCATCGACGTTGTTTATAAGCTTTTATATAGTTTTGTACGGTACGCAGCCATTGACGGTGTAAGTTAAGGGATTCAGGATTTCTGGTCTGGAGGTAGTCCCTGTATGCTCGTCGTGATGCTGTGATTAGGTGAAGATATTGCGGAGGTAGCTTGGGTTTGTAACTATTCAGAGTGGTCGTAGGTATGTTAGTGGTTGCCGCACTGGTAATCTGAGCAGTAAGATGTTCCACCGCCGTATCGAGTTCCTCTGAATTGTTTGGTGGTGGATGCGGGTGAGAAAAAGCATTCTGTATCTTTTCACTATATGCCTCCCAGTTCGCTTTGTTGTAACACCAGATTTTTCGAGGTTGTATTGTACTGCTCGTATTGCGGTTACCAAGATTTAAGGTAATTTTCACTGGGTCATGGTCACTGCCGATGGAATCCAGCACAGATATGTTCAAGCAGGCACTTAGAGATGTTGATGTTATAACAACGTCAGGGGTAGTGTTACTTATGGGACGTGTGGCTCTGGGCAGTACATGGAATTCTGCTGTAGTGTTTTGGTCCAGAAATTGTAAAAAGTTTGTTTTGTCTTGCATGGTTCGGCTATGATAATTGATGTCCGCTGCTATGATATAATGTTTGCTAAGGGTTTGGATATGTTGAAAGAATTGGTATGGAATAGTCTCCCCTGGTCTTACATAGATGGTAGCAAAAGTAACGACCCGGGATGGAAAATAGATGGTACTAGCAGTATGTTCTGGCAAGTGGAAGTTTGGTGGGAAGGTAACTGTTCGATATGGTAATTTTCTATCTACTCCAATTGCTGTGCCGCCGTTTACTCTTAATCCCGGCGGACCATCGTGGCGTAAGATGTTGTATGGTGGAATATGACAGATCATTTTTGGAGCAAGATAGGTTTCGTTTAGCGCAAAGCAGTGAACAGATTCTTCCAAAAGCAGGTGTTGCAATAAAGCTTTTCGTTTAGAAACAGATCGGATATTTAAAAATAGAAAATTATACATATTCCGTACTGCCATATTCAAAACCTTAAACCTCAGTTTCCAAGTGGGATATGTGGAAATGCACATGAGGACCAGAGTATGTTGCATGGAGTTGCAAGTTGAAAATTGTTTTTGCAGATGCTGTTACTTGGGTTAATATGTGCGTTCTTAAAAATGGGTGCACATTTTGGAGAGTCAGGGTGAAGAAACGTATTAGATCTTCCACTGTTACTGGATTTCGTAGTGAATTGTCAGGTTCTGTAGCAGTGTCATTGGTGCGCAGGGGAACTGTTAGATCAGGGTGTTCAGGTATTGCATCTGGCTTGGCTTTGCATTTGTAACTGTATGTAGGATGGTTTTCCGTGCATGTGACACATTTTGGTGCAGCAGTTTGGTTTTGTCATTCTCTGGTTGAATGGGGTCCTGAACAGTATCCGCATTTATCTCGATTTGGACATGCAGCAGTAGTATGCTTGTTATACTGTTGGCATTTTTCGCACCGCAATGGAAGAGGTTGTTGAGAACGGGATGGTTCAACTTTGTACCTGCGTCTGTATATGTATGCTCCACTGTGTAGTAGGGTGTCTACAGCATTTTGTGAGTCTGTTAGGACCCGCACCATGTATGTGGGTCCGTTGTTATTGCGAATACGGATACATTTGCGGATTTGTACACCTTCGCATTCCAGTTCCTCAAAAATCTCTTCGTCTGTTAGACTAGGTTCTACACCCCTGATGACAACTGATAGTAGTGGGGATTTATGTGGTGGTGGTGGTTGTTTTTGAATGGAAGCATTTAGTGTTTGGATGTTTGCTTTGGCTCCATAGATTTCAAAAGAAGCTTTGTTTCTAATTAGTTTTGCAAAGTCTGGATCTGGTGATTTCAATATGATGCCATTACAGGTGAACAGTATTTGTGCAATTTGTGCCCTTGGCACATACTTAGATGTTTGTTGGAACACATGTTTTGCTGTGTTGAATTTGGTGTCATAGTTGGTGAGCAGGAAGTTATATAAGCTGGTATCTTGTTGTTTGGATTTTAGTTGGGTTGCATGAGCTGTATTTCCTGTATCTCGTTTAATTGGTGATCTAGATCGTTGACGTTGAGGTAGAGGTAATCCTTCGTAGGAATTGCGACGTCGGTGTTTTGTGGAATAGCTGGACGTTTGCATTGGATCATTGGTACTTCGTGAATCTAGCATCGTCTCGGAGTTTGGACCGTCCGTCCGTTTAGTATCTCCGGTGAAGGTTTTCACCCCTTCTCGCTGTCGTAGCAGCGTTGCAGGAAGACCATGATGCATATCAGAAGACCACAACCGTGTGTTGTTATATGATCCAATGGAACAAACGAAAATCCTGTGGGAAAGCGAACAAACTCGAACCAACCGACAACTCAATCCAATGAAGCAATTCCAAACTAATTGTAGAGCCCAGGACAACCAAGAAGAGGAAGGATGAAGGTAATAAGGGAAAACAGTTTCAAAAAATAGTGCAAGTCGTATGTCTGCTCCACTCAACGTGTTCAACCAAAAAGGTTCCTCGCAATCACCTAACCACCGTATAGGCACAATTGGTACCGTTTGTCCGTTCCAGACTTACGGCTTCCACCTGGAATAATTGGCCCACGATGCGTGACACAAGAGAGTCCGACTTACGATTACCTATACCTGATGTCTGTGCAACATTTTTTTTTTTTTTTTTTTTTTTTTTTTTTTTTTTTTTTTTTTTGTTCATCCGTTTAGAGGGTTATGTCCCTCTCTTCGGTACGTGCTGATACTTTTAAATATATAATAATAATAATGGATAGGCTAAGTGCACTTTTTCTATTTTTGGGATTATGAGATGAACACTAACCTGGTCTTGAAATGACCTTGGATTTTCATGGCTATATTATGTAACACCCTACTTTCATTCTTATGTTAGTAAATAAATACCCTTTCTTGTAGTTTGATTATTAGTTGCAATATGAAGGGTATAAATGTGGTCGTAATTGTGGTGGATGATGAATGGTGTATAGTTCATAATCAGGATGTCTGGGCCCGATGGTCAGAGTATACAGAGTTAAAAGATGTTGTAATGGAGTATACAATCTGTACGGGTAGCAGTCGTGTATTGCATCTTCACGGATTGTGTGAACCAACGGTGGGTGTTCTTTGTTCATCCTGTTATTTATATATTCTTTTCGCAATGCCTCTAGGTGAAGTGTTATATGTGGAAAACTTATTCGTGTATATAAGAGTCGAGTTGGACTTGGTAGTTTGATTCTGTATGCCAGTCGACATGCATGTCTCTCTATGATTTGTAGTCGTTCATAGAACGAGTCCTCTGCTGAGAGCCATGCTGTGTGTCCATACGTAAGTACGGGCCGAAGAAAGGCCAGATAGGTATTTAGGAGGATGTTTGCTCGAAGTCCCCAATTCGTGCCGACAAGTCTCTTCATCAGCTGTAGTCTGTTTTTGGCTTTCTTTTTGATGTTCTGCAGGTGTGGTGTCCATGTTAGTTTTGTGTCAAATATGACACCAAGGTATTTGACGCTGTTGGTTGGTATTATGCGTGTGCCACGGATCTTAAGATCTAACAGACTTGGATTTCTTTGTATCCGTGAGCGACATCCTGTAGGAAGAAATATTATGGCTTGAGTTTTTGCGCTATTGATGGTGAGTCTCCAAGTGTCGCACCATCGTTGAAATACATTAATAGCTGGTTGCATAATGCGATTTATTGCTTGAATTGTAGAACCACAAGCCAGTAGAGCTGTATCATCAGCGTATTGGTATGTTGACACCTGAGAGAATGTTGGCATATCTGCGACATAAAGTAAGTAGAGGAGTGGAGATAAAACCGATCCTTGCGGTACTCCGGCGTTCAAGAAGATAGGGTGAGACATATTGTTATTTATTGTTACATATGCCATTCGGTTGGTAAGAAAGTTGAAAATTAAACGAATGTAACAGAGAGGAAGGCGAAACTTATGCAGTTTATATATGAGGCCGGTGTGCCACACTTTATCGAATGCCTTTTCAAGATCGAATAGTATTAAACAAGAGGGTTTAGATGTATTGTACTGGTTGTAGATTCGATTTGAGAGTCTTAGTAGGTTATCCAAGACGCTAAAGTGTGGCCTAAATCCGGCTTGGTGTATCGGGAGAAAATTATTTGACAATAAGTGAGAGTGTAATCGGCGGACTAAAATTTTTTCAAGGATTTTGCTGAGTGTTGATGTTAGTTGTATTGGTCTATAGCATTTTGGGTCTGTACGATCTTTATCAGGCTTCGGAAACATGAGTACCTTCGACACTTTCCATTCGACAGGGTAATATCCAGTGCGAAGGATTAAGTTGTATATCAAGGCGAGAAATGACAACATTGCTAGTGGAGCTTTCTTTATCAAAACATATGTTATGGAATCAAACCCTGGGGCAGTGTTTCTTTTGTTTCGGACTGCGTTTGTTATATCATCTGTGGTAATTATAGTAGTAAGAGGGTGATTTGCGTTGATAGCATGATGAGGGCTGGGTTGCAGTTGTCTATTTTCAGGATGTACCTTCCTTGTTATTTGAGATTCTAATCTGCTATTAGGAGCAAGCGGAAGCGGAGGAGTAAATGTGTCTTGGAGAATTTGTGCAAATTCAGTTGCCTTTTCGTAATCATTTGTAAGAGCTTGTTGTTGTGAGAGAAGAGGATACGTAGTACTTGTATGTTTTCCTGTAAGCATATGAAATCGTTTCCAGAATTTGCTAGGATGGCTTTCAGCATCAAGGTGATTGCAAGTGTCGATCCACTGACGTTGTTTGTGTGCCTTTATGTAGTTATGGACAGTTCTTATCCATTGACGGTGAACTCTCAGACATTCAGGATTCCTTGTTTGTACGTATTCCCGATAGGCACGACGTGATGCAGTCACTAGATGAAGGTATTTAGGTGGTAGTTTAGGTTTAAAACTGTTCACAGTTATCTGTGGTATATGTGTACTTGCTGCTTGTTTGACTTCTGACGTGATGTTTTCTACAGCCTTATCTAATTCGTTAGAGTTCGTTGGAGGGGTGAGATTTTGAAAGACAGTGGCGAGATCTTCTCGATATCCTTCCCAATTTGCTCTGTTATAATCGTAGATCCGCTTTGGAGGGACCTGTTTGTGTTGAGTATAGTGGTGCACTGGTAGAGTTATTTTAATTGGTGCATGATCACTTCCTATCGGTGCAAGGACTTCTATGTTAATTTTGTCAGCTAAGGAAGGTGATACAAAAACTACATCGGGGGTTGTGTTACTCTCTGGACGAGTTGCAGATGGTAAATCTTGAAATATACCTGTAGTATTATTATCGATGGTAGTGTGGAAAGCTGTTCGTTCTGCATTTGTTCGACTATGTATATTGATATCAGCTAGTATGAAGTAGTGACGGTATGTAGTAGCGATATAAAGAAAGAAGTCCGTAGGTAGAGGGCTAGTGGGTCGTATATATACAGTAGCCAATGTCACATTTATACTTTTGAGATAAAGTGTGGCAATAGAATATTCTTGGTATGGAAATTGAGGTGGTAATATATTTGTTCTATAGGGAAATTTTGGTTTGATCCCTAGGGCTACTCCACCACATAATCGTTGCGCCGTTGTAGGACCAGGTGTATGTAGCAAGGAATACCTGGGTATGTAGAGGGGTGTGGCTTTGGGGATACGGGTTTCATTCAGTGCAAAGAAATGAATGTTTTCTTCCAGGAGAAGTTCCTGGAATATAGCTTTATATTTCGGTAGAGAACGGATGTTCATAAATAGAAAATTATATTGTATATAGCCCGCCATAATTATATGAATAACAGTTAGGTTTCTAAACTTCAGTTTCCAGTGGTACAATTTGAAAATGTACATGTGGACCAGAATATGTAGCGAACAGATGGACACGAAAAAGAGTCTTAGCTGTCTGTACTATCTGTTGTAATATATGTTGGCGTAGAAATGGGTGGATATTTTGTAGGGTTAATGTTTGAAATCTAAGTAGATCTTCAACAGTCACTGGTTGTTTCAGAGAGTTCTGTGGTGGAGTTGTAGAGTCCATAGTTCTTAATGGTACAGTTAGGTCAGGGCGTGAGGCTTCGGGGTTTGGGCGAGCAGCACAACGGTAACTATATGAGGGATGAGCTTGTTTGCACGTGTTACATTTGGGTGGTGCATTCAGATTTGTGCACTCTTTAGTTGTGTGTTGGCCAGAACAATAGCCACAGGTAGGTGTTTCGGGGCAATTTGCCGTAGTGTGGACGTTGTATTTCTGGCAGCGTTCGCATCGTAACGGAAGAGGTGCCCTTGAATGCGATGGTTCAACCCTATGTCGTTGGCGATATATATAAGCCCCTTCATGAAGTAAGCGATCGATTGTGCTAGAACAATCTGTTATTACTCGCATCAGGTAAGTTGGTCCGTTGTTGTTTTGGATTCGAACGCATTTTATAACTTCATGCCCTTCCAACCGTAGTTCTTCTAATACTTCTTGGTCAGCGAGTTCTGGATCTACGCCTTTAATAACGACTGACATATGAGGTGGTTTGTTTGGGGGTGGTGATTGTTTGGCGGTTTTGGGTGTTAGTTGGGATAGAGCAGCCTGTGGTCCAAAAATTTCGAACGAAACTTTGTTTCTCAAAGTGGATAGAAATTGCGGATCTCTGGATTTGATAATGATGCCATTTCTGGTGAATACAATTTGTTCTACTTGTGCTCGGGGGAGGTATTTTTGTAACTGTTGAAGGAGCAACTTAGGAGTTCTGTACTTGGGGTCGTAATTTTGTAGTAGGAAGTTGTAGACAGTGGAATTTTCTTCAGTTCGATCATCAATTTGTGTGGTATCTCTGGGATTTAACTTTGGATTGCGTGTTTGTTCTTGATATTTTTGTTTCTTTGGTAGTTGAAGAGGAGATCGAGAGCGATCCCTGGGTGTTTTTGAATCGGCTGAAGTGCTTCTTGAGTTGCCTCGGTCTTGTTTTTGGATTATCCTGTCTCGAGAGTTTGCACCCCCAACTTGTTGGGGGAGCCCTTTATGCATGGTGAGCGAAGGGAGGCAACCTAGTAATCCTTTTCGAAGACGAGACAATTAGGAGACAGAGTTATTTCAGGTGTTGCAAAATAAGCAAAGTACAAGGTGCTGCAAACGTGGATTGTAGCACAGTTCGCTTCCAGTTAAGCAGAATACAAAGTGCTGTAAACGTGGATTGCAGCACAGTTCGCGATGCACAATCAGGGCTTCAGTTGTCACCGTTAGGTTTCCACCTTGATTCTCGGGGAGTGGGCCTCCCCGGATGCCATGATGTCTGTGCAACACTTAGCTTTTACTTATATAGTCCAGAATCAAAAAGGTTGCTCATGGGAGATTCATTTTTATTCACTGTAGTGCATTTTCTTCTTTAATTTATAGCTTTAATGTTCACATATCTTTCGAAGAGTGTTAAAGCACAATTTTTCATTATGATTACAATCAAAAGTACCATTATTTGTTGCACAAAAACTTATATTTCTTCTACACATTTTGACAGAACCATCTAGCGGCCGGCGTACGAAACTCAGTATGAAGTAAGTATATTCTGAGCTTTTTTTTCAGAATATTAGGTTACACAATAACATAAAGACTCGCTTCGAGTAATTATCTATCTACACGAGTTTCAATTTTCGACAAAGGATTTTCATACTACACTCGACGAAACTGGACAATCGTTATTTCAAATTCGGAAGCAAGCTCACGCACATATAGCAAATTTAACCAAACGTTTTGTTTCTCTTTACTTACATTCGTATCATTTTGTTTACGAGTACCATATTTCGTCTGACCAAATTTTTTGGAATTCTTAAACAAAATTATTTAGTAATTACAAGCAACATTTGGTTATCGGAAACAAAAAGCATAACCAAACAGCTCAACCAAACTTTTTTGGTAACTCCACACAAACCAGTTTTTTCTGTGTGGGGAGGCTCACGGCTTATCAGGAGGGCTTTGGAAACCCTGCCCATTTTTCAAAAGTTTAACAGTATTAAATAAATGTAAATTATGTGTGTGTGTCCGGGCGGTCATTAAGTTAATATAATATTTAGAAACCACATAAATACTACAGGTTCTATCCCATATTTTCTATAACATCTCTTGCAGTGTTGCCACAATCTGAGGCCACAATTTCCCTTTCCTATGGGCAAAATTTCCCTTTTTGGACCATTTTTTCCCTTCGTCTAAACAAATATAATAATAATAATTATTATTATTATTATTTTTAGCAGTGGTAGCAGTAGTAAAATTTCCATTGGCCAATGACCGTATGAATAAAAAATGTTACACAAATTTTTCACATACATGTAAGCTTCATCGCTTTCTGGTCAGATGTCCCATGTTTAAATCATGTTCAGGAATCCATTAATCGTTAATTCTAATCGTTACAATTTTCCGAGGATACAGAAAAGTGACGTACAGTAAACTTAAGAGAAATATAAATAGATACAGGCTTATATTCAAGGGAGCAGAAAAAATAAAAATGTGAATATGAAACTGGAATTTGACATAAACTGTAATAATGTAGAGTCAGAAGTCTTAAAATATCTCTGAAATTGTGATGTTTTTCATCGAAATTCCCATTTCCCTTTTGGCTAAAATTTCGGTCCGAATTTCCGTTCATGTGGCAACACTGATCTCTTGAAGTGTTAATTGACTGCTACTGACATCTTCCCTTACTACACACTCCATACTACTTTTGATGATACAGATATTTATATCATACAAGAAGGAATGCATAATATTCAACTATAGTGCATACCGTAAACTACCCTTCGTTCCCAAAACTTGGGAGCCGTTGACCTTTGGCGCAGATGTGCAGCGAATGGGGATGATAACGACGTAGTCACATATTTTTGTCTAATTGGGAGGCAGCGAAGGCACAGATAAAGAAGCTTCCGTATGATAGAAGTTTCAAAAGTGTAGAGAATCTTCTAGTTACTTACCACTATTCAGACTTCTTATAAACAAGATGAACGAATGTAATAGCTACTGTTCATGCTCTGTGAATTTATCCTTCACCGAAGTTGTGAGCAAAATAATATCTGCTGTCTACATTTTCACTCTTTACTGCAAACAAATTATACAAAATAGTTTTACCTAATGTCAAGGGAGCTGACCGCTATGCCGGGAGGGGGGCTCCACCTTTACAATTGCAACCCCCGAGAAGAAATCCTGCGTACGCAAGTGCAGCCCAGTCACTTTTTTCTAGATACAATGAATCCTTATAGCATATTCCATGTATGAATTACAAGCGGACTATTTATTTATTTCAGTGGTGATAATAATAAAAAGTTAATTTTAATTGATCGAATACAGTTGTTTATGTTAAATATAGAAGCAATAATATTAAAAAAATATTTACTTGCATATTAATTTTTATTAATTAAATAAAGTTTTTCTCAGTGACACTCAAACCAAGAAGCTGTAGCATATCCAGGAGATGTTTACACTTGTATGTTACAAAATAAACACACTTGGGGCCACATGCAGTAGTGTTGTTTGGTTATAAAAGTGTAATATTTTTCTCACAATTTTAATGATCAATTCGTCCATTCTTTCGCGTGAACAAGATATTGGTAAAAATCTGACTAAAACATTTCCATGACGAAACGAAGAAAATGAACTGTAAAAGTGACCTGTAATTTCTTTAATAATTACTTGAAAGTTAACAGCTACAAGTAACTCGTTATTCCAGAAATAGAAATGCGAAACTGAAGTAGCAACGGACGAGAAGGAAAATCGTGGATAAAGAAGGGAACGAGAAATCACCGTAGCTCCTAAGACGTCTTGTCTAATCAAATTATAAATTGGAACATGTCCGCATCAAGGAGCTAAGAATCGGGAAACGAGACACGACAAGAAAAAGGCAGACTTTCAATTAGCCTAGTCGTTGTCTCGCTCCCCTTTACACACCCCACTTTGGCATCCAATATCTTCGGCTGCCTTTGTTTCACTCCTCCTTCCTTTCTTTATCGCATCAAAGTCCTGTTTCCCCCTTCCCGAGCCGTTGTCATTCAAGCCGCCCCTTGTCCCGGGAAGTGAGAGATTGCACCGCTATCCTTGCTGTTAGGCCACTGATACGCTTCCCCTGTAGTGCGGGCGGTCGATGCTTCAAGGGTACTGGGCGTTATTGTGCCCGGACGGACAAAGGCGGTTTGATTTGGGAAGTGTCTGTCTCCTCGCCTTTTCAGCCGGCTTGCGTGTGTGTGAGTGAGTGTTGTCGCCCTGGAGGCAAGTGAGCAATGTAATAGCCCCCTTCCCCCACTCGTCTCTCTCTCTCTAGAATGTGGATTCTAGCGCTAGATCTAGATTCCAAAGAGCTGCAGTTGGACGAGACAGGCAGCGTCACGGCTTAATGTTGCGTGAAGGAGAGTGTTGGCACGTCTCAAATCATGGCCCACTCTAGCACATACAACAGCCCCGCACCGTCGCTACAATTTACGTCCAAGCCCTTGTCCATACGGCGGCTGTGTACAGGGTGTATCCTAAACACGGGACAGTGGTTCGGATCCCACTGTAGGTCCAGTCCTTATTAGCCTTTATGTGCATAAAGCTGGACTTAAAACAACAATTCAATATTCAATACAGGGTGTATCATAATAGATTAAAGAACTTTACGAACTAAACTATATGGAGCCGCGGTGGCTCAGTAGTTAGGGCTTCTGACTACTATGCGAGAGACCCGGGTTCGATCCCCGGCGGGGAAGAACCGGGTTGTTTTCCACCTATTCAAGCGGCTCCGGCGCCCAACCAGCGTCGTATAAAGTCGGTACCTGGATGAAAATCTGGAGGCGTGGTGCTGATCACTCATCAAGAGAGTGTGGAGCCCTAACTCCACCCCCCCCCCTATTCGCCTTCATGGTGTGGTGCAAAGCACAGGGGAGCACTTTAAACTAACTAACTCTCTAGCCTTCTTGAACCCGAAGGTTCATGGCTGCAGCAACACAGGCCTTCCATCTGTCCCTATCCTAAGCAAGATCTATATACTCTTTTACATCCCTGCCAATTTCCATTAGGTCCATCTTGACCCCTCCGTCTTCGTCTTCCTACTGGTCTCTTACCATCAGGTTTCCCAACAAGAATCCTGTTAACTCTTCTTTCCTCTCCCATTCGAGCCACATGGCCTGGCCCCCCCCCCCAAGTCTTCTTGATTTAATCATTCTAATAATATCTGGACATGAATTCAAATTATGTACTTCTAAATTATGTAACGTTCTACACACACCTCTCTCCTCATTCTTTTTTGGCCCAAATATTTTATTTTCAAATACTCTCAATTTATGTCCCTCTTTCAATGTAAGGGACCAAGTTTCGCATCCATATAATAGTACAGGCAATAGAGGAGAGTTGCCGAAATTGGACCAGTTGGTACTATTTTGCTTCTGCATCAAAAACAAGACACAGAAAAAGAACGAAATTGTAGGTATGAGGGGCACAAACTATTAACTTTCACTTCATATATGTATTTCAACAAAAAATGCAGGAACCAATATAATAGGGTACATAAACGAAAGTAGTGACATCGGTCCATTATAGGCAACTGGTTTCCTAACTTGGACCACAGGTTGCTTAGGTTGGACCGCTCACAAAAGGCATGTACGTATGTATGTCTACGGTATCTAGAAACCAGCAGCACTCACTGCACGCACCATTGTGGTATTTACTCCCACGTTCGCGGCTTGTAACAGCACCTACCTGTGATTTTCCTTTGTTTGTTACAATTATTTGTGGGCGTTTCTGGACTGTGGTGAAACCTGACTCATTCACGTTGAATATTCGGTCAGCTGTAAAACCAAACAAACCATCCCTTCTACTACACTCGTTCAAGCCATAGTCCCCATTATTGTATGCTGCTATAGCCATTTGCAATTCCATCTCTGTCCACAGCCCATGCTTTCCCCGGTCCAATTTAGGAAACACGTGCTGGTCCAACTTAGGCAATTATACCCTGTTAATAAAAACATGACGCTACACAAACGTACGCAACTAAACCATAGTTTTACCACATGTAGTTAGTGGTTAATGAATGGCACTTTTATAATATACTACAGGACATTTGATTACTTACCCCTTGTCTACACAAGAGCTTAAGATCCGAAGCACAATAATTGCAACACGAACAATGGAAACACAATAACAGCACTCCTACTTCCTCGAACGTCTCTAGTTGACTAACCATTCAGTCATTTGTACATGGCACTGACGCCAACCAGTAGTGCCAACTCACCTGTTTCAAATACTCGTCAATAGGCAAAAACAAATGTGGTCCAACTTAGGCAACGGTCCAATTTCTGCACCTCTCCCCTATTACTATAATGTTTATTTTAACTTTTAGTTTCTTAGATATTAAACGAGAAGACAAAAGTTTATGAAGAGAAAAGTAACGCGCATTTCCTGAATTAAGCCTGTTTTTATTTCCTCTTTAATATCATTTTCATCTGTTAGTATTACTCCTAAGTCCTTGAATTTGGAAACTGGTTCAAACGATTTACTGTCAACATGAAATTTGTTACAAGGAATGTGAATGGTGTTCTAAGGTAAGTCAATGGTGCTGAATTCGAAAATGAAATCAGTTTTTTCCTATCGGGCTCAGTTTTGTTGTTACACACTAACCTATACCTAATGCAATTCATGAAAATTCTATTGGGCTGTAGTTTAACCTATATTTACTCTACAGATATTGTTGAATAACAGTCATGATATGACCATAGAATGACCAGCACGTTCCAAAGGCCAGGGACCTTCCTCCAATTGCAACAAACCGAATCGTGAATAAGAGAAAGGCATGGCAACACTGTCGATGAATCATGTCCGAATACGTAGAATGGCAGTGTTGTTTGTTGTCATGTGCGTCTCAGCATTGTGAGTTTGGACGGTGTGGGAAATGACTGCCTTTGATTAGGTTGTGATTCAAAGTTTCAGAAGTCATGTGTAGTGTTAGTGCATAAGGAAATGCCTCGTACCTGCGTAAATAACCCCAATTCGTTTTGTTATATATGTGGAGAGTTGACATGTAAGTCACAAAAGCGACGAATTACCCCTCTTACAAAGAAGTGCTACGAACTTTATTTTGGGTGTAAAGTTGGGGACCAAGACAAAACATGGGCCCCCCACATATGCTGTTTGACCTGTGTTACACTTCTGACAAGCTGGTTAAAAGGATCACGTCACATGTCGTTTGCTGTTCCCATGGTTTGGAGGGAACCATCAGATCACACAACAGACTGTTATTTCTGCCTGACCAAAATAGCTGGAATCACGTCGAAAACAAGGAACACTGTGCAGTACCCAAATTTACTATCAGCCATGAGACCTGTATGTCACAATGAAGAATTGCCGGTACCAAAGCCTCCTGAGAATGTGACTGAGTGAAGATGATTGTGGTGACCAACACGGGGAAGAAAGTGCAAGAGGTGAAGAAACTGCCGGTCCAACGTTTAAAGTGTCCGGTTCATCAATGGAGCCACACTTATTGTCACAACGGGATCTGAACGATCTTAGCGGGATTTAAATTTGTCTAAGCAACAGTCTGAACTTTTGGCTTGGCGACTTAAAGGTTGGAATCTCCTCGCTTGCGATACGACAGTGTGTTATTTTCGTGACCGCCATACTATTTTCTCAGAATATTTCCCCCCACGAAGGAGACATGGTTTTTTTAATGACATCTCATCCGTTATGGATTGTCTTGGCCATGAATGCAGTTCACACGATTGGCGTCTTTTCATCGATTCCAGCAAAGCTAGTATGAAAGCTGTACTTCTCCATAATGGAAACAAATTCCCATCAGTATCAATTGCTCATGCTGTTAACATGAAGGATACGTATGAGAACTTGAAATAGCTTCTGACAAATATCTAATATGAGAAATACAAATGGAATATATGCGGAGATCTGAAGGTAATTGCAATTCTCCTTGGCATGCAGCTTGGTACACAAAGCATTGCTGCTTCTTATGCGAGTGGGACAGCAGAGACAAAAAAAAAACACTATTGTGGAAAAAAATGGCCTCTTCGCAGTAAATTAGTGAATGGACAGAAAAATGTGGAGAACACTTCTCTTGTTGATCCCAAAAATATGTATCTCCTTCCTCTGCACATAAAATTGGCACTAATTAAAAACTTTGTGAAAGCCATGGACAGAACTTCACGTGGATTCATGTACTTGAAACAGAAATTCCCAAGAATCAGCGATGCCAAAATCAAAGAAGGAATATTTGTAGGGCCTCAAATAAGGGAATTGATGAATGACGAGAATTTCATTCAACAATTAACAGATGTTGAAAAAATGGCATGGTTGTCTTTTACAAGTGTATGTAAAAACTTTTTAGGCAACCATAAGGCAGAGAAGTATCGCGATATTGTACATGGACTAATTAGATCATACCAACGTATGGGATGCAACATTACATTTCTTGAACGATCACCTGGACTTCTTCCCAACTAACCTTGGTGCCGTTAGTGACGAACACGGTGAACGGTTTCACCAAGACATTGCTCTAATGGAAAAGCTGTATCAAGGCAAATGGAGTGCAGCAATGCTGTCAGACTACTGCAGGACCTTACGAAGAGATGTTCCTGAGGCAAAGTTTCGTAGGAAATCGGGAAAGAAACATTTTTAGGTATGTTTATACACTTTCATGTTACTCATTTACTTCATTCCTTTGTATACTGACACAGATTTATTACTTTTACTTTTGTAGCACTTTTGTAAAAGCAAGTCCTTTCGACCAATACATATAGAACATAGGCTGAGGTAGGAAAATACAAAAAATATTTTTACAGGAAATCTGAGCCCGATGGAGAAATTCTGAAATTAGATCTGCATTCAGGGGCTCTTCAACTTCTAGAAACAGCTTGTTTTGTTCTTGTAACATTCACAAATATTTTTTTTTGTAGACCAATTATAATTAGATTTTGATTATTACCTAACACTTGGTTTCGGCCTGTAAGCATATATTTAGTTTTCTCTTTGTTAACTTCCAAACCTATCTGTTTAGCTGCTTTCAAAAATATTTTAGCATTATTCTTAATTGTATTTACATCATCCCCCAGTAAGTCTACATCATCTGCATATGCTAACAGCTGAGTCACACCGTTTAATTTTAGTCCTTCGTTAGTTTCTTTTACCTTGCTAACAGCATATTCTAAGGCAAAATTAAAGAGCAATGTAGATAATGCATATCCTTGTTTTAACCCATCATGAATTGCAAATTTGTCAGACATATTAATATCCATACGAATTTTGGGGAGCACTTTTTAAACTATATGGAATACAGCAATGATATGTGTTATGTATCATTCAGTGACACTTCAAGTCTATGTCTTCATGTCTACAAATGGCTGCCAATGGTTACAAATGTCTAAAAGAATATAACATCTGAATATAACGCCTTTTAGTTGGCAGAATCTTGAAAACTGAAGTGCTTTAAGTTCAACAAGAACATGAGCATTACAAATAGAATTAGTTGGTTCCTTTTTAGTAGGGTGGAATTAGCTCAAATTTTGCTCCAACCCGGAATTAAATACTGAAGAAAATGTTTTTTTTGTTTGTAGGAATACTCCTCAATATTATGACAACTCAAATCTAAAATTCCAAATGATGGAAGCTTGGGGATGATATTCTATATACGAGGCACGGTCAATAATTATCTGCATTTTGCTATAATTTTAATTAGGTTGGCCACACTGCTTTCTGCGCGGGCATGTCAAAGGAGTGTGTATTCGTCATTGATTTAGTGTATATTTGGCTTTCACAATCATTTTTCTCTTATCTTGTGTTCACAGTGTAAAAATGGCCGCGCCACTCTCCATTTGTACCAAAGAAGAATAGCGAACAGTTGTCTCTCTATCTTGTGGTCTGAGAGTGTATCATGGACAGAAATCTACCGAAGGCTTGAATCAATCAATACAGAGGACTGATGTGCAGATGACTTGCCACTTCATCGATAGTTTTTCGTGGGTCAGAATCATGGCACGGTCTTGCTCAATGTTGTCGTCAGTAGAGGTTGTGAATGTCCATTCTGCTGCTCCTTCGTGCTTAACACTTGATCAGGGACGGCGACAGGGGTGGGCACGGGTGGGCAAGCGCCCACCCCATAATTCCTGTGCCCACCCGATTGCCCACCCAATCAAATTCAATAAGTACATATACTTGGGGATATATGAATGATTCAATAAATGAGTGTATTCTGGTGTTTATAACATGTATATTTTAGTTGTGAATATTATCTATGTTAGAAATGTCCACATATTATCAACCTACAAAAAAACAATTTTGTCATTAGAAGGTGAAAGTAATTACTAGAGCTATTGAAACAAAAACTCTGTTAAAATTAATACTTCCATGATTAAGAGCAGCTAGTAGGCGTAGGAGGCTCAAAATTATGCAGGGTATGATCAAGATTAGATCAGAATTTAGGGTGAACTTGAGGACTGCAGCTTCGGGCCTCCACATACATATATATATCCCGGCCTGGCTATGGTTAAAATAATCTCCAAATAAACAAATAAAAACATCATCTTAGCGTTACTTCCTCCACCAACACAATAAATTATTTCGAGTTTTTAATTATTATTATTATAATAATTTAATCAAGAAGACAAAGATGGGCAGGCCATGTGACACGAATAGCAGAGAAAAGAATAGTTTACAGGAATCATGTTGGAAAACCTGATGGTAAGAGACCAGTAGGAAGGCTAAGACGAGGATGTAGGGATAACGTTGAGATGGACCTAAAATAAATCGGAAAGCATGGGCAAGATTGGATTGATCTTGCCCCGGATAGGGACAGATAGAAGGCTTGCGTTGCTGCAACCATAAACCTTCGGGTTTAAGTATGCTAGAGAGTATAATATAGTTTTAATTAGCCCTGCATTGAAATTCCAGAAGTGTCCCTTTTTTATTTCATAACAAATGTTATATACCTGTCATCTTCAATTATCAATATGGTATGCGAAATATCAACTATATATTCGTTCTACTAATAAGAAGGAATCACAATAATCACTACAATACTGAAGTGAATAAACTTTAATAAACCAGTTATGTATGGAAAAAGCTACAGAATTATTCAATTGCTAATGAGTGGCTTATCCTATTTAGAAATCCTCTTGCCACACATACATTTTGCCACATGAATCAGCCAAAGATGTCAACAGAATCTTTAGATTAGTGTTGCCCACGGGACGAGACGGGACAGGCTTTTAAAAATTCGAGACGAGACGAAATTGATCATGTGTCCCGAGACAAACGAATATTTTCGAGACGAAACAGCATTTCACAGCATTTCCACGAGACGAGACAGGCCAAAGTCTCGTCTCGTGGGCAACACTACTTTAGATGCAGCTGAAGTAAAGAAAAAGAAGTTATGTCACGAAGTATCCAGAAGAGGATTTTGTTAGTATGTTTTTAAGCCCATTGTTATGCTCAGATAGGCTAATCGGGACTAAACCTACAGTTTAAAGTGTAGTCCGAACCAGTGTGCATTGTGCTTCCACCAGAGGAGGGGGGGAGTCGAACACAGAACATCTTCATTATAATGGAACAGCGTTATGCCATTGGGGAAAAAATATACAGGAAAAACTCGCACCAAACGTGTCATTTTATCACCACAAAAGATGCGTCCATTTTAAGAGGGTGATTGCCTGAGACAAATATTTGAGACTTTCGGAAAACAACGTTATTGTTCACGGAATTAGCTGCCTGGATCCACTAATGAAACGCTGTGCAATTGAAACTACCACCTCAACTTTCTAAGGGGTATGAACTAATGAAATTCCATTTTTGGAAGAGTAAGTTGTGGTTGATTTGTTTTATTTTAAGTAATGTTTCTGCTAATTTTGATAATGACGACGATAAGGTTCAATGGTGATTAGATGAAAGTAACGAAGGGGCGAAAACAAACACACGCTGACACTCAAAATACAAACCCTCATACATTATTACTTTGACAGTGGTTTTAGGCGCCAGGAACTCGTTGCTCTGAAAGAATAAAGTTTCCACGGTATGCTGCACAGGATAGAGGTTGACATTCTAGTGTGTTCGAAATGGTCAAGCCATACAACCAAAGTCATTTATGAAAAATAGATGGAGTATTACTGGTACGGTGATCAACTTAGACGAATTCCTTGTGTCCTAAATAATTTTGTTACCTCAAAAAATCTGTTCATGTAACCATACGTGCATTGCTTCTCCCACATTAGTAACATGGCAGTTCAGAAAACGAATAGCAACTTAGCTAATAATCTCTTCAATTCTGAACAGATTTTTCAATCTTACTTGTTTATTACTTATGAGTGATATTTTGTCAAAATAGCCTTTCATTAGACTAGGAATAAATACTTCATAGACAATGAACAAAGAATGGGGTTTCCGTGTGTGTTTTAAATCATTCCTAATAAGACGTTCATTTTAATCCAAGCCCGACCCTGTGGCCGAGTGGTTAGAACATCGCGCTGCGACGCCAAGGGTCCCGGGTTCGAATCCCGGTCGGGCTTGGTTGTTTGTGAATGTCCATTCATCAATTTCATCATTTCATCACTCATCTCCATCTTCGCAAATTAGCCAAGAGGCACAAAACGCGAAGTAAAATAAACTAAATCAAATAAAAAAAAATCAAATTTTAATCCAAACATTCAGTGGCGGCGATTAGGAGGAGCGGGAAGTGGGGGATGCAGTTGGCACCCAATCGCCGCTAGTACAAACATTCAGATAGATTTGTCAGTTGTACAAACCATGTAAGCTCAGAAAAATGACCCCCAAGGAGTAAGAAAACTCTTGCAGTCAAAAACTCATACGATGAAAATACTATGCTCAGGAACATGCATTTAAATTACGAGAAACTTCACGATTTGTCTACCATCGCACTTTCTATCATTGTTGCCGAATACATAAAATCAAGTATGTGCCTTGTATTTGCAACACAAGCTTATTATTATTATTTCACTGCATTAACATGCATCAAATAATGTGATTAGAATGTATAGCTTCGCATGGGTAAACTCTTCCTTGAAATAATTGTGTCCATCAGAGACAAAGCGAAAGGAAATGGAACAAGATGCGAGAATAGATTAGAAAATACAAAGAGGGAAACAAGAAAAGGAAAGGGAAAAGAAGTAAGAGGAAAATCGGAAGTGTAAGAGAGGCGGATACATACATACGTCTTACATACACATATATACTATATATGAATTTACATTTATACTGCCCACCATAATCTATCAATATGGAGCTTTTGCCCACCCGGTCGAAAATTTCTGGCGCCGCCCCTGCACTTGATCGAACGTTCTTGAACCAGGTTTGGTTGCAGCCAGGGGGTAGTCCTTCTCTGAGAGTCAAATCCAGTTATTAAGCTGGATATGGTCCCTTTGAGTAGACCTCCATTCATGCTCAGCATGCACTAGTATGCTAACTGCCTACATGACATCGGGATTTGTTTAAACCTGGTTTCAATCTGGTAAAGATATTTTTACCAGGCGACGAGAATAGATGTTGAAAAGAACTACAAACTAGGAAGAAGATAAAGAGAACGGAAGCTTCAGAGGATAAAACCAAGTAAGCTTGTAAAACCTCGGCTGCGTCTAGTATACAAAGCTTAGTCTAGATTCTGATGTGCGAGAAAATCCCACGTTTAAGGTGGGTAAAAAACCACACATCCTAGTGGTTGCTATCCTTATGAGGCCGCAAGCGGCAGGGAGGATCAGGATGGGAAGGTACAGGTGTTTTTGTAGCCGTTCGAGTTAGTCGAGGTGCTGATCGCATTGTTCTCTTTGGACTTTATAGTTTTCTCATTGGTCGAAGCTCGATTGTGGATGTGTTGTGCATTCCTCCGCTTGTCGTTCTCAACTTCGCTTCCTCAATGTTCCAAATGTCTTCGCTATTCATCGTGCTGGTATTTGTTTGTGTTCCGACGCATTTCCTACCGATCCAGTCTTCTGCTTGCTTATGGAGGTATCGGGGCCCTCGTTATCTCTGCAAATACAACATACTCTTAATTATTGCCACCAGTTCTATAGTGGAACCACAAGGAAAGAAACCTGCGCAGAACCTCATCGCGCTGGCGGGTGGGGAAAAGGACAGGGGGAAGGAGCCTTCGGAGCGGTCAACGTCAGTGTTGCCAGACCTATTGATTTCTCGGGAGAATTCCGTAATAAACTATTGCTATGGCACCTACAACGGCCTGCTCAAAAACAAGTTTCCTGCTCATCTTACTTGAACATGGAGGGGAGAGGTAGAGTGGAACTCCACTCAGCCATGAAAAGTGCTGTTTGAACTGTGAAATTATGCCAAACGATACTCAATTGTGCTAGGACATTATTATAATTTTATTACTATTACTACATTACTATTTTTAGATGGTTGTATTTTATGCCACCCGAAAATCTATTTCTATTTTAGTTATTTTACGTAGCTTTTATGTCTCTACGGGTAAGTACGACAATATGGATGAATGAAAAACTGATGAAATGGATGAAGTGACACAAACACAGTGAAATGTCCTTGCCTTACTAGGTAGAAACACTGACTTCGTACCGTGGGCAAATTATTTTACATGTGTGTGTGTGTGTGTGTGTGTGTGTGTGTGTGTGTATATATATATATATATATATATATATATATATATATATCCTAATACTGAATGCAGCAACATAGAGGCAGCATAACTGACAAATAAAGCATGCGAGTGTTAACAACAAGAAATTTGCTAGAGAAACTTTCATCGGCTTGAAAATACTTAATTTTCTACAAAATTATATAGCGGCATGGACGTCCAGAAGGAAGTGAAAGGATGGTCGCCACCCCCCCCCCCCCCTTTCCGGAAAATGAATGTTGACATAAAAGTACCTATTATTTCAGATGTATGATTTGATTTCAGTTACAGTAATTTACATCCACTATTATAATAGGGATGTATGAACGTGATAATTTCAAACTCAAGTGGCGTTTTCCGAGAGGGCAACATTATTAAGGGGTAATATGCCTCGTTTACCCGCCTCATAAAAATACATTGTTTCCCTCCTCGCTGGAAAAAATCTGCGGACGTCCCCGTGCCCCCAGTGCGCATGCCTATGCCGCCCCCGAGAACGTCGTTCATCCGCTACTATTAGATCTTCTGGTTTCCCAAGGAACAATCTCCCGATTTTTTCAAGTCTGACCTGGCTACACTGCGCCGAGCACCGATAACGGCAGGGAAGATGCGCGAACGCTTTTAACGGAAGGTTTTTTTCCTTATGGTCAAGCTAAGCCTATCCACTTCAGGGCTGGTTTTGCAACGTGCGATTAAAGTTCGGGTAAGACAAATAACTAGGTGTTAGCTCCTCAACTGGAGGTTAAGCGGCACTGAACTTGATCCGTGCTTCATCTGGTGGTCAGCGAGATGTCTGGTACAGTCCAGCCAGGGAAGACTAAACTATCTGGATATGTCTATTCCAAACGCGAGAGGGGAAGCAGGTAGAAGCACCAGCCAAACTACACTGTGATATTTCGTTTACATAGATTTGCTTTTTTTAATTTTCATTCTGAACCCTTCCATAATTTGAATCATATCTGTACTTACTTCATTGATGTTTCTACAGGAAACTATTTTCACGGAACCCTTATCTTCCCAAAATGCCATTGCTGCAACAGACCACCAGACCGGAAACGTCAGCCTCTTTTTATTGGATCAACTTTAATCCAAAAATTTCGTAGAGAGGGTGATACTATCATGGAGGAGTGCATAGCTTCATATTTCAACTTGTACCAACTAATATAAAGATTTGAGTAATTGCATCATACAAGATTGTAATTTCTAAGTTTACTAGGAAGTATATAACTATACATATTACACTTCACAAGTGAGTAGAAATAATTTCTTCACAAAAATGAAAACTTAACAATCACTAATGTACATCTCCGCCATTTTTCTAGCCCCAGGACTATGTACGGCTACAAACATGAGTTCATAGTTTTCTGTGTAATTAGAAGTCTGTGATTTCTGCCCTCACCTCTATGTTGACACTGAAGAAGTCCAGTTGGCGCATGCGCACGTTTGTCCATGGTTTCGGCTAAGGCAGCCGGTCTGTAGTTTCGAACAAACATGGCTGCCTCAGCGAAAGATCGATCTTCACCAGACGATTTCTCAGGCACTTTGATCGGTAAATAATTCAATAAAAAGTTACATTGGCGTAAAAGCAAACTTGTGAATGAAATGGATGAATGGACATTCACAAACAACCAAGCCGGAGCGGGATTCGAGCCCGGGACCCTAGGCGTCTCAGCGCGATGTGATAATCACTCGGCCACAGGGTCTGGCATAGACGTCCAATGGATATCCAGTTCTGGATATCCCATAGACGTCCAATGGATATCCAAAAATGGATATCTTATATACATCCAATAGATATCCATAATATCCATGGATCTGATTTGGACATTGTGGATATCCAATGGATATCCCTTGGAGATTTGTGCTGTATCGGATGTGCCACTTTTTGTAAACAAATTGTACATTGAAGATTAGATGTAGGATTTTATTTATCTTATTCACGTAAAATGGACATGCAACAGAATTTTATCAAAATCATTTTGAGTTTCTACTGAGTTAACGTAACTATGTATCTGCAACAATGAAGGGCTTAATTATTCCGCTAGGAGTCAGTTGGATCATGAAAATATTACATAGATTACGTTTGGAACTGGATTTAATTTCGTTAGTTTTTACGTGTGTAATCCATTTTGTCGAGATCGTTCAGTTGCTTCTTCGTTACCGCATTGTATTTTTTGTGCATTTCCCGCTTTTTCTGGGAAATGAAAAGGGGAAGGATTATAATGGGATTGAATTGAAGCTACAAGACAAGCGGGATTTTTCCCTCATTTATACTTCCCCCCTTTTCACTACTAGCGAAAGCATTTCCCACTTAACAACGTTTTAATGCGTTCCGCGTGTTGTATTTGTGCACGACGGACGTGCGAATTCCATTTCGCGCCAAGGCAGGCTTTTGTCTATGTGACCACAGGGACCCATCCGCGAGTCCATCCAGTACGCCGTTATTGCAGCCCTCACATTCTGATTCCACTTCCCCCGCTGCACTCCTCCTCCCCTCCTGCTTCGCCCGGGAATATATTTCCATCAAAGTGCAGTGCGAGTCTAGATGGCACTGTGGTCGCTCGCCTTGCACCCCACAATTCGTGTTTAATTTTGAAAGGATTTTGCGTAACACCCGCGGGGGTAGATTCCCCCCTGGAAACCTTGCTCTATGATTTCCAGCCAGGAAGTTTTACATAGCGTCGCTGTAGGTTTGGTGTGGGCGAGAAAATATTTACTTGGTTTCAGCATCGACATATTCTCTTCACAATGCACCATTAGTTAATTCCAAACTTTTCAATCAACGTCTGTATGAAATATTAACATATCTAAACAAAACTAATTCAATTTTAATAGCACTTGTTCGCAGTTCAACATTACAACTTATTGATATGCCGTATTTCAAAATTCCCCACGGGATTTTTAAGTTTAGCAGTGCAATAGATCCTAGGGCGTTGTCTAGAGAGAGCCAACGTGGTTCCTAATACGGTGGCTCAGGGGAGTCGATGTTGTTCCTAGTACGTTGTCTCAAGGGAGACAAGGTGGTTAATAATACATTGTCTCAGGAGAGTCGATGTTGTTCCTAGGACGTTGTCTCAAGGAAATCACTGTGGTTCCCAGTACGTTGTCTCAGGGGATTCGATGTTGTTCCTAGTACACTGTTTCAGAGGAGTCGATGTTGTTCCTAGTACATTGTGTCATGGGAGCCAATGCGGTTCCTAGTGAGTTGTCTCTGGGGAGTCGATGTTGTTCCTAGTACGTTGTCTCAAGGGAGACAAGGTGGTTACTAGTATGTTGTCTCAGGAGTAGATGTTCATGGGATGTTGTCTCAAGGGAGCCAAGGTGGCTTTGACTGTTGTCTCTAGGGAGCCAATGTGGTTCCTAGTATTTTGTTTCAGAGGGGTCGATGTTGTTTCTAGGATGTAGTCTGAAGGGAACTAAGGTGGTACCTAGTACGTTGTTTCAGAGGAGTCGATGTTGTTCCTACTACGTTGTATCAAGGGAGAAGGTGGCTCCTAGTACGTTGTCTCAGGAGAGCAAAGGTGGTTCCTAGGACGTTGTATCAGGAGAGTCCATGTTGTTCCTGGTACGTTGTCGCAAGGGATCCTTTGTGGTTGCTAGTACGTTGTCTCTGGGAAGTCAATGTTGTTCCTAGGGCGTTGTCTCAAGGGAGCCTTTGTGGTTCCTAGCTCGTTGTTTCAGAGGAGTCGATGTTGGTTCTAGGATGTCTCAAGGGAGTCAATGTGGTTCCTAGTACGTTGTCTCAGGGAGTTGTTTTCTTTTTCATGGATGTTATCTCAAGGGAGCGAGTGTTCCTACTACGTTGTTTTAGAGGAGTTGATGTTGTTCCTAGGATGTTGCCTCAAGAGAGCCAATGTTGTTCCTAGGATGTTGCCTCAAGGGACCCAATGTGGTTCCTAGGTTATTGTCTCAAGGGAGTCGATGTTGTTCCTACTATGTTGTGCTCATTGAAGTCGATGTTGTTCCTGTACGTTGTCTTAGGGGAACCGATGTTGTTTCCAGAACGTTGTGTTTTCGATATCGTTCCTAAAACTTTGATGTTGACATCACTTTCATTGCACATCTCGAAGACGATTTGAAGATAGAAATAGAACTAAAGGGTAACCTCAAAGTAGATTTGGTATAACTTTATCGGCCACAAGAGTATGAGAGAGATGGCTCTCCATGAATCAGTACATACAAGTATCATTGTGTCAGTCGGAAGTACATATTTAGTGAGTGGAAATTCTAGACGGTTTGAATATTATTTCTAGTTCGTGTGTATTTTATATTCATGTAGTTATTACGAGATCGAAACATATTAATAATTTTCCATGGTTTATTTTATTTTTTCATGGGATTTACAGTTTGACAGGCCTGTTTGAAACGTGAGGATAGGACAGCGACTTAGATCAGCCAATATCTCTAATCGGCCACTGCCTGTTTCTGTCTCTCAGACAGTGTAACTCTAGGGGCGGAAGGGTGGGGGTTAACTCCCACAGAAACTTATGGTGGCGGTGGAGTGGTGGGGAGGAGGAAGCTGTCTGCAGCTCTGACCGACACCCAAATCAATACCATGTCTCGACTGGTATGTCTGCCAGAGTCCAGGGGAGGCGCAACCTGTGTGCCTGCGTCAAGCACTATTTGCTCTGCTCACCTACGCACTACGAACGTCGTGGGTTTGCTTGTCTTGTTCTGTGATGGCATCGCTTTTTTGCAGTGTTTTTCTGGTTTTCGGGATCATCATAATCGTTGCCTCGCAGATGGAGGAGAATGTGGAAGTGATATTTTTTCGTAGGAAGCGGAATAAGGCATTTTAAATTAAAATGTTATTGGACTTTCGTCCAGAAACGACAATTTTGACGGTTGGACCTTTTTACCTCTCTCCCTAATAGTATACCAAGGGGACAGACACAAAGTGCCTTTTGCTCCATATCAACTCTGTTAACATGTTTCTAAAAGGTTAGTACTGTATTCACACTTACAGTGACGATGATATAATACGAGTGTGTGTGTGCGTGTCACACACACACACCACAGTTACCAAATTCCGTGAAGGAGTGGAACGCACAGCACACTACAACACCATGGGTCCCGGGTTGTAATCCCAGCTTGGGCATGGATGTTCTTTGAGAATGCCTCTATATCAATTTCACCTTATCACCCATCGTCATAGTGACGATCAAACAAAACTGACAGCAAAGCGACTTTACATGAATCAAATCACACACACACCTTCCTGTGTGGACAGATGGTCGAACGGGTTCCTCCTATGAGATCAAGTCGAAAGGGTTTAACCTGTGAGGAGATCAAGTCGAACGGGTTTCTCCAGTGAGGAGATCAAGTCGAACGGGTTTCTCCAGTGAGGAGATCAAGTCGAACGGGTTTCTCCTGTGAGGAGATCAAGTCGAACGGGTTCCTCCTATGAGATCAAGTCGAACGGGTTTAACCTGTGAGGATATCAAGTCGAACGGGTTTCTCCTGTGAGGAGATCAAGTCGAACGGGTTTCTCCTGTGAGGAGATCAAGTCGAACGGGTTTAACCTGTGAGGAGATCAAGTCGAACGGGTTTAACCTGTGAGGAGATCAAGTCGAACGGGTTTAACCTGTGAGGAGATCAAGTCGAACGGGTTTAACCTGTGAGGAGATCAAGTCGAACGGGTTTCTCCTGTGAGGAGATCAAGTCGAACGGGTTTCTCCTGTGAGGAGATCAAGTCGAACGGGTTTAACCTGTGAGGAGATCAAGTCGAACGGGTTTCTCCTGTGAGGAGATCAAGTCGAACGGGTTTCTCCTGTGAGGAGATCAAGTCGAACGGGTTTCTCCTGTGAGGAGATCAAGTCGAACGGGTTTCTCCTGTGAGGAGATCAAGTCGAACGGGTTTAACCTGTGAGGAGATCAAGTCGAACGGGTTTAACCTGTGAGGAGATCAAGTCGAACGGGTTTAACCTGTGAGGAGATCAAGTCGAACGGGTTTCTCCTGTGAGGAGATCAAGTCGAACGGGTTTCTCCTGTGAGGAGATCAAGTCGAACGGGTTTAACCTGTGAGGAGATCAAGTCGAACGGGTTTCTCCTGTGAGGAGATCAAGTCGAACGGGTTTCTCCTGTGAGGAGATCAAGTCGAACGGGTTTAACCTGTGAGGAGATCAAGTCGAACGGGTTTCTCCTGTGAGGAGATCAAGTCGAACGGGTTTCTCCTGTGAGGAGATCAAGTCGAACGGGTTTCTCCAGTTAGGAGATCAAGTCGAACGGGTTTCTCCAGTGAGGAGATCAAGTCGAGCGGGTTTCTCCAGTGAGGAGATCAAGTCGAGCGGGTTTCGCCAGTGAAGAGATCAAGTCGAGCGGGTTTCGCCAGTGAAGAGATCAAGTCGAGCGGGTTCCTCCTGTGAGGAGATCAAGTCGAGCGGGTTTGTCCTGTGAGGAGGTCAAGTCGAGCGGGTTCCTCCTGTGAGGAGATCAAGTCGAACGGGTTCCTCCTGTGAGGAGATCAAGTCGAGCGGGTTTCACCAGTGAGGAGGTCAAGTCGAGCGGGTTCCTCCAGTGAGGAGATCAAGTCGAGCGGGTTCCTCCAGTGAGGAGATCAAGTCGAGCGGGTTTCACCAGTGAGGAGGTCAAGTCGAGCGGGTTTGTCCTGTGAGGAGGTCAAGTCGAGCGGGGTTGTCCTGTGAGGAGGTCAAGTCGAGCGGGGTTGTCCTGTGAGGAGGTCAAGTCGAACGGGTTTCTCCTGTGAGGAGATCAAGTCGAACGGGTTCCTCCAGTGAGGAGATCAAGTCGAACGGGTTCCTCCAGTGAGGAGATCAAGTCGAACGGGTTCCTCCAGTGAGGAGATCAAGTCGAGCGGGTTCCTCCAGTGAGGAGATCAAGTCGAGCGGGTTCCTCCAGTGAGGAGATCAAGTCGAGCGGGTTCCTCCAGTGAGGAGATCAAGTCGAGCGGGTTCCTCCAGTGAGGAGATCAAGTCGAGCGGGTTGATCCTGTGAGGAGATCAAGTCGAGCGGGTTGATCCTGGGAGAATGATTGAAGTTGAAATGTACCAAATCCGATTTTTTTAGTTTCTTCGTATATTTCGTTTGAACCTTCCTCCTTTAAACCGTAATAGACATTTCCGGCGGTTCTCCCATGCAGAGGGGGTGCAGTGGGAGAGCAGTCCAGCCTCTGGGTCAACCGAGAGCATCACGCCATCAGCATGAGCTCCACTAATCCATATTGATACATATGTTCGCCAACCCATATCCACGCTATTTCCTCGTCGAGTGACATCTTACCCCGCTCTGAATGGCGCTTTTGACAGACAACAACGGGAGACTATTACCCGCCGATCGTCGATTGGTCGGAGATAGTATTAACGGCTGTCCATTTCGCGGAGCGGTATCCCACATTACCCGCCCGATTATTATGCCTATACATGTGAGTAGGGACGTGGTGTTGCAGCGTAACTACCATAGTACCAAATCTGTGTGTAATTGAGCATTGCTAGTTAACGATGTGCGTTTCTGTATCTAATGGATGCACTTTGTGCGCATCGGATGCACGTGTCTCGGTGCAATTAACAAGAAACTTGCGAATTATGCGTAATCATTTCATTAATATCAACAGCTGTTCCATTATGTTTAAGCGCATTGCGCAAGTTGCAAATTTTGAAATAAATAACTTTTTAAAAGTTATGCTAGCAGCGGCGGCGCCAGGATTAAAAATATAGGGGAGCTGAGGGGGTAAAAAAGGTAAAGTGCTCCCCTGTGCTCTTCACCACGCCATGAAGGCGTATAGGGGGTGTGGAGTTTGGTCCCCACACTTTCTTCATCACGGTCGAAGGCGGGGGTGATGTGATCAGCATCACGCCCCTGACCTCCTTTACCCCCCAGAGTTTCCTCCAGGTGTCCACGACGCTGGGTGGACGCCGGAACAGCTTGGACGGGAAAAAATCCCTGTTCTACCTCACCGGGGAACGAATCCGGGTCTTACGCATGGTGGTCAGACGCCATAACGACTGAGCTGAGGGGGTGCGACGTTGAAGAGAAAGAAAACATACATGCATGTTTTAGCCACTAAATCAAATGCCAGTCAACTTTTAGTAGTTATCTATGGTGCTAATGAAACTGAAGAATACTAGTGACTTGCTTCATTTATGCTTGATCTTAGCAAAACAACGAAATTCTTGGAAATTTGAAAGAAATTGAAAGATAAGCCAATACCATACATGAACTACCCGAGGTTTTATTTCCCAGGGAGAGACAAGCAAGGACACGGGGCAGAGGGGGCAGAAATGACATAATACGACACTGTAAGAGTATGTGTTCTTGAGCACCCCTTCACCCCTGTATGCAAGTAACATTTTAATTCGAGTAACTTGAACTGTAGCGTAGTTGTTTTCCAAATTAAATGCACGGAATTGGAAATTCATAAAATAAAGGTAGCTGCAGTGTCAGTGCATCAGTGGACATAGTTGAACCACAGATAAAGATTTATAAGCAGATCTGGAACGAAGGCAGGAAACCAGTGCACTGACCTCCTGCTGAGAATCCCCATTCGCAAGAAGTTTTGTAATAATCCGCTGAGAGGCACTACTCGCAATCTTGCTTCCACTTATTCTAACAAACAGAACAAGAGATGGCACTGCTAAATTTCAACAGCTGTCAAATCTGGTTGAACTGTAATTTTCGTTTCTTTGAAACGATCGTGTCTGATCCTCAGCAGCTGATGTTCCCTTTGTGTTTATTTTGATGCACCAAAAGTACATCACTATGCAATTTAATGTGTTAATGGAGTCAGCATATTTGTGTGTATTGATACATTATGGGTCGTGTGTGTAATTTCGGCTGTAACATTATTTTGATGTAAGTTGAGATGAACTTAATTTGTCGTCGTGATTTCCAACCCTTCCATGCTGCCAAAATTAATATTTGTTGGAAATGGACGCATTGTAAATTATTTGTATTTCTATATATCGGTTACTTTATGTTGCTTTTCTACCCATCCGGATAATCGTTACGATGAACGGGTGAAATTTATGATCGGGCGAACACAGTGCTTGACTGTGGTGTTAGACTCGCTTTAGACAAAAGCATATTCCTTGACATTTATGCCATGACCAAAAAGCTACCGTGTAAAGTGAGAAATGTTATAGCATATAGGCAATAATTAGGCTGAAGAGTTCAATTAACTAACCGATCTCTAACTACGCACTGGTGATGATCAGGCTGGAAAGGATAGGCTCGGTCCGAATCATGTTTCGTAGCGTAACCAATCAGAAGCGACCTCTAGGTCACGAGTGCAGTTGTAATGGCGGTCGCGTGAGATGTAAACAACGTATCACTTCACGTTTTTAAACGACGATAACTATTCAACCGAGAGGAATATCGCTTCGTATTAAATGGTTTTAGGTAGAGAAGAATAGCGCTGATTAAATACATACTTTAAAACGTTTACTGTACACGTAGGGAAGAATATTTTAGCTTTCTCAATTGTAAACACCGTGCACACAGCATTGACGGTGTAACTCGACGTGCCTTTCGTGCTGCATGTATTGTACATTGTAATTGAAACAGCTAACCGAAATGCTCCATATTTGGAAGCATTTACGTAGCCTTTATGCTAGCAAAAACGTTACAAATATCTAATTTAAATGTTATTTTTATTGTTAATAACGGAAAAAAGTTATAACCACAGTAAAAACGGCATTACAACGAAAAACGTTTAGTGTATAATAGAGGAACCACGTCATTTTTTAAAAATATTCTACCATTTAATCCGAAGAATAAATGGATCCACAGCTTTCAAAACTTAGTTTTCTTTGTGAGAGGTCACAGAAAACTTCCACTAAAATTTACCACTAATTGTTGAAGCCTTTTTTGAACGATTGTGTAAAGGTTAATAACAAAATACAGTAACTATGATTTTCAGATACTAACTGTACAAAATATAAGAAAAATAATGGACAACAATTGTTAGATTTTCACTCATACGGTGGATCGAGTAGCAACGTTTCTCCATTTATGTAATAAAAACAATAAATTTGGATTGAAATTGGTATATTTCTAATAACTTGTAATTGTTATTATTGTAAAATAACAATAATTATTATTCTTTTTTTATTTGTACTAATCAAGTTTTATAAACTGCCTGACTCCCTCTACAAATATTTCTGGCGACGCCCGTGATGATAAGGGATGAGCCCCTCCCCCGAAATAAAATTCTGGCTACGTGCCTGGTCCACAGCAAGTACAAAATACATGTATCCAAAGCCACATGACTTGGGTGAGATCCCATTGGTTGATTTTATCTGCAGCCGTTGAACTTGAACAGTCAGTAAATCTATTTCCAAGCTGAGTTGAGAATTAACCAATGAGCAAGCTCAAAAGTCACGTGCTTTTATTTACACTAACTTCATTCTTGTTCCTAACGAAGAGTAGTCCATCGTTGTGAACGCACTGGCGTACAGTCACGGGCACTTCTGGGTTGTACCGACTCCATTGAGAGTCAATGGTATTTCTACAACCCAGAACTGTCCGTGACTGTACATCACTGCGCGGCAGAGACAGAAACAGGGAATATAAATGATTGATTTAATTAGCCTGATTGGGCTAGTAATTAATTGAATGAGTGATAAAAACACTTTTAGTTAATTATTGAATTCAGCGTTTGGTAAACAGGTAAATGCGATTATGTGTGCAGTGACCATATATTTTCCCTCTGTGATTTTTACATTGCTTTTATTTTGAACAGGCCAACATTAATAGTATTTGCGGCATCTATAGACGACCACTGCAATGATATTAAAGCTTTCGTCAGTGTTGTCATGTCTTAGAGTGCAATTTTTGTACTTTGATTTTTCGCATCAGCAGTAGAATATTAATTTCTGCACGACCAGCGTCTCCAACGTAGATTTTACGTCTCTAATTATTAAAATTTAAATTGCCCTATTTAAATGAGTTTTACAAATTCAAAAAAATAGTTTACAATCTTCATTTGTAATGGTGTAGAGCGAATAGGCCTAAATTCAATTTGATGTATCAGTATATAGAAGTGTTTATAATACAGGGTGTTCATAAAGTTCCGGTACCATTACAAAAAAAGATAGCTCGGAAACTACATGGAATAGAACAATGATGTTGATTGCAAAATGAGCTACAAACACTCCACCTCAGTGTGCACCCCTCTAGTTGCTCAAAGAACATCAAGGCGGTAATCCACTTCTGCCCATACACGCGCCAGCATATCACCAGTAACAGTTAGGATACTGTCCATTATTCTTCTTCGAAGAGGAGCAACATCTGGAACAGGAGTGCGGTAAACGCAATCTTTGACGTACCCCAGAAGAAGAAATCCAAGGGTGTGATATCAGGAGAGCGCGGTGGCCAGGGTAATGTAATGGTACCGGGACTTTATGAACACCTTGTACTTACACTACATTGCATACACTGACAATAAAATAAAGCAAAAAAATGTTGAAGGCTGCAAACAAGAGCTGAACTGAGTAACGGAGTGGTTAGTGTAAGGTTCGCTTTAGACGAAAGCATTTTTCTTAACATTTATGCCATGACCAGAAAGCTACCATGTAAAGTGAGAGATGTTATGGCATTTCAGATGCCATGGCATATTTCATGGCATTTCTCAAGGATAGGCTCGGTCCGTAGCATTTTTCGTAGCGTAACCAATCAGAAGCGAGCTCTAGGTCACGCGCGCAGTTGTAATGGCGGTCGCATGCGATGTAAACACCGTATCACTTCACACTTTTAAGCGACGATAACTATTCAACCGAGAGGAATAACGTTTCGTGTAAAAGGTTATTAGGTACAAAAGCAATGGCACTGCTTAAATACATACCTTACAACGTTTACTGTACACGCATGAAATAATATTTTAGGTTTTCAGTTATAAACACCGTGCACACAGCATTGACGGTGTAACTCGACGTGCCTTTCGTGCTGTATGTATTGTTGTAATTGAAACAGCTAACCGAAATGCTCCATAAAATGCTTTCGTGTAAAGTGCTATCTGTTATAAGATTTTTGGAAGCATGTACGTACCATTTATGCCAGCAAAAATGTTAAAGGAAATCCTTTCGTCTAAAGCCGGCTTGACGCACCACAAGTTCGAACCGAAACTGTTCATGTCATGAGCGAATTATCCTCATCGTCGCCAGATGTAGAAGGAGCGACGCAAAATTAACAAATTATAAATAAAAGAAACTGAGGATCAGTTCCTCAGATACTGATTTTTGATTGATTGATTGATTTGCTTTAATTTACTTCGCTTTTTGTTCCCCATGTGGCTAATTTGCGAAGATGGGGATGAGTGATGACATTGATGAATGAACACTCAGAAACATCCATGCCTATGCCGGGATTTGAACCCGGGACACCTGCTAACCACTCCGCCACGGGGGGCGGCCACGGGATACTGCCAACAATAGAATGATCTTCTAGAAAAGGGAAACTGTTGATTACCGCACCTCGTGGTGCGTCCTGGACGGCAGATTAACGAGGCTCTGTCTCCTGGGTTCCCTGCCACTATAATCCTATGCGATACTTGTGTGCTGTTTGTGTGTGTTTGTCCTTTCATCCTCATACCCGCGATTGGCCAGAAAAGCGTTCACATGGTGTTCTACGTACTGTCCATCCCATCGAGAAGATGTCACTTTAACTAGCCTTCGCATTGGACATAGTCGTCGCACATATCGTCATTTGCTGCATCTTCGCGACTACTTGGCATACATGTTGGAAATTTTTGTTTTAGCACACGTTTTTTTTCACTATCCCTGAGTAAGTTTTTAGTGTTTACCTTTTTAACGTGTTGTGTAGGTCTGTGCAAGTCCCGTTAGAATCTTGCACTTTGAAAACGAAAATATGCTACCCCCAAAGAGGCGCCCGACCGTAGTCAACAGGCAACTACTCCTTTATTAGCTTTTGACCTCTCCTAGTTTCACAACTTGCCTCTTAAGGCTGATTGTGGCGGACAGGTTTGTTCTCTGCTAGAAAGTAGCTCTCCCCTGAGTGTCATACCAGGTTGGACTGATATGGCCCCTTTTGGGAGGCCTCCATTCATGCATGGCATGCACTAGTATGCTAACTACCTACATGAACTCCGGGATTGGTTTTGACCTGGTTTAAATCTTGTAGAGATATTTCTACCAGGAGGCGAAGCTAGAAAAGATGTAGAAAAATAACTAGAAGAATAGAGAAGGGAAGCTCCGAGGGTAAAATCAAGCAAGCTCGTAAAACCTCGGTTGCATCTGTATTGCGTAATCTTGCACTTTCAACCTTTCTAAAGGGCTTTTATACCCATCGCATTTTCAGCTGGCGGCTGGGATACAACGAATCAGCGATCAGTTGAATTCTCTTCGACTGACATCGGGCCTTTTCGTGTCACGACGCACCGAAAGTTCCTGGCGGGACGAAACAAATGAGCGTCGAATACACAGCATGTTGCCAAACGTACTGTAAAACGGGGGAGAATTGATCAGCGCCGTTGTACAGTAGTACACAAAGGACGGAAAATTTGTACACTAGCCAAACACTACAAACAAGCTAGTAAAAACAACTGACGAAAACAGACGTACTGTTGGCAACGTTGTAACCGGAGAGCGTTGTTATATCCTGACAAGTTAAGTCCCGATATGCGCAGATCGCTGCGGAGCACTTCCTATTACGTCATCCTCCCCACCACTCTTCTACTCACTGGTCTGGCGTTGAGAGTGCCAGTGGTGCCAACTCAGCAAAATTAAGCTAAAACAAATATGATAAACAATTTTCACTGTTTAGCGTGACGGTGCATGCAGGCTCCTATTATATCAGTGGTTCATTTGATTTAATCCGGCCTTTGAAAACTGTAGTATTACGCACGTGCGTTAAGGTTTATAACGAAGAGAAACTACAGGGCGAATGACTTCACTTTCTGAATGCGACATCGAGCAGTGGCCAGTTTTTAAAAAAAAACCGAGTGGGGTGGTGGTTCGTTTGTTTAGCGTACAACAATCACTACGAGAAGGCAATCTGATAACACGCTTGCCTGTGTTCTTTTCTAAAGCATTGAAATGTTCATGCTCTTTACTCTTGGCTGCAAGATTCTTACTTTGAAAGAGATGGACTTATGGACGAGCGTGTAGATGAACTGATAAATTAGACTTGGTGAAGCCGATTCAGACACGGACACAGATTTATCGGTAGACACAAGACTCGGATGAGTGGGAGAGTGAAACTGAAGAAGGAGAACTGAAAAACATTTAGAAGGTGAGCTCGGTTCTATCGTTTAAATATTTTTCATTTTTCTATAGTTTTATTTCATACATTTCTTATGCTGGTAAGAAATATCCGTAATATAACTTAATTCATTTAAGGTTTAAAGAGAAATTATCAAAATGTATTTAGAATTTAGCCTAATCAATAGGTAGCGTAGGTGACGGGATACTAATTCATGCCTTTTGCATTCAAATTTCGTTGAAAATTCTCAGACGATTCCGCTCCCTCCAAGTTGCAACACTGCGAACGAACGTCGCCGCAGACAATGGAGTGGGGAAATGTGATGCGAGGTGCGCAAACAATGGATTGCAGCGTCTTGTTTTTAAACTTGTCAAGTTATACCCCTACAGCTTTTAATTCGCAACCGAGGTTGTTGACACTCATCGAGACGCACAGTCCCGAAGACGATTGTTGGGCAGAGAGAGTAGGTCAGTCGCAAGTTGGACTCGTGATCAGTAAAGATAAGAGGAATTTTCCTCGTGTACTTTGAAGGATGCAAAATTATCTTATGTGTCAACGCACCCAAACTTTTTATCTCATTCAAGCATTTGGAACTCAATTTGTTTTCCACATAATGCCCTTTTTCCTTTGGTTGTTCTTCAGATAGTAACTAACTGAACTTTATTTCTACGTTTTTAAAGCAAGAAATTAACCAAACCGAAGGGGGCAGGTTTGACCCCCTCCCCCGACGCACATTCTCATTACCTTTGTAATTCACCAGATGCGAGGAGTCGTAAAGTCCAGTGTTGAAGATATTCCTCCTCCACTTAGGCAGGCGCTCGCTGATTGGTGGAAAGCGTTAACGGCACCTGCATTAAGCCGCTTTCAAGAGAATCCTCAATGCCAATGGCTCTGCGAATGGTTGAGGTACTGCCGAATGACGCCATTAGGGAGCACTCAGGACTGTTTCCTTGGGCAATCCCGAAGCAAGACCTCCATGCCTTGTTCTTCACGGCATCGTCTATGGGGAAGTCGGATGCAACTTCCACTCTGGGCTAATGGGCCTTGCAGCATTGGGAAGAGGTCATTTCTGATATAGGCCGTGTCCGAATTGGCTAGCGCTCCGTCCCGTCCTCTCCCGTTGCTTTCTGTGCCGTCAAATTCGTCCGAATCTACATGTCCCCTTGCAGTACGGTTGCCACTTTTCCCGCCAGGTGTCAGCTCGAGCGTCACCTCTGTGGCGCAGGCGGACACTACGGAAGCAGAAGACAAATTCCAACCAAACATGACAATGATTTCCACCTATTTACGAGGGGAGGTCGATAAGTATCGAGCCTTACCCAGTAAAAAATGAGCTATACGGCGCAAGCTTTTAGAAGGAACATGAGTTCGGCCAATACCCAGCCAGTGCTACTGCGCTGTTGCCAAACTAACTGCTAGCGCAAGGGAAGGGCAGAAAATTCGCGATGTGTCCATTATTTTGATAATCCATGCACAGTATATATGAGTACAGTGAAATAATTAATATAGTGAATATTTCTGCACAGCATTATAATATCATATCACTGTAGTATATACGAGAAAACCATACCTAAAAGAAGCTTGAAGGTATTTATTCATCACCGCTCTCGTCATCTTCCTCCGTCTCCGTGTCACTGATTTCACTCATTTCCGAGTCACTCTCCTGGAGGTTAAAGATTTTGCACCCTTGGTGCCTGTACTACTGGTGCTAGGTTTTGAGAGTGACATTATTTAAAATAAAAAAGAACACACGGAACACACACTATCGCACGAAAGGGCTGTATTTAATCTTTTCACAAACTGTTCTTTGTGGCGCACGAGTTAACGATAAGCGAATAATTTTACACCAGCCTTGCTACGAAAACGCTGAACTCAAAGTAACCCCAGACTTTCAATGTTCGAGAACGCCCAGAACAATGAAGGGTCATTGTTTATATCGAGGCGAATTTAACACCCACAGTTTTGCCTAGACACAACAACTCAGCTGCGTCAACACGGTGGCAACGAAAAAAACAGGCGGAAGGAAATGATAGGTGACGTTTCCATTGTTTCTTCAAGGAACGATAACTCCGGCTGTAGGCGACGGAAATTCATGGGACTTGGACAGACAGGTTCAAAATGACTTTCCCCGTCTTATGATGAACTTAAAGTGGCGAGTTTTATGAAAACTTCTTGCGCGCAAGAAAAATACAGAACACGGCTTTTAACTTCCGCGCCGCAGTCTCCTAACTGTACAACGTTGCACTCCTGTCATTGGCTGATCGCCACGGACACCCTCTGCGTGGCCCCGCCCGATATCGCTTCTAAAAGCGTGCGTCGTATAGGAAGCTGTAACTGCCACACTATTCTACATATTCCCACAGGAAGACAGTGCACTTGCGACATCTGTCCTGCAGCTTCTTATGTCCCTGCAAATAAAACTCTTCCGACTGCTGGTGTAACCACTCATTTGCAGCATTAGTTGCCTCCTGAACACCCCCACCTCGTTGTCCCTTTAAGTGCTTTTTCAGATGGGGGAACAGATGGAGCCAGGTCAGGCGAATAGGGTGAATGAGGCAACACTTGAAAGCCAAAGGAGGTCAGTGTCGCCATGTTTCACTTGCAGTGTCATGCAAGCCTTTGGAGAGCTTTTCTATAGGTGCTGCCATTTTCACTTTGGACTTAAAAAAACAAAGGGAAGTTAAAATCATAGAAAGTCGATTTTTGCATCATTACATATAGAAGAATTGACCAGTACACCCTGCAAATTTCAGCCTTCTAGCTCAATTTTTTCTGAGTAAGGCTTAATACTTAGCAGCCTCTCCCGTACTACTAATTAAAAATGTGCTTTCTTCGTTTGAAGTTTTTCTACAGTGTTATCGATAATATGTCCAAGTAGCACTGAGTTTTACATAGTCTATTTAATAAACATTCTCTCTGCAAAGTGAAAGTTGAAATATGGCTGTCAAGCGTAGGGCTACAGCGAGTTGAAGCGTGCACTTGTCGCGAATCCACCTCTTCCCTCCAACTCCACCTATGCTGCCAATTCGGACAACGGCGGTAGACTGATTCTGCGTGTGGGCGCGTCAAGTATCTGAGCGCTCAGCGAGCAACGTGATTGCTCAGCTACTTGACGGTCGAATAGGAGTTGCTCCGCGAGATCCTCACTTGATCGCTGAGCAAACTTGAACCTTGCTCGCCACAGGTTTGAGCCACAGAATATAGCGTTTTTGTGTTTCGATCTCGTGAGGCAAAGGGAAGAAGAGGAAAACTGTATGAGGATGGCGGGGTGGCGATCAATGCGATATAGCGTAATTACAGAGGAAGTTGAAGTAACAGAAGGTGATGTCATACTCCAGTTTTTGTAATTGTATTAAAATAAAAGTGTTGTTTATTCCAAATAATAAATATTAAATACACATCGTAGTTTTGGAAAGTTGTGTCTGTGGTTGTTCAAGTGTGTGAAGATGAAAATTTCGATAGTTTTGTACATATCAACTATTCTATTTCCAGCTTTTGAAACACCGAAATCTTGTCCACTCGACGCAGCTACATTGATCACAGATTATTCAAAAGCACAGATATTTTGATCAATGAGCAAACAGCGTCATGTAAATGATCTGTCTGCTCAACGAGCGAAAATCTTGCTCAGCGAGCGTCGCTCAGACGGGCTCCAGCTTCCACTTCACCAAGGTATCTGTGACCTTGAAGCGGTGGCGCTAGTGTCGAATGCTGGTTGTGGGACGACATCCTGGCGGATTTTATTATCAACGAGTTCCAGTCCTTGGTTGGACTCTGACTCAAAATTGTTTGCCTGGGCAGGAGGAACAGTTTGTGTGTAGCCACACCCGAGGACCCTAAACTACTGCTCCCCCACCGACGAGCTGGCGAAAGAGAGGTCTGTGCGTTGGATGGTCATTGGAGGAGGAGAAAACCTCGCATTTCGCTTACGGGACTATTATTTTACTTGTTCTGCTGGGAATACCACACTTCCGATGGTGTAGAAAAACACGTGATCGAAAAGAGGACAGGTTAAAGATTTGATTGACTGGCGGAAAAGTTGAAACTCCCATTTGATTAGCCGTAACTTGAAGTTGTTGGTTTTCCCCCGCCGTAAGGAATACATGGAATTCATACATTCATATTTTTTAATAAAAACAATTTTTAAAAACGCTTCCACTTGCAACATGGGGAGAAATTCATACTCTCTTGCACATTGTTTTATATAGCGACATCGCCCATTCCAATGATGTTGACATAAATGCAAAAAGTATGGCACCACCCAGTGGCGTGCCCAGAATCAAGGGGGGGGAGGTACGTGTTATTTTCTAGTAGTCGTTCCTAATTTTATCATATTTCCTTGCTGTGACGTTCTTTTTAGGAATATTGGTCCTAAGGGGGAGTTATGTCCCCGCCATCCCATCTCTGGGCACGCCACTGGCGCGACCACTGATGCGCTCTCACAAGCCGAAACGAGAACCTCGGCGCTGTGTGATGTCACTCGCAACTTTCGCTCCAAAGAATTCGAAGTAAGAAATGTGCGTGTTCGCACTTTACGCTCAGGAGGCATTGCTTACGCTCTCTCTCCTGAGGTTTAGGGGGGTAAAAACCCCCACTAGAATCCAGGACGAGGCCCCTAAAAGACAGGATACGACCGTAAAACCTCTGCAGGGCGAACATTCGAAACAAAAACGTCCCGAACTTGTCACATCCCCTTATCCAAGTGGCCCTTAGCAGGAGCGTTTTAATCACCCAGCGTAGAGCTCCTTCAACGCAACCCTTTATAGGGCCATAACGGCGTTTAACTGCTGCCCAAGTTACGAAACTTCCCGCCCCAGTTATGATTGCATAACGTTTTATAAATACTTCCAGTCACATTACGCCTGGCACGGGTATTCCCCAGCAACAAAAAAAAGAACACCATACTGCGTCGTTTATATGCAGACGACATTGCGTCAAATTTACGCACCATCAACTTTACTCGATCCGAAAGGGTGTGCAAGTAAAACCCCGTCCATCACAGTGTAAATTATTATGGGCGTTAATCTCCCTTTTGCGCTCTAATGAAGCTTATGATAAGAACAATGAAACCATTATTTTATTTTTTTAATGTATGGTTATCTCCAAACCTATGCTTAACTAGCATACCAGAGATTCATGCGCGCAGAGAGAAAGTAGTTCTGTTTCCAGGCTTTCCAAATGAGTATAGAAATGGATTATCGGCATCGTGATTGGTGTTTTATTGCTCTATTCGTGCCGCCATTTCGATCTGTAGACTTTTTCGCACAGGATGCCGCAATATGATTTTAGTACCTTCCGCATAGCTTTATAAATGGGTCTTTTGCGAAACAATAAATCAAATAAAACGCCCCCCTTCAGCGGCAGAATATAGCTTATGATTTGATCAATGTCCTTGACAAACTTTAAAAGCTCTGATTTAATTAAAGGTTTACCTCCAGAAGCAGTCGCGGCAATTGCTGCCGGTCAATGAAATGCTCTCGCGTACCTCTCCTTTGGTGCGATCAGTCTCGGACTCGACTCACGGTGTGAACTTCAAAATGTTGGTGTCAACCCAGCATCGTGAGGAAAATTGGGAAGCTACTTGATAGCGATAGTGGCGGACTTCGGTGCCGAAAACCAGAAAACGTCGCACCCACTTACCCTCAACAGACTGCTGCATGGATTTCCTGCTGCTCTACTTGTTCCGGTAGATTATATCTGCAGTATTCAAATTCCTTCAGAACATCTCCGTTAGCTTCCTTAGTTCGGCATAATTTATGCGAAGCAAATATACCTGCAGATTGTCTCTGATGCTGTCTTCTTTACACCTGCAGTTAGTTATCTCTCTAAATCTCAAGTTCCTGCAGATAGTGTCTCCTGTCTTCTTTACAACTGCAGTTAGTTATCTCTCTAAATCTCAAGTTCCTGCAGATAGTGTCTCCTGTCTTCTTTACAACTGCAGTTAGTTATCTCTCTAAATCTCAAGTTCCTGCAGATAGTGTCTCCTGTCTTCTTTACAACTGCAGTTAGTTATCTCTCTAAATCTCAAGTTCCTGCAGATAGTGTCTCCTGTCTTCTTTACAACTGCAGTTAGTTATCTCTCTAAATCTCAAGTTCCTGTAGATAGTGTCTGCTGTCTTCTTTACAACTGCAGTTAATTTTATCTCTACATCTCAGGTTCCTGCAGATAGTCTTTACTGTCTTCTTTACAACTGCAGTTAGTTATCTCTGTACATCTCAAGTTCCTGCAGATAGTGTCTCCTGTCTTCTTTACAACTGCAGTTAGTTATCTCTCTAAATCTCAAGTTCCTGCAGATAGTCTCTGCTGTCTTCTTTACAACTGCAGTTAGTTATCTCTCTAAATCTCAAGTTCCTGCAGATAGTGTCTCCTGTCTTCTTTACAACTGCAGTTAGTTATCTCTCTAAATCTCAAGTTCCTGCAGATAGTGTCTCCTGTCTTCTTTACAACTGCAGTTAGTTATCTCTCTAAATCTCAAGTTCCTGCAGATAGTGTCTCCTGTCTTCTTTACAACTGCAGTTAGTTATCTCTCTAAATCTCAAGTTCCTGCAGATAGTGTCTCCTGTCTTCTTTACAACTGTAGTTAGTTATCTCTCTAAATCTCAAGTTCCTGCAGATAGTGTCTCCTGTCTTCTTTACAACTGCAGTTAGTTATCTCTCTAAATCTCAAGTTCCTGCAGATAGTGTCTCCTGTCTTCTTTACAACTGCAGTTAGTTATCTCTCTAAATCTCAAGTTCCTGCAGATAGTGTCTCCTGTCTTCTTTACAACTGCAGTTAGTTATCTCTCTAAATCTCAAGTTCCTGCAGATAGTGTCTCCTGTCTTCTTTACAACTGCAGTTAGTTATCTCTCTAAATCTCAAGTTCCTGCAGATAGTGTCTCCTGTCTTCTTTACAACTGCAGTTAGTTATCTCTCTAAATCTCAAGTTCCTGCAGATAGTGTCTCCTGTCTTCTTTACAACTGCAGTTAGTTATCTCTCTAAATCTCAAGTTCCTGCAGATAGTGTCTCCTGTCTTCTTTACAACTGCAGTTAGTTATCTCTCTAAATCTCAAGTTCCCGCAGATAGTCTCTGCTGTCTTCTTTACAACTGCAGTTAGTTATCTCTCTAAATCTCAAGTTCCTGCAGATAGTGTCTCCTGTCTTCTTTACAACTGCAGTTAGTTATCTCTCTAAATCTCAAGTTCCTGCAGATAGTGTCTCCTGTCTTCTTTACAACTGCAGTTAGTTATCTCTCTAAATCTCAAGTTCCTGCAGATAGTGTCTCCTGTCTTCTTTACAACTGCAGTTAGTTATCTCTCTAAATCTCAAGTTCCTGCAGATAGTCTCTGCTGTCTTCTTTACAACTGCAGTTAGTTATCTCTCTAAATCTCAAGTTCCTGCAGATAGTGTCTCCTGTCTTCTTTACAACTGCAGTTAGTTATCTCTCTAAATCTCAAGTTCCTGCAGATAGTGTCTCCTGTCTTCTTTACAACTGCAGTTAGTTATCTCTCTAAATCTCAAGTTCCTGCAGATAGTGTCTCCTGTCTTCTTTACAACTGCAGTTAGTTATCTCTCTAAATCTCAAGTTCCTGCAGATAGTGTCTCCTGTCTTCTTTACAACTGCAGTTAGTTATCTCTCTAAATCTCAAGTTCCTGCAGATAGTGTCTCCTGTCTTCTTTACAACTGCAGTTAGTTATCTCTCTAAATCTCAAGTTCCTGCAGATAGTGTCTCCTGTCTTCTTTACAACTGCAGTTAGTTATCTCTCTAAATCTCAAGTTCCCGCAGATAGTCTCTGCTGTCTTCTTTACAACTGCAGTTAGTTATCTCTCTAAATCTCAAGTTCCTGCAGATAGTGTCTCCTGTCTTCTTTACAACTGCAGTTAGTTATCTCTCTAAATCTCAAGTTCCTGCAGATAGTGTCTCCTGTCTTCTTTACAACTGCAGTTAGTTATCTCTCTAAATCTCAAGTTCCTGCAGATAGTGTCTCCTGTCTTCTTTACAACTGCAGTTAGTTATCTCTCTAAATCTCAAGTTCCTGCAGATAGTGTCTCCTGTCTTCTTTACAACTGCAGTTAGTTATCTCTCTAAATCTCAAGTTCCTGCAGATAGTGTCTCCTGTCTTCTTTACAACTGCAGTTAGTTATCTCTCTAAATCTCAAGTTCCTGCAGATAGTGTCTCCTGTCTTCTTTACAACTGCAGTTAGTTATCTCTCTAAATCTCAAGTTCCTGCAGATAGTGTCTCCTGTCTTCTTTACAACTGCAGTTAGTTATCTCTCTAAATCTCAAGTTCCTGCAGATAGTGTCTCCTGTCTTCTTTACAACTGCAGTTAGTTATCTCTCTAAATCTCAAGTTCCTGCAGATAGTGTCTCCTGTCTTCTTTACAACTGCAGTTAGTTATCTCTCTAAATCTCAAGTTCCTGCAGATAGTGTCTCCTGTCTTCTTTACAACTGCAGTTAGTTATCTCTCTAAATCTCAAGTTCCTGCAGATAGTGTCTCCTGTCTTCTTTACAACTGCAGTTAGTTATCTCTCTAAATCTCAAGTTCCTGCAGATAGTGTCTCCTGTCTTCTTTACAACTGCAGTTAGTTATCTCTCTAAATCTCAAGTTCCTGCAGATAGTGTCTCCTGTCTTCTTTACAACTGCAGTTAGTTATCTCTCTAAATCTCAAGTTCCTGCAGATAGTGTCTCCTGTCTTCTTTACAACTGCAGTTAGTTATCTCTCTAAATCTCAAGTTCCTGCAGATAGTGTCTCCTGTCTTCTTTACAACTGCAGTTAGTTATCTCTCTAAATCTCAAGTTCCTGCAGATAGTGTCTCCTGTCTTCTTTACAACTGCAGTTAGTTATCTCTCTAAATCTCAAGTTCCTGCAGATAGTGTCTCCTGTCTTCTTTACAACTGCAGTTAGTTATCTCTCTAAATCTCAAGTTCCTGCAGATAGTGTCTCCTGTCTTCTTTACAACTGCAGTTAGTTATCTCTCTAAATCTCAAGTTCCTGCAGATAGTGTCTCCTGTCTTCTTTACAACTGCAGTTAGTTATCTCTCTAAATCTCAAGTTCCTGCAGATAGTGTCTCCTGTCTTCTTTACAACTGCAGTTAGTTATCTCTCTAAATCTCAAGTTCCTGCAGATAGTGTCTCCTGTCTTCTTTACAACTGCAGTTAGTTATCTCTCTAAATCTCAAGTTCCTGCAGATAGTGTCTCCTGTCTTCTTTACAACTGCAGTTAGTTATCTCTCTAAATCTCAAGTTCCTGCAGATAGTGTCTCCTGTCTTCTTTACAACTGCAGTTAGTTATCTCTCTAAATCTCAAGTTCCTGCAGATAGTGTCTCCTGTCTTCTTTACAACTGCAGTTAGTTATCTCTCTAAATCTCAAGTTCCTGCAGATAGTGTCTCCTGTCTTCTTTACAACTGCAGTTAGTTATCTCTCTAAATCTCAAGTTCCTGCAGATAGTGTCTCCTGTCTTCTTTACAACTGCAGTTAGTTATCTCTCTAAATCTCAAGTTCCTGCAGATAGTGTCTCCTGTCTTCTTTACAACTGCAGTTAGTTATCTCTCTAAATCTCAAGTTCCTGCAGATAGTGTCTCCTGTCTTCTTTACAACTGCAGTTAGTTATCTCTCTAAATCTCAAGTTCCTGCAGATAGTGTCTCCTGTCTTCTTTACAACTGCAGTTAGTTATCTCTCTAAATCTCAAGTTCCTGCAGATAGTGTCTCCTGTCTTCTTTACAACTGCAGTTAGTTATCTCTCTAAATCTCAAGTTCCTGCAGATAGTGTCTCCTGTCTTCTTTACAACTGCAGTTAGTTATCTCTCTAAATCTCAAGTTCCTGCAGATAGTGTCTCCTGTCTTCTTTACAACTGCAGTTAGTTATCTCTCTAAATCTCAAGTTCCTGCAGATAGTGTCTCCTGTCTTCTTTACAACTGCAGTTAGTTATCTCTCTAAATCTCAAGTTCCTGCAGATAGTGTCTCCTGTCTTCTTTACAACTGCAGTTAGTTATCTCTCTAAATCTCAAGTTCCTGCAGATAGTGTCTCCTGTCTTCTTTACAACTGCAGTTAGTTATCTCTCTAAATCTCAAGTTCCTGCAGATAGTGTCTCCTGTCTTCTTTACAACTGCAGTTAGTTATCTCTCTAAATCTCAAGTTCCTGCAGATAGTGTCTCCTGTCTTCTTTACAACTGCAGTTAGTTATCTCTCTAAATCTCAAGTTCCTGCAGATAGTGTCTCCTGTCTTCTTTACAACTGCAGTTAGTTATCTCTCTAAATCTCAAGTTCCTGCAGATAGTGTCTCCTGTCTTCTTTACAACTGCAGTTAGTTATCTCTCTAAATCTCAAGTTCCTGCAGATAGTGTCTCCTGTCTTCTTTACAACTGCAGTTAGTTATCTCTCTAAATCTCAAGTTCCTGCAGATAGTGTCTCCTGTCTTCTTTACAACTGCAGTTAGTTATCTCTCTAAATCTCAAGTTCCTGCAGATAGTGTCTCCTGTCTTCTTTACAACTGCAGTTAGTTATCTCTCTAAATCTCAAGTTCCTGCAGATAGTGTCTCCTGTCTTCTTTACAACTGCAGTTAGTTATCTCTCTAAATCTCAAGTTCCTGCAGATAGTGTCTCCTGTCTTCTTTACAACTGCAGTTAGTTATCTCTCTAAATCTCAAGTTCCTGCAGATAGTGTCTCCTGTCTTCTTTACAACTGCAGTTAGTTATCTCTCTAAATCTCAAGTTCCTGCAGATAGTGTCTCCTGTCTTCTTTACAACTGCAGTTAGTTATCTCTCTAAATCTCAAGTTCCTGCAGATAGTGTCTCCTGTCTTCTTTACAACTGCAGTTAGTTATCTCTCTAAATCTCAAGTTCCTGCAGATAGTGTCTCCTGTCTTCTTTACAACTGCAGTTAGTTATCTCTCTAAATCTCAAGTTCCTGCAGATAGTGTCTCCTGTCTTCTTTACAACTGCAGTTAGTTATCTCTCTAAATCTCAAGTTCCTGCAGATAGTGTCTCCTGTCTTCTTTACAACTGCAGTTAGTTATCTCTCTAAATCTCAAGTTCCTGCAGATAGTGTCTCCTGTCTTCTTTACAACTGCAGTTAGTTATCTCTCTAAATCTCAAGTTCCTGCAGATAGTGTCTCCTGTCTTCTTTACAACTGCAGTTAGTTATCTCTCTAAATCTCAAGTTCCTGCAGATAGTGTCTCCTGTCTTCTTTACAACTGCAGTTAGTTATCTCTCTAAATCTCAAGTTCCTGCAGATAGTGTCTCCTGTCTTCTTTACAACTGCAGTTAGTTATCTCTCTAAATCTCAAGTTCCTGCAGATAGTGTCTCCTGTCTTCTTTACAACTGCAGTTAGTTATCTCTCTAAATCTCAAGTTCCTGCAGATAGTGTCTCCTGTCTTCTTTACAACTGCAGTTAGTTATCTCTCTAAATCTCAAGTTCCTGCAGATAGTGTCTCCTGTCTTCTTTACAACTGCAGTTAGTTATCTCTCTAAATCTCAAGTTCCTGCAGATAGTGTCTCCTGTCTTCTTTACAACTGCAGTTAGTTATCTCTCTAAATCTCAAGTTCCTGCAGATAGTGTCTCCTGTCTTCTTTACAACTGCAGTTAGTTATCTCTCTAAATCTCAAGTTCCTGCAGATAGTGTCTCCTGTCTTCTTTACAACTGCAGTTAGTTATCTCTCTAAATCTCAAGTTCCTGCAGATAGTGTCTCCTGTCTTCTTTACAACTGCAGTTAGTTATCTCTCTAAATCTCAAGTTCCTGCAGATAGTGTCTCCTGTCTTCTTTACAACTGCAGTTAGTTATCTCTCTAAATCTCAAGTTCCTGCAGATAGTGTCTCCTGTCTTCTTTACAACTGCAGTTAGTTATCTCTCTAAATCTCAAGTTCCTGCAGATAGTGTCTCCTGTCTTCTTTACAACTGCAGTTAGTTATCTCTCTAAATCTCAAGTTCCTGCAGATAGTGTCTCCTGTCTTCTTTACAACTGCAGTTAGTTATCTCTCTAAATCTCAAGTTCCTGCAGATAGTGTCTCCTGTCTTCTTTACAACTGCAGTTAGTTATCTCTCTAAATCTCAAGTTCCTGCAGATAGTGTCTCCTGTCTTCTTTACAACTGCAGTTAGTTATCTCTCTAAATCTCAAGTTCCTGCAGATAGTGTCTCCTGTCTTCTTTACAACTGCAGTTAGTTATCTCTCTAAATCTCAAGTTCCTGCAGATAGTGTCTCCTGTCTTCTTTACAACTGCAGTTAGTTATCTCTCTAAAGTCTCAAGTTCCTGCAGATAGTGTCTCCTGTCTTCTTTACAACTGCAGTTAGTTATCTCTCTAAATCTCAAGTTCCTGCAGATAGTGTCTCCTGTCTTCTTTACACCTGCAGTTAGTTATCTCTCTAAATCTCAAGTTCCTGCAGATAGTGTCTCCTGTCTTCTTTACACTGCAGTTAGTTATCTCTCTAAATCTCAAGTTCCTGCAGATAGTGTCTCCTGTCTTCTTACACTGCTTATTATCTCTCTAAATCTCAGTTCCTGCAGATAGGGTCTCCTGTCTTCTTTACAACCTGCAGTTTAGTTATCTCTCTAAATCTCAAGTTCCTGCAGATAGTGTCTCCTGTCTTTCTTCTTTACAACTGCAGTTAGTTATCTCTCTAAATCTCAAGTTCCTGCAGATAGTGTCTCCTGTCTTCTTTACAACTGCAGTTAGTTATCTCTCTAAATCTCAAGTTCCTGCAGATAGTGTCTCCTGTCTTCTTTACAACTGCAGTTAGTTATCTCTCTAAATCTCAAGTTCCTGCAGATAGTGTCTCCTGTCTTCTTTACAACTGCAGTTAGTTATCTCTCTAAATCTCAAGTTCCTGCAGATAGTGTCTCCTGTCTTCTTTACAACTGCAGTTAGTTATCTCTCTAAATCTCAAGTTCCTGCAGATAGTGTCTCCTGTCTTCTTTACAACTGCAGTTAGTTATCTCTCTAAATCTCAAGTTCCTGCAGATAGTGTCTCCTGTCTTCTTTACAACTGCAGTTAGTTATCTCTCTAAATCTCAAGTTCCTGCAGATAGTGTCTCCTGTCTTCTTTACAACTGCAGTTAGTTATCTCTCTAAATCTCAAGTTCCTGCAGATAGTGTCTCCTGTCTTCTTTACAACTGCAGTTAGTTATCTCTCTAAATCTCAAGTTCCTGCAGATAGTGTCTCCTGTCTTCTTTACAACTGCAGTTAGTTATCTCTCTAAATCTCAAGTTCCTGCAGATAGTGTCTCCTGTCTTCTTTACAACTGCAGTTAGTTATCTCTCTAAATCTCAAGTTCCTGCAGATAGTGTCTCCTGTCTTCTTTACAACTGCAGTTAGTTATCTCTCTAAATCTCAAGTTCCTGCAGATAGTGTCTCCTGTCTTCTTTACAACTGCAGTTAGTTATCTCTCTAAATCTCAAGTTCCTGCAGATAGTGTCTCCTGTCTTCTTTACAACTGCAGTTAGTTATCTCTCTAAATCTCAAGTTCCTGCAGATAGTGTCTCCTGTCTTCTTTACAACTGCAGTTAGTTATCTCTCTAAATCTCAAGTTCCTGCAGATAGTGTCTCCTGTCTTCTTTACAACTGCAGTTAGTTATCTCTCTAAATCTCAAGTTCCTGCAGATAGTGTCTCCTGTCTTCTTTACAACTGCAGTTAGTTATCTCTCTAAATCTCAAGTTCCTGCAGATAGTGTCTCCTGTCTTCTTTACAACTGCAGTTAGTTATCTCTCTAAATCTCAAGTTCCTGCAGATAGTGTCTCCTGTCTTCTTTACAACTGCAGTTAGTTATCTCTCTAAATCTCAAGTTCCTGCAGATAGTGTCTCCTGTCTTCTTTACACCTGCAGTTAGTTATCTCTCTAAATCTCAAGTTCCTGCAGATAGTGTCTCCTGTCTTCTTTACAACTGCAGTTAGTTATCTCTCTAAATCTCAAGTTCCTGCAGATAGTGTCTCCTGTCTTCTTTACAACTGCAGTTAGTTATCTCTGTACATCTCAAGTTCCTGCAGATAGTGTCTCCTGTCTTCTTTACAACTGCAGTTAGTTATCTCTCTAAATCTCAAGTTCCTGCAGATAGTGTCTCCTGTCTTCTTTACAACTGCAGTTAGTTATCTCTCTAAATCTCAAGTTCCTGCAGATAGTGTCTCCTGTCTTCTTTACAACTGCAGTTAGTTATCTCTCTAAATCTCAAGTTCCTGCAGATAGTGTCTCCTGTCTTCTTTACACCTGCAGTTAGTTATCTCTCTAAATCTCAAGTTCCTGCAGATAGTGTCTCCTGTCTTCTTTACAACTGCAGTTAGTTATCTCTCTAAATCTCAAGTTCCTGCAGATAGTGTCTCCTGTCTTCTTTACAACTGCAGTTAGTTATCTCTGTACATCTCAAGTTCCTGCAGATAGTGTCTCCTGTCTTCTTTACAACTGCAGTTAGTTATCTCTCTAAATCTCAAGTTCCTGCAGATAGTGTCTCCTGTCTTCTTTACAACTGCAGTTAGTTATCTCTCTAAATCTCAAGTTCCTGCAGATAGTGTCTCCTGTCTTCTTTACAACTGCAGTTAGTTATCTCTCTAAATCTCAAGTTCCTGCAGATAGTGTCTCCTGTCTTCTTTACAACTGCAGTTAGTTATCTCTCTAAATCTCAAGTTCCTGCAGATAGTGTCTCCTGTCTTCTTTACAACTGCAGTTAGTTATCTCTCTAAATCTCAAGTTCCTGCAGATAGTGTCTCCTGTCTTCTTTACAACTGCAGTTAGTTATCTCTCTAAATCTCAAGTTCCTGCAGATAGTGTCTCCTGTCTTCTTTACAACTGCAGTTAGTTATCTCTCTAAATCTCAAGTTCCTGCAGATAGTGTCTCCTGTCTTCTTTACAACTGCAGTTAGTTATCTCTCTAAATCTCAAGTTCCTGCAGATAGTGTCTCCTGTCTTCTTTACAACTGCAGTTAGTTATCTCTCTAAATCTCAAGTTCCTGCAGATAGTGTCTCCTGTCTTCTTTACAACTGCAGTTAGTTATCTCTCTAAATCTCAAGTTCCTGCAGATAGTGTCTCCTGTCTTCTTTACAACTGCAGTTAGTTATCTCTCTAAATCTCAAGTTCCTGCAGATAGTGTCTCCTGTCTTCTTTACAACTGCAGTTAGTTATCTCTCTAAATCTCAAGTTCCTGCAGATAGTGTCTCCTGTCTTCTTTACAACTGCAGTTAGTTATCTCTCTAAATCTCAAGTTCCTGCAGATAGTGTCTCCTGTCTTCTTTACAACTGCAGTTAGTTATCTCTCTAAATCTCAAGTTCCCGCAGATATTCTCTGCTGTCTTATTTACACCTGCAGTTAGTTATCTCTCTTCAGATAGTTCCTCGCGGTATTCTTATTTCGCAGATTGCTCCACGGGTCCAAATTCCCACGGACTCCTATTGGCTGCTATTCTCTACAAGATTATGTCTACGAGCTCGAATCTCTGGATTGGAGTTGATGATGCATGTAGTTGCGAATTTTGTGCTCGTCTTGAAGACAGGTGTTTGATTTTTCAGGAACATTTGTAGAACATAGATGTGTCTCCTTTTTGTAGTACTTCGTGCAGTCACTCTGGACATTTCTATGGTCGGAATCTCTTTTACCTGGTTCAAGAGAAAGCGAGAAATTGTACTGTTTATAAAACATTTGCTTCATGAAGTATAGAAAGAATGTTGAAGCCCAATTCAGTTAATATATGCAACAGTCCATGGGAAACAGTTTATACACATTGACTAAAGTTGAGCAACTTCGAATACTTTGAATTGTGAGTAAACTCTTACGATTACTGCGCAGTTTTCCCGAAAAACCCGTGAAGAAAGTTTCTATCCTATTAATATATTACGAGTATATTTGCAGATATTTTGCTTGTAGCTTAAGTTAGGTAAGCAGTTACACAGGTCTGAGTAATGTGAACTATTTCAAACGCCAATTCATCCTCCCCCTCGGCAATTAGTAGGACTTCCTGAGTTGAAAAAAAATTTCAATGAAATATCCAACTGGTATAGAGACCAGTTCCTGAATTGGAACTGTTTTCATTGGAAGGGAATGTAATGTAGCTTTTATTTTCGTATTTTTTTATATTTTTTTATATTTCCATAGTTCCTGAGTTGGGACATTCTGAATCGGGAATAAATCTACAGAAATGTTTGGCGAGACTTTTCCTTCAAGTAACACAAATATGTTGACTCCAGTAACACATCCAAGTGCATGAACTGCTCATTATGCACTTTTGGATGCATCAAGATACAATAGAAATGCATAAATGGGCACTTTTTATTTTATCTGTTGTTTCTTGTGACGCACTTAGAGCATCAATGGAGATCAGACACGATCATTTCAATTAGATCACAAAATCCGGATAACGCATATCCGGATAGTATGGATATTCTGATAATTCTGATAGTGATTTTATGAAGAATTTGTAGAAAATCCGTACAGTGAAATACGAACATGGCGACTAAAGGGATATGTGGATAGCTCGTAAAACGGACAAACGATAAAAGTGTCCGGATAAGGCAAACACCGGACATTTAGGATAATCCGGATAATTTGTAGCCTATGTCTGGATAACAGGAGCGTATATTCCAGGCTAGCTAGGCTATCTGCGAAGACTGAAGCCTAGAAAGTAAAATACTGAAGAAAAATCTATTAGAAATTGTGAATAAAACAGATTTCAATGAGAACATAATGGCGATTCTGAAGTTGGCAACCTGAATTCTTGGGAGTTGGCAACCTGAATTCTTGGGAGTTGGCAACCTGAATTCTTGGGAGTTGGCAACCTGAATTCTTGGGAGTTGGCAACCTGAATTCTTGGGAGTTGGCAACCTGAATTCTCGGGAGTTGGCAACCTGAATTCTTGGGAGTTGGCAACCTGAATTCTCGGGAGTTGGCAACCTGAATTCTCGGGAGTTGGCAACCTGAATTCTCGGGAGTTGGCAACCTGAATTCTTGGAAGTTGGCAACCTGAATTCTTGGGAGTTGACAACCTGAATTCTTGGGAGTTGGCAACCTGAATTCTTGGGATTAGGCAACCTGAATTCTTAGGATTAGGCAACCTGAATTGTTAGGAGTTGGCAACCTCACTACCATGGGGATGGCAAGTGGCTTTCTTGACGTCAAGAATGAATCTACTAATAGTCTTCTCCCTTCCTCCATAGCCTAGGACCAGGTATCATAGTGAGCTAATCCAGGTCTTAGATTCAGCATACGCCACTGCTGGATAATCTGTACATCTGGATAACAGAATATCCGATTTCTGGATATTTGCAATCTGGATAGAAAATTATCCGGTATCTGGATATAATTTTATCCGGTTTTAGCTGTCCCTACAACAGATTAGGCAACAGTAAACAAGTATTTTGCGTATTTAATTTGGGACTTGGTGAGTCTTTCTGGGTGGGGTCCGACCCCCTTTACCCCCTGTAACTACGGCCTTGGGGACATTATAGGCAGGCAGCTCGACTGACACATCAAATGGTTTTCCCAAACATGTCAAAAGAAAGGTAGAAACAAGAATAAAAAAAAACAGTTTCCTGGAAGAAAAAGAGTTCGTAGGTTGGTTGGATTGGGGAGTGGAGGGGGCTGTTCTGTTCTGCTAGTTCATTAACGACACACGAGGCTACCTTGAACTCGGCGGAACTCGGAGGAGACATTCGATTGGGAAGGAAAGAGGGATGGTCGATGCCCTGTGGGATGTGGGAGGGGTTGGGGGGGGAATGATTGACCTAATTCTGTCACGCGATCGGATCTTCTGCAGACGGCGAGACTGCCAAATGAAGTTTGCTCTTCAAATATCTAATGAAATAAAAAGAACTCTTTGATAAGCATGAGTCTGGAACTTTTGCCTTCAACGAGAGCGAGACGACTTTTCAAGGTCGTATGATTGGATGACTAAGCATTTTGTAATAGAAGTTAAGGGCCTGTCTCCGTGGCGGAGTGGTTAGCACAGCATATCACTCATCCACGTCGTACCGATTAGCCAAAGGTGGCAGAAAAGCGACGCTGAATAACAAAAGCCCTAGTGCAGCGTGCTTTCGACACAGGGTGGTTCAAAAGTCTCACGACTCAAAATTTAATCTCTGATTACACGAGTGTCATGAAAGATTTCCACACTGCATGCAACCACGAATTTGTGATGCGTGGTTGCATACTTACTTGAAGCACTTCTTTTTGATAAACTTGAAAGTCTGTAATGATCTCCTTCGCACTAGTGCTATATCTATCTACTCCCAAGAAAGTTGTCATTGTTCCATGGTGAAATCTTTGTAGGCCACAAAGCGAAAACTCTGACATACTGGGATCAAATATATGAAACTGAATATTCCGAATATGGAAAAGAGAGATCTCAGAAGGGGAGAGGGAGGTGTGGGGATATTAATACTTCCTTGAAATCTGTGTCTTTGCAGGCTTCGAGAGAATGTATGCATTTGTAATATTCCTCTGTGTTTAGGAGTGTTTCATGATTAAAATTTGCTTATGACATTAGCTTATATTTTTAATTACAAATGTGTTTACCCTTTTAATATTGATATTAATGAATACAAGTAAGTCAATAAATGCTTGGTAAAGTGAGGGAATTTTTTTGTCAAATGAGAGGGAATTTTTGGTCATGTGGAAGGAAATTGTTCTGAAGAGAGGGATTTTTTGTAATTTTGGAGGGGCCTTCCCGATGGCGCAGTGGTAATGTCGTTGCCTTGAAATCAAGGGGCCCCGGGTTCAAAACACCGTGGAGGCTTAACGTGGTTCGAATCCTACTTCAAACTGTAGATCCAATCCCGATGAGCATATCTGTGCATAAATTGGAGTTAACAATTCCACTATTCTGAAGAAATGGATTTTTTTGTCTGGTGGGAGGGAATTATTCTGAAGAAGGGAATTTTTGTCACGTGGGAGGGAATTATTCTGAAGAAAGAGAAATTTTGTCATGTGGGAGGGAATTATGCGATAATTGATTCCCATCACATTACTGCTCTCACGGAAATGAAGATTTCAGAAGACTGTGGGATTTTGCTCAAACCCAGTTTACTTCCGAAAATAGAGCGGTCTCCTACGTGCCTCCTGCGAAAGTTTTCAAGAGAGGGTGGTGGGGGTGCTAATTAGTCTGACGGAGCGAAACGAACATTCAGCCATTCCCCCACGCAATTCACGACCCAAGGGATGTGTTTTGATTACAGTGTAAACAGGAGGAATGGTAACATGCTAGTCCAGGATATGTACCCTTGGATTTCTCCTGCGGTTTTCAGACACATTACTAGCACGTGGGGTTATGTTTTAAAGTTAGAACTGCGTTTACGGCACCATAATCTGGGTAGTAAGAAATTTGGCAGTCACTTAACGTCCACACTTTGTGGGCAAGGGTAAATACTTACACCGTCAGAAGGTGTTGTGGGAATAATAAGTCATTGCAAGTGTTATTTTCCGCTAGCTTATGTAATTCGACGTCATTCATTTCTTATTTCTATATGAGAAATTATGCATGGAGGTCTCTTTACAACTTGCATTTTAACCTTCCTGAATGGGCTCTTTACACAAAAAAGGGTAAAGTGCTCTCCTGTGCTTAGCACCACGCCATGAAGGCGTAAAGGAGGTGTATAGAAGGTTTTTAAGCGAAAATTGATCCACAAACCATTCACGGAAGGTTAGGTTAGGTTCAGTTAGGTTAGGCAAATATAGAAAATTAAATTGGAAAAAAGAATGCACAATGCAACCTTCACACGTCATCTTGTAAAACTACCGCGTGGTTGCTACACTAACAGGGTGTTACATAATCGAACGCACGGAACATTTGATTCACGTAGTCGACGGTAATGGTGGCAAGAGCTATCGTGCATCGGAGATACATTTATGTAGAAAAATACATAATTTACCGGCCGAATAAGTTGAACGAAGGGAGAAAACACTTCCACGAGCTTCCAAAAGTCTACAGAAACTCATTTCCGTAAGTAGTGTCTCCTCTAAATTTGAAGAAATGTGTTTTCACTATACCACACTGTTACCAAAAATTCAAATCAACCAATCATGTTATGTATTACGCCCCAGTGAGGTCGTATTTACATTATTAATGATTTTTAGTTTAGCGTAACAACTGTTCTCCTGATTTCGGTCAGTATATAGGATCGGAGGCCACCCAACTATCGTGAGGAAATTGGGGAACTACCAATAAGTATAGCGTAACTACAACACGGTCATTGAAACTACTGGGATTCGCCGTGCTGACCACACGTCATCCCGTAACTGGTTAGATGATCGCCCATGTGGGGGTGAGGCCAGAACGGGCAGTCGGTAGGCAGGACTGGGCACATCCGTAGTGCCCCAACTCTGAAGGTCTCAATTCGGGAACTATAATGAAAGTACCCAATTTAGGAACTAGAATTTTCACGTTGAATGTTCTCAACTCAGGAATCGCTGCCTCGGGAGTAAAGGGGAAGGTAAGGACCGGTTTATGAGAGTGTTTTATTGTTACTGCAGTTTACCTTGAAATACTACGTACATATCCATTTGCATAAAAAGCACTGTGCTTTCCTCTAATATATTTTGAGTATATTTCTTATATTTTGCTTGTAGGTTAAATTAACGGTTTCACAGGTATGCTTAATGTCAACTATTTCAAACGCCAATTCATCCTGCCCCGAGGCAATTAGTAGGACTTGAGTTGAGAAGACATTTTTTTGAAATATCCAACTGGTAAAGACCAGCTCCTGAGATGATACTGATTTCATTGGAATTTCCATAGTTCCTGATATGGGCATGGATGTTTGTGTCCATTCATCAGTTTCATCATGTCATCACTCATCCCCATCTTCGCAAATTAGCCAAAAGTGGCACAAAAAGCGAAGTAAAAATAAAGCAAATCAATCAATCGTACAGTTCCTGTGATATCACTGTTTTAATTGGAATTTCGATAGTTCCTGAGTTGGGAACACATTTGACTGAAATATCTAAATGCTAAAGATCACTTCTTGAAATGGCACTGTTTCATTGGAATTTCCATGATTCCTGAGTTGGGAACTGGACTTTCACTGAAATATCCAAGTGATAAAGACTAGTTCCTGAGATGGCACTGTTTCATTGGAATTTCTATAGTTCCTGAGTTGGAAACTGGACTTTCACTGAAATATCCATCTGGTAAAGAACAGTTCCTGAGATGGCACTTTTCATTGGAATTTCCGTAATTCCTGAGTTGGGAACTGAACTTTCACTGAAATATCCAAGTGATAAAGACTAGTTCCTGAGATGGCACTGTTTCATTGGAATTTCTATAGTTCCCGAGTTGGAAACTGGACTTTCACTGAAATATCCATCTGGTAAAGAACAGTTCCTGAGATGGCACTTTTCATTGGAATTTCCGAGTTGGGAACTGAACTTTCACTGAAATATCCAAGTGATAAAGACTAGTTCCTGAGATGGCACTGTTTCATTGGAATTTCTATAGTTCCCGAGTTGGAAACTGGACTTTCACTGAAATATCCATCTGGTAAAGAACAGTTCCTGAAATGGCACTTTTCATTGGAATTTCCATAATTCCTGAGTTGGGAACTGAACTTTCACTGAAATATCCAAGTGATAAAACTAGTTCCTGAGATGGCACTGTTTCATTGGAATTTCTATAGTTCCCGAGTTGGAAACTGGACTTTCACTGAAATATCCATCTGGTAAAGAACAGTTCCTGAGATGGCACTTTTCATTGGAATTTCCGAGTTGGGAACTGAACTTTCACTGAAATATCCAAGTGATAAAGACTAGTTCCTGAGATGGCACTGTTTCATTGGAATTTCTATAGTTCCTGAGTTGGAAACTGGACTTTCACTGAAATATCCATCTGGTAAAGAACAGTTCCTGAGATGGCACTTTTCATTGGAATTTCCATAATTCCTGAGTTGGGAACTGAACTTTCACTGAAATATCCAAGTGATAAAGACTAGTTCCTGAGATGGCACTGTTTCATTGGAATTTCTATAGTTCCCGAGTTGGAAACTGGACTTTCACTGAAATATCCATCTGGTAAAGAACAGTTCCTGAGATGGCACTTTTCATTGGAATTTCCGAGTTGGGAACTGAACTTTCACTGAAATATCCAAGTGATAAAGACTAGTTCCTGAGATGGCACTGTTTCATTGGAATATCCATAGTTCCTGAGTTGGGAACTGGATTTTCACTGAAATATCCATCTGGTAAAGAACAGTTCCTGAGATGGCACTTTTCATTGGAATTTCCATAATTAATGAGTTGGGAACTGAACTTTCACTGAAATATCCAAGTGATAAAGACTAGTTCCTGAGATGGCACTGTTTAATTGGAATTTCTATAGTTCCTGAGTTGGAAACTGGACTTTCACTGAAATATCCATCTGGTAAAGAACAGTTCCTGAGATGGCACTTTTCATTGGAATTTCCGAGTTGGGAACTGAACTTTCACTGAAATATCCAAGTGATAAAGACTAGTTCCTGAGATGGCACTGTTTCATTGGAATATCCATAGTTCCTGAGTTGGGAACTGGATTTTCACTGAAATATCCATCTGGTAAAGAACAGTTCCTGAGATGGCACTTTTCATTGGAATTTCCATAATTCCTGAGTTGGGAACTGAACTTTCACTGAAATATCCAAGTGATAAAGACTAGTTCCTGAGATGGCACTGTTTCATTGGAATTTCTATAGTTTCTGAGTTGGAAACTGGACTTTCACTGAAATATCCATCTGGTAAAGAACAGTTCCTGAGATGGCACTTTTCATTGGAATTTCCATAATTCCTGAGTTGGGAACTGAACTTTCACTGAAATATCCAAGTGATAAAACTAGTTCCTGAGATGGAACTGTTTCTTTGGAATTTCTATAGTTCCTGAGTTGGAAACTGGATTTTCACTGAAATATCCATCTGGTAAAGAACAGTTCCTGAGATGGCACTTTTCATTGGAATTTCCATAATTCCTGAGTTGGGAACTGAGCTCTCACTGAAATATCCAAGTGATAAAGACTAGTTCCTGAGATGGCACTGTTTCATTGGAATTTCTATAGTTCCTGAGTTGGAAACTGGACTTTCACTGAAATATCCATCTGGTAAAGAACAGTTCCTGAGATGGCACTTTTCATTGGAATTTCCATAATTCCTGAGTTGGGAACTGAACTTTCACTGAAATATCCAAGTGATAAAACTAGTTCCTGAGATGGCACTGTTTCATTGGAATATCCATAGTTCCTGAGTTGGAAACTGGACTTTCACTGAAATATCCATCTGGTAAAGAACAGTTCCTGAGATGGCACTTTTCATTGGAATTTCCATAATTCCTGAGTTGGGAACTGAACTTTCACTGAAATATCCAAGTGATAAAACTAGTTCCTGAGATGGCACTGTTTCATTGGAATTTCTCTAGTTCCTGAGTTGGGAACTGGATTTTCACTGAAATATCCATCTGGTAAAGAACAGTTCCTGAGATGGCACTTTTCATTGGAATTTCCATAATTCCTGAGTTGGGAACTGAACTTTCACTGAAATATCCAAGTGATAAAACTAGTTCCTGAGATGGCACTGTTTCATTGGAATATCCATAGTTCCTGAGTTGGGAACTGGATTTTCACTGAAATATCCATCTGGTAAAGAACAGTTCCTGAGATGGCACTTTTCATTGGAATTTCCATAATTCCTGAGTTGGGAACTGAACTTTCACTGAAATATCCAAGTGATAAAGACTAGTTCCTGAGATGGCACTGTTTCATTGGAATATCCATAGTTCCTGAGTTGGGAACTGGATTTTCACTGAAATATCCATCTGGTAAAGAACAGTTCCTGAGATGGCACTTTTCATTGGAATTTCCATAATTCCTGAGTTGGGAACTGAACTTTCACTGAAATATCCAAGTGATAAAACTAGTTCCTGAGATGGCACTGTTTCATTGGAATTTCTATAGTTCCTGAGTTGGAAACTGGACTTTCACTGAAATATCCATCTGGTAAAGAACAGTTCCTGAGATGGCACTTTTCATTGGAATTTCCATAATTCCTGAGTTGGGAACTGAACTTTCACTGAAATATCCAAGTGATAAAGACTAGTTCCTGAGATGGCACTGTTTCATTGGAATTTCTATAGTTCCTGAGTTGGAAACTGGACTTTCACTGAAATATCCATCTGGTAAAGAACAGTTCCTGAGATGGCACTTTTCATTGGAATTTCCATAATTCCTGAGTTGGGAACTGAACTTTCACTGAAATATCCAAGTGATAAAGACTAGTTCCTGAGATGGCACTGTTTCATTGGAATTTCTATAGTTCCCGAGTTGGAAACTGGACTTTCACTGAAATATCCATCTGGTAAAGAACAGTTCCTGAGATGGCACTTTTCATTGGAATTTCCGAGTTGGGAACTGAACTTTCACTGAAATATCCAAGTGATAAAGACTAGTTCCTGAGATGGCACTGTTTCATTGGAATTTCTATAGTTCCCGAGTTGGAAACTGGACTTTCACTGAAATATCCATCTGGTAAAGAACAGTTCCTGAAATGGCACTTTTCATTGGAATTTCCATAATTCCTGAGTTGGGAACTGAACTTTCACTGAAATATCCAAGTGATAAAACTAGTTCCTGAGATGGCACTGTTTCATTGGAATTTCTATAGTTCCCGAGTTGGAAACTGGACTTTCACTGAAATATCCATCTGGTAAAGAACAGTTCCTGAGATGGCACTTTTCATTGGAATTTCCGAGTTGGGAACTGAACTTTCACTGAAATATCCAAGTGATAAAGACTAGTTCCTGAGATGGCACTGTTTCATTGGAATTTCTATAGTTCGTGAGTTGGAAACTGGACTTTCACTGAAATATCCATCTGGTAAAGAACAGTTCCTGAGATGGCACTTTTCATTGGAATTTCCATAATTCCTGAGTTGGGAACTGAACTTTCACTGAAATATCCAAGTGATAAAGACTAGTTCCTGAGATGGCACTGTTTCATTGGAATTTCTATAGTTCCCGAGTTGGAAACTGGACTTTCACTGAAATATCCATCTGGTAAAGAACAGTTCCTGAGATGGCACTTTTCATTGGAATTTCCGAGTTGGGAACTGAACTTTCACTGAAATATCCAAGTGATAAAGACTACTTCCTGAGATGGCACTGTTTCATTGGAATATCCATAGTTCCTGAGTTGGGAACTGGATTTTCACTGAAATATCCATCTGGTAAAGAACAGTTCCTGAGATGGCACTTTTCATTGGAATTTCCATAATTCCTGAGTTGGGAACTGAACTTTCACTGAAATATCCAAGTGATAAAGACTAGTTCCTGAGATGGCACTGTTTAATTGGAATTTCTATAGTTCCTGAGTTGGAAACTGGACTTTCACTGAAATATCCATCTGGTAAAGAACAGTTCCTGAGATGGCACTTTTCATTGGAATTTCCGAGTTGGGAACTGAACTTTCACTGAAATATCCAAGTGATAAAGACTAGTTCCTGAGATGGCACTGTTTCATTGGAATATCCATAGTTCCTGAGTTGGGAACTGGATTTTCACTGAAATATCCATCTGGTAAAGAACAGTTCCTGAGATGGCACTTTTCATTGGAATTTCCATAATTCCTGAGTTGGGAACTGAACTTTCACTGAAATATCCAAGTGATAAAGACTAGTTCCTGAGATGGCACTGTTTCATTGGAATTTCTATAGTTTCTGAGATGGAAACTGGACTTTCACTGAAATATCCATCTGGTAAAGAACAGTTCCTGAGATGGCACTTTTCATTGGAATTTCCATAATTCCTGAGTTGGGAACTGAACTTTCACTGAAATATCCAAGTGATAAAACTAGTTCCTGAGATGGAACTGTTTCTTTGGAATTTCTATAGTTCCTGAGTTGGAAACTGGATTTTCACTGAAATATCCATCTGGTAAAGAACAGTTCCTGAGATGGCACTTTTCATTGGAATTTCCATAATTCCTGAGTTGGGAACTGAGCTTTCACTGAAATATCCAAGTGATAAAGACTAGTTCCTGAGATGGCACTGTTTCATTGGAATTTCTATAGTTCCTGAGTTGGAAACTGGACTTTCACTGAAATATCCATCTGGTAAAGAACAGTTCCTGAGATGGCACTTTTCATTGGAATTTCCGAGTTGGGAACTGAACTTTCACTGAAATATCCAAGTGATAAAGACTAGTTCCTGAGATGGCACTGTTTCATTGGAATATCCATAGTTCCTGAGTTGGGAACTGGATTTTCACTGAAATATCCATCTGGTAAAGAACAGTTCCTGAGATGGCACTTTTCATTGGAATTTCCATAATTCCTGAGTTGGGAACTGAACTTTCACTGAAATATCCAAGTGATAAAACTAGTTCCTGAGATGGCACTGTTTCATTGGAATTTCTCTAGTTCCTGAGTTGGGAACTGGATTTTCACTGAAATATCCATCTGGTAAAGAACAGTTCCTGAGATGGCACTTTTCATTGGAATTTCCATAATTCCTGAGTTGGGAACTGAACTTTCACTGAAATATCCAAGTGATAAAACTAGTTCCTGAGATGGCACTGTTTCATTGGAATATCCATAGTTCCTGAGTTGGGAACTGGATTTTCACTGAAATATCCATCTGGTAAAGAACAGTTCCTGAGATGGCACTTTTCATTGGAATTTCCATAATTCCTGAGTTGGGAACTGAACTTTCACTGAAATATCCAAGTGATAAAGACTAGTTCCTGAGATGGCACTGTTTCATTGGAATATCCATAGTTCCTGAGTTGGGAACTGGATTTTCACTGAAATATCCATCTGGTAAAGAACAGTTCCTGAGATGGCACTTTTCATTGGAATTTCCATAATTCCTGAGTTGGGAACTGAACTTTCACTGAAATATCCAAGTGATAAAACTAGTTCCTGAGATGGCACTGTTTCATTGGAATTTCTATAGTTCCTGAGTTGGAAACTGGACTTTCACTGAAATATCCATCTGGTAAAGAACAGTTCCTGAGATGGCACTTTTCATTGGAATTTCCATAATTCCTGAGTTGGGAACTGAACTTTCACTGAAATATCCAAGTGATAAAGACTAGTTCCTGAGATGGCACTGTTTCATTGGAATTTCTATAGTTCCTGAGTTGGAAACTGGACTTTCACTGAAATATCCATCTGGTAAAGAACAGTTCCTGAGATGGCACTTTTCATTGGAATTTCCATAATTCCTGAGTTGGGAACTGAACTTTCACTGAAATATCCAAGTGATAAAGACTACTTCCTGAGATGGCACTGTTTCATTGGAATTTCTATAGTTCCTGAGTTGGAAACTGGACTTTCACTGAAATATCCATCTGGTAAAGAACAGTTCCTGAGATGGCACTTTTCATTGGAATTTCCGAGTTGGGAACTGAACTTTCACTGAAATATCCAAGTGATAAAGACTAGTTCCTGAGATGGCACTGTTTCATTGGAATATCCATAGTTCCTGAGTTGGGAACTGGATTTTCACTGAAATATCCATCTGGTAAAGAACAGTTCCTGAGATGGCACTTTTCATTGGAATTTCCATAATTCCTGAGTTGGGAACTGAACTTTCACTGAAATATCTAAGTGATAAAAACTAGTTCCTGAGATGGCACTGTTTCATTGGAATATCCATAATTCCTGAGTTGGGAACTGGATTTTCACTGAAATATCCATCTGGTAAAGAACAGTTCCTGAGATGGCACTTTTCATTGGAATTTCCATGATTCCTGAGTTGGGAACTGGACTTCACTGAAATATCCATCTGGTAAAGAACAGTTCCTGAGATGGCACTTTTCATTGGAATTTCCGAGTTGGGAACTGAACTTTCACTGAAATATCCAAGTGATAAAGACTAGTTCCTGAGATGGCACTGTTTCATTGGAATATCCATAGTTCCTGAGTTGGGAACTGGATTTTCACTGAAATATCCATCTGGTAAAGAACAGTTCCTGAGATGGCACTTTTCATTGGAATTTCCATAATTCCTGAGTTGGGAACTGAACTTTCACTGAAATATCCAAGTGATAAAACTAGTTCCTGAGATGGCACTGTTTCATTGGAATTTCTATAGTTCCTGAGTTGGAAACTGGATTTTCACTGAAATATCCATCTGGTAAAGAACAGTTCCTGAGATGGCACTTTTCATTGGAATTTCCATAATTCCTGAGTTGGGAACTGAACTTTCACTGAAATATCCAAGTGATAAAACTAGTTCCTGAGATGGCACTGTTTCATTGGAATATCCATAGTTCCTGAGTTGGGAACTGGATTTTCACTGAAATATCCATCTGGTAAAGAACAGTTCCTGAGATGGCACTTTTCATTGGAATTTCCATAATTCCTGAGTTGGGAACTGAACTTTCACTGAAATATCCAAGTGATAAAGACTAGTTCCTGAGATGGCACTGTTTCATTGGAATATCCATAGTTCCTGAGTTGGGAACTGGATTTTCACTGAAATATCCATCTGGTAAAGAACAGTTCCTGAGATGGCACTTTTCATTGGAATTTCCATAATTCCTGAGTTGGGAACTGAACTTTCACTGAAATATCCAAGTGATAAAACTAGTTCCTGAGATGGCACTGTTTCATTGGAATTTCTATAGTTCCTGAGTTGGAAACTGGACTTTCACTGAAATATCCATCTGGTAAAGAACAGTTCCTGAGATGGCACTTTTCATTGGAATTTCCATAATTCCTGAGTTGGGAACTGAACTTTCACTGAAATATCCAAGTGATAAAACTAGTTCCTGAGATGGCACTGTTTCATTGGAATATCCATAGTTCCTGAGTTGGGAACTGGATTTTCACTGAAATATCCATCTGGTAAAGAACAGTTCCTGAGATGGCACTTTTCATTGGAATTTCCATAATTCCTGAGTTGGGAACTGAACTTTCACTGAAATATCCAAGTGATAAAGACTAGTTCCTGAGATGGCACTGTTTCATTGGAATTTCTATAGTTTCTGAGTTGGAAACTGGACTTTCACTGAAATATCCATCTGGTAAAGAACAGTTCCTGAGATGGCACTTTTCATTGGAATTTCCATAATTCCTGAGTTGGGAACTGAACTTTCACTGAAATATCCAAGTGATAAAACTAGTTCCTGAGATGGAACTGTTTCTTTGGAATTTCTATAGTTCCTGAGTTGGAAACTGGATCTTCACTGAAATATCCATCTGGTAAAGAACAGTTCCTGAGATGGCACTTTTCATTGGAATTTCCATAATTCCTGAGTTGGGAACTGAGCTTTCACTCAAATATCCAAGTGATAAAGACTAGTTCCTGAGATGGCACTGTTTCATTGGAATTTTTATAGTTCCTGAGTTGGAAACTGGACTTTCACTGAAATATCCATCTGGTAAAGAACAGTTCCTGAGATGGCACTTTTCATTGGAATTTCCGAGTTGGGAACTGAACTTTCACTGAAATATCCAAGTGATAAAGACTAGTTCCTGAGATGGCACTGTTTCATTGGAATATCCATAGTTCCTGAGTTGGGAACTGGATTTTCACTGAAATATCCATCTGGTAAAGAACAGTTCCTGAGATGGCACTTTTCATTGGAATTTCCATAATTCCTGAGTTGGGAACTGAACTTTCACTGAAATATCCAAGTGATAAAACTAGTTCCTGAGATGGCACTGTTTCATTGGAATTTCTCTAGTTCCTGAGTTGGGAACTGGATTTTCACTGAAATATCCATCTGGTAAAGAACAGTTCCTGAGATGGCACTTTTCATTGGAATTTTCATAATTCCTGAGTTGGGAACTGAACTTTCACTGAAATATCCAAGTGATAAAACTAGTTCCTGAGATGGCACTGTTTCATTGGAATATCCATAGTTCCTGAGTTGGGAACTGGATTTTCACTGAAATATCCATCTGGTAAAGAACAGTTCCTGAGATGGCACTTTTCATTGGAATTTCCGAGTTGGGAACTGAACTTTCACTGAAATATCCAAGTGATAAAGACTAGTTCCTGAGATGGCACTGTTTCATTGGAATATCCATAGTTCCTGAGTTGGGAACTGGATTTTCACTGAAATATCCATCTGGTAAAGAACAGTTCCTGAGATGGCACTTTTCATTGGAATTTCCATAATTCCTGAGTTGGGAACTGAACTTTCACTGAAATATCCAAGTGATAAAACTAGTTCCTGAGATGGCACTGTTTCATTGGAATTTCTATAGTTCCTGAGTTGGAAACTGGACTTTCACTGAAATATCCATCTGGTAAAGAACAGTTCCTGAGATGGCACTTTTCATTGGAATTTCCATAATTCCTGAGTTGGGAACTGAACTTTCACTGAAATATCCAAGTGATAAAGACTAGTTCCTGAGATGGCACTGTTTCATTGGAATTTCTATAGTTCCTGAGTTGGAAACTGGACTTTCACTGAAATATCCATCTGGTAAAGAACAGTTCCTGAGATGGCACTTTTCATTGGAATTTCCATAATTCCTGAGTTGGGAACTGAACTTTCACTGAAATATCCAAGTGATAAAGACTAGTTCCTGAGATGGCACTGTTTCATTGGAATTTCTATAGTTCCCGAGTTGGAAACTGGACTTTCACTGAAATATCCATCTGGTAAAGAACAGTTCCTGAGATGGCACTTTTCATTGGAATTTCCGAGTTGGGAACTGAACTTTCACTGAAATATCCAAGTGATAAAGACTAGTTCCTGAGATGGCACTGTTTCATTGGAATATCCATAGTTCCTGAGTTGGGAACTGGATTTTCACTGAAATATCCATCTGGTAAAGAACAGTTCCTGAGATGGCACTTTTCATTGGAATTTCCATAATTCCTGAGTTGGGAACTGAACTTTCACTGAAATATCCAAGTGATAAAGACTAGTTCCTGAGATGGCACTGTTTCATTGGAATTTCTATAGTTTCTGAGTTGGAAACTGGACTTTCACTGAAATATCCATCTGGTAAAGAACAGTTCCTGAGATGGCACTTTTCATTGGAATTTCCATAATTCCTGAGTTGGGAACTGAACTTTCACTGAAATATCCAAGTGATAAAACTAGTTCCTGAGATGGAACTGTTTCTTTGGAATTTCTATAGTTCCTGAGTTGGAAACTGGATTTTCACTGAAATATCCATCTGGTAAAGAACAGTTCCTGAGATGGCACTTTTCATTGGAATTTCCATAATTCCTGAGTTGGGAACTGAGCTTTCACTGAAATATCCAAGTGATAAAGACTAGTTCCTGAGATGGCACTGTTTCATTGGAATTTCTATAGTTCCTGAGTTGGAAACTGGACTTTCACTGAAATATCCATCTGGTAAAGAACAGTTCCTGAGATGGCACTTTTCATTGGAATTTCCGAGTTGGGAACTGAACTTTCACTGAAATATCCAAGTGATAAAGACTAGTTCCTGAGATGGCACTGTTTCATTGGAATATCCATAGTTCCTGAGTTGGGAACTGGATTTTCACTGAAATATCCATCTGGTAAAGAACAGTTCCTGAGATGGCACTTTTCATTGGAATTTCCATAATTCCTGAGTTGGGAACTGAACTTTCACTGAAATATCCAAGTGATAAAACTAGTTCCTGAGATGGCACTGTTTCATTGGAATTTCTCTAGTTCCTGAGTTGGGAACTGGATTTTCACTGAAATATCCATCTGGTAAAGAACAGTTCCTGAGATGGCACTTTTCATTGGAATTTCCATAATTCCTGAGTTGGGAACTGAACTTTCACTGAAATATCCAAGTGATAAAACTAGTTCCTGAGATGGCACTGTTTCATTGGAATATCCATAGTTCCTGAGTTGGGAACTGGATTTTCACTGAAATATCCATCTGGTAAAGAACAGTTCCTGAGATGGCACTTTTCATTGGAATTTCCATAATTCCTGAGTTGGGAACTGAACTTTCACTGAAATATCCAAGTGATAAAGACTAGTTCCTGAGATGGCACTGTTTCATTGGAATATCCATAGTTCCTGAGTTGGGAACTGGATTTTCACTGAAATATCCATCTGGTAAAGAACAGTTCCTGAGATGGCACTTTTCATTGGAATTTCCATAATTCCTGAGTTGGGAACTGAACTTTCACTGAAATATCCAAGTGATAAAACTAGTTCCTGAGATGGCACTGTTTCATTGGAATTTCTATAGTTCCTGAGTTGGAAACTGGACTTTCACTGAAATATCCATCTGGTAAAGAACAGTTCCTGAGATGGCACTTTTCATTGGAATTTCCATAATTCCTGAGTTGGGAACTGAACTTTCACTGAAATATCCAAGTGATAAAGACTAGTTCCTGAGATGGCACTGTTTCATTGGAATTTCTATAGTTCCTGAGTTGGAAACTGGACTTTCACTGAAATATCCATCTGGTAAAGAACAGTTCCTGAGATGGCACTTTTCATTAGAATTTCCATAATTCCTGAGTTGGGAACTGAACTTTCACTGAAATATCCAAGTGATAAAGACTAGTTCCTGAGATGGCACTGTTTCATTGGAATTTCTATAGTTCCCGAGTTGGAAACTGGACTTTCACTGAAATATCCATCTGGTAAAGAACAGTTCCTGAGATGGCACTTTTCATTGGAATTTCCGAGTTGGGAACTGAACTTTCACTGAAATATCCAAGTGATAAAGACTAGTTCCTGAGATGGCACTGTTTCATTGGAATATCCATAGTTCCTGAGTTGGGAACTGGATTTTCACTGAAATATCCATCTGGTAAAGAACAGTTCCTGAGATGGCACTTTTCATTGGAATTTCCATAATTCCTGAGTTGGGAACTGAACTTTCACTGAAATATCCAAGTGATAAAGACTAGTTCCTGAGATGGCACTGTTTCATTGGAATTTCTATAGTTTCTGAGTTGGAAACTGGACTTTCACTGAAATATCCATCTGGTAAAGAACAGTTCCTGAGATGGCACTTTTCATTGGAATTTCCATAATTCCTGAGTTGGGAACTGAACTTTCACTGAAATATCCAAGTGATAAAACTAGTTCCTGAGATGGAACTGTTTCTTTGGAATTTCTATAGTTCCTGAGTTGGAAACTGGATTTTCACTGAAATATCCATCTGGTAAAGAACAGTTCCTGAGATGGCACTTTTCATTGGAATTTCCATAATTCCTGAGTTGGGAACTGAGCTTTCACTGAAATATCCAAGTGATAAAGACTAGTTCCTGAGATGGCACTGTTTCATTGGAATTTCTATAGTTCCTGAGTTGGAAACTGGACTTTCACTGAAATATCCATCTGGTAAAGAACAGTTCCTGAGATGGCACTTTTCATTGGAATTTCCGAGTTGGGAACTGAACTTTCACTGAAATATCCAAGTGATAAAGACTAGTTCCTGAGATGGCACTGTTTCATTGGAATATCCATAGTTCCTGAGTTGGGAACTGGATTTTCACTGAAATATCCATCTGGTAAAGAACAGTTCCTGAGATGGCACTTTTCATTGGAATTTCCATAATTCCTGAGTTGGGAACTGAACTTTCACTGAAATATCCAAGTGATAAAACTAGTTCCTGAGATGGCACTGTTTCATTGGAATTTCTCTAGTTCCTGAGTTGGGAACTGGATTTTCACTGAAATATCCATCTGGTAAAGAACAGTTCCTGAGATGGCACTTTTCATTGGAATTTCCATAATTCCTGAGTTGGGAACTGAACTTTCACTGAAATATCCAAGTGATAAAACTAGTTCCTGAGATGGCACTGTTTCATTGGAATATCCATAGTTCCTGAGTTGGGAACTGGATTTTCACTGAAATATCCATCTGGTAAAGAACAGTTCCTGAGATGGCACTTTTCATTGGAATTTCCATAATTCCTGAGTTGGGAACTGAACTTTCACTGAAATATCCAAGTGATAAAGACTAGTTCCTGAGATGGCACTGTTTCATTGGAATATCCATAGTTCCTGAGTTGGGAACTGGATTTTCACTGAAATATCCATCTGGTAAAGAACAGTTCCTGAGATGGCACTTTTCATTGGAATTTCCATAATTCCTGAGTTGGGAACTGAACTTTCACTGAAATATCCAAGTGATAAAACTAGTTCCTGAGATGGCACTGTTTCATTGGAATTTCTATAGTTCCTGAGTTGGAAACTGGACTTTCACTGAAATATCCATCTGGTAAAGAACAGTTCCTGAGATGGCACTTTTCATTGGAATTTCCATAATTCCTGAGTTGGGAACTGAACTTTCACTGAAATATCCAAGTGATAAAGACTAGTTCCTGAGATGGCACTGTTTCATTGGAATTTCTATAGTTCCTGAGTTGGAAACTGGACTTTCACTGAAATATCCATCTGGTAAAGAACAGTTCCTGAGATGGCACTTTTCATTAGAATTTCCATAATTCCTGAGTTGGGAACTGAACTTTCACTGAAATATCCAAGTGATAAAGACTAGTTCCTGAGATGGCACTGTTTCATTGGAATTTCTATAGTTCCCGAGTTGGAAACTGGACTTTCACTGAAATATCCATCTGGTAAAGAACAGTTCCTGAGATGGCACTTTTCATTGGAATTTCCGAGTTGGGAACTGAACTTTCACTGAAATATCCAAGTGATAAAGACTAGTTCCTGAGATGGCACTGTTTCATTGGAATTTCTATAGTTCCCGAGTTGGAAACTGGACTTTCACTGAAATATCCATCTGGTAAAGAACAGTTCCTGAAATGGCACTTTTCATTGGAATTTCCATAATTCCTGAGTTGGGAACTGAACTTTCACTGAAATATCCAAGTGATAAAACTAGTTCCTGAGATGGCACTGTTTCATTGGAATTTCTATAGTTCCCGAGTTGGAAACTGGACTTTCACTGAAATATCCATCTGGTAAAGAACAGTTCCTGAGATGGCACTTTTCATTGGAATTTCCGAGTTGGGAACTGAACTTTCACTGAAATATCCAAGTGATAAAGACTAGTTCCTGAGATGGCACTGTTTCATTGGAATTTCTATAGTTCGTGAGTTGGAAACTGGACTTTCACTGAAATATCCATCTGGTAAAGAACAGTTCCTGAGATGGCACTTTTCATTGGAATTTCCGAGTTGGGAACTGAACTTTCACTGAAATATCCAAGTGATAAAGACTACTTCCTGAGATGGCACTGTTTCATTGGAATATCCATAGTTCCTGAGTTGGGAACTGGATTTTCACTGAAATATCCATCTGGTAAAGAACAGTTCCTGAGATGGCACTTTTCATTGGAATTTCCATAATTCCTGAGTTGGGAACTGAACTTTCACTGAAATATCCAAGTGATAAAGACTAGTTCCTGAGATGGCACTGTTTAATTGGAATTTCTATAGTTCCTGAGTTGGAAACTGGACTTTCACTGAAATATCCATCTGGTAAAGAACAGTTCCTGAGATGGCACTTTTCATTTAAATTTCCGAGTTGGGAACTGAACTTTCACTGAAATATCCAAGTGATAAAGACTAGTTCCTGAGATGGCACTGTTTCATTGGAATATCCATAGTTCCTGAGTTGGGAACTGGATTTTCACTGAAATATCCATCTGGTAAAGAACAGTTCCTGAGATGGCACTTTTCATTGGAATTTCCATAATTCCTGAGTTGGGAACTGAACTTTCACTGAAATATCCAAGTGATAAAGACTAGTTCCTGAGATGGCACTGTTTCATTGGAATTTCTATAGTTCCCGAGTTGGAAACTGGACTTTCACTGAAATATCCATCTGGTAAAGAACAGTTCCTGAGATGGCACTTTTCATTGGAATTTCCGAGTTGGGAACTGAACTTTCACTGAAATATCCAAGTGATAAAGACTACTTCCTGAGATGGCACTGTTTCATTGGAATATCCATAGTTCCTGAGTTGGGAACTGGATTTTCACTGAAATATCCATCTGGTAAAGAACAGTTCCTGAGATGGCACTTTTCATTGGAATTTCCATAATTCCTGAGTTGGGAACTGAACTTTCACTGAAATATCCAAGTGATAAAGACTAGTTCCTGAGATGGCACTGTTTAATTGGAATTTCTATAGTTCCTGAGTTGGAAACTGGACTTTCACTGAAATATCCATCTGGTAAAGAACAGTTCCTGAGATGGCACTTTTCATTTAAATTTCCGAGTTGGGAACTGAACTTTCACTGAAATATCCAAGTGATAAAGACTAGTTCCTGAGATGGCACTGTTTCATTGGAATATCCATAGTTCCTGAGTTGGGAACTGGATTTTCACTGAAATATCCATCTGGTAAAGAACAGTTCCTGAGATGGCACTTTTCATTGGAATTTCCATAATTCCTGAGTTGGGAACTGAACTTTCACTGAAATATCCAAGTGATAAAGACTAGTTCCTGAGATGGCACTGTTTAATTGGAATTTCTATAGTTCCTGAGTTGGAAACTGGACTTTCACTGAAATATCCATCTGGTAAAGAACAGTTCCTGAGATGGCACTTTTCATTTAAATTTCCGAGTTGGGAACTGAACTTTCACTGAAATATCCAAGTGATAAAGACTAGTTCCTGAGATGGCACTGTTTAATTGGAATTTCTATAGTTCCTGAGTTGGAAACTGGACTTTCACTGAAATATCCATCTGGTAAAGAACAGTTCCTGAGATGGCACTTTTCATTTAAATTTCCGAGTTGGGAACTGAACTTTCACTGAAATATCCAAGTGATAAAGACTAGTTCCTGAGATGGCACTGTTTCATTGGAATATCCATAGTTCCTGAGTTGGGAACTGGATTTTCACTGAAATATCCATCTGGTAAAGAACAGTTCCTGAGATGGCACTTTTCATTTAAATTTCCGAGTTGGGAACTGAACTTTCACTGAAATATCCAAGTGATAAAGACTAGTTCCTGAGATGGCACTGTTTCATTGGAATATCCATAGTTCCTGAGTTGGGAACTGGATTTTCACTGAAATATCCATCTGGTAAAGAACAGTTCCTGAGATGGCACTTTTCATTGGAATTTCCATAATTCCTGAGTTGGGAACTGAACTTTCACTGAAATATCCAAGTGATAAAGACTAGTTCCTGAGATGGCACTGTTTCATTGGAATTTCTATAGTTCCCGAGTTGGAAACTGGACTTTCACTGAAATATCCATCTGGTAAAGAACAGTTCCTGAGATGGCACTTTTCATTGGAATTTCCGAGTTGGGAACTGAACTTTCACTGAAATATCCAAGTGATAAAGACTACTTCCTGAGATGGCACTGTTTCATTGGAATATCCATAGTTCCTGAGTTGGGAACTGGATTTTCACTGAAATATCCATCTGGTAAAGAACAGTTCCTGAGATGGCACTTTTCATTGGAATTTCCATAATTCCTGAGTTGGGAACTGAACTTTCACTGAAATATCCAAGTGATAAAGACTAGTTCCTGAGATGGCACTGTTTAATTGGAATTTCTATAGTTCCTGAGTTGGAAACTGGACTTTCACTGAAATATCCATCTGGTAAAGAACAGTTCCTGAGATGGCACTTTTCATTTAAATTTCCGAGTTGGGAACTGAACTTTCACTGAAATATCCAAGTGATAAAGACTAGTTCCTGAGATGGCACTGTTTCATTGGAATATCCATAGTTCCTGAGTTGGGAACTGGATTTTCACTGAAATATCCATCTGGTAAAGAACAGTTCCTGAGATGGCACTTTTCATTGGAATTTCCATAATTCCTGAGTTGGGAACTGAACTTTCACTGAAATATCCAAGTGATAAAGACTAGTTCCTGAGATGGCACTGTTTCATTGGAATTTCTATAGTTTCTGAGTTGGAAACTGGACTTTCACTGAAATATCCATCTGGTAAAGAACAGTTCCTGAGATGGCACTTTTCATTGGAATTTCCATAATTCCTGAGTTGGGAACTGAACTTTCACTGAAATATCCAAGTGATAAAACTAGTTCCTGAGATGGAACTGTTTCTTTGGAATTTCTATAGTTCCTGAGTTGGAAACTGGATTTTCACTGAAATATCCATCTGGTAAAGAACAGTTCCTGAGATGGCACTTTTCATTGGAATTTCCATAATTCCTGAGTTGGGAACTGAGCTTTCACTGAAATATCCAAGTGATAAAGACTAGTTCCTGAGATGGCACTGTTTCATTGGAATTTCTATAGTTCCTGAGTTGGAAACTGGACTTTCACTGAAATATCCATCTGGTAAAGAACAGTTCCTGAGATGGCACTTTTCATTGGAATTTCCGAGTTGGGAACTGAACTTTCACTGAAATATCCAAGTGATAAAGACTAGTTCCTGAGATGGCACTGTTTCATTGGAATATCCATAGTTCCTGAGTTGGGAACTGGATTTTCACTGAAATATCCATCTGGTAAAGAACAGTTCCTGAGATGGCACTTTTCATTGGAATTTCCATAATTCCTGAGTTGGGAACTGAACTTACACTGAAATATCCAAGTGATAAAACTAGTTCCTGAGATGGCACTGTTTCATTGGAATTTCTCTAGTTCCTGAGTTGGGAACTGGATTTTCACTGAAATATCCATCTGGTAAAGAACAGTTCCTGAGATGGCACTTTTCATTGGAATTTCCATAATTCCTGAGTTGGGAACTGAACTTTCACTGAAATATCCAAGTGATAAAACTAGTTCCTGAGATGGCACTGTTTCATTGGAATATCCATAGTTCCTGAGTTGGGAACTGGATTTTCACTGAAATATCCATCTGGTAAAGAACAGTTCCTGAGATGGCACTTTTCATTGGAATTTCCATAATTCCTGAGTTGGGAACTGAACTTTCACTGAAATATCCAAGTGATAAAGACTAGTTCCTGAGATGGCACTGTTTCATTGGAATATCCATAGTTCCTGAGTTGGGAACTGGATTTTCACTGAAATATCCATCTGGTAAAGAACAGTTCCTGAGATGGCACTTTTCATTGGAATTTCCATAATTCCTGAGTTGGGAACTGAACTTTCACTGAAATATCCAAGTGATAAAACTAGTTCCTGAGATGGCACTGTTTCATTGGAATTTCTATAGTTCCTGAGTTGGAAACTGGACTTTCACTGAAATATCCATCTGGTAAAGAACAGTTCCTGAGATGGCACTTTTCATTGGAATTTCCATAATTCCTGAGTTGGGAACTGAACTTTCACTGAAATATCCAAGTGATAAAGACTAGTTCCTGAGATGGCACTGTTTCATTGGAATTTCTATAGTTCCTGAGTTGGAAACTGGACTTTCACTGAAATATCCATGTGGTAAAGAACAGTTCCTGAGATGGCACTTTTCATTGGAATTTCCATAATTCCTGAGTTGGGAACTGAACTTTCACTGAAATATCCAAGTGATAAAGACTAGTTCCTGAGATGGCACTGTTTCATTGGAATTTCTATAGTTCCTGAGTTGGAAACTGGACTTTCACTGAAATATCCATCTGGTAAAGAACAGTTCCTGACATGGCACTTTTCATTGGAATTTCCGAGTTGGGAACTGAACTTTCACTGAAATATCCAAGTGATAAAGACTAGTTCCTGAGATGGCACTGTTTCATTGGAATATCCATAGTTCCTGAGTTGGGAACTGGATTTTCACTGAAATATCCATCTGGTAAAGAACAGTTCCTGAGATGGCACTTTTCATTGGAATTTCCATAATTCCTGAGTTGGGAACTGAACTTTCACTGAAATATCTAAGTGATAAAAACTAGTTCCTGAGATGGCACTGTTTCATTGGAATATCCATAATTCCTGAGTTGGGAACTGGATTTTCACTGAAATATCCATCTGGTAAAGAACAGTTCCTGAGATGGCACTTTTCATTGGAATTTCCATGATTCCTGAGTTGGGAACTGGACTTCACTGAAATATCCATCTGGTAAAGAACAGTTCCTGAGATGGCACTTTTCATTGGAATTTCCGAGTTGGGAACTGAACTTTCACTGAAATATCCAAGTGATAAAGACTAGTTCCTGAGATGGCACTGTTTCATTGGAATATCCATAGTTCCTGAGTTGGGAACTGGATTTTCACTGAAATATCCATCTGGTAAAGAACAGTTCCTGAGATGGCACTTTTCATTGGAATTTCCATAATTCCTGAGTTGGGAACTGAACTTTCACTGAAATATCCAAGTGATAAAACTAGTTCCTGAGATGGCACTGTTTCATTGGAATTTCTATAGTTCCTGAGTTGGAAACTGGATTTTCACTGAAATATCCATCTGGTAAAGAACAGTTCCTGAGATGGCACTTTTCATTGGAATTTCCATAATTCCTGAGTTGGGAACTGAACTTTCACTGAAATATCCAAGTGATAAAACTAGTTCCTGAGATGGCACTGTTTCATTGGAATATCCATAGTTCCTGAGTTGGGAACTGGATTTTCACTGAAATATCCATCTGGTAAAGAACAGTTCCTGAGATGGCACTTTTCATTGGAATTTCCATAATTCCTGAGTTGGGAACTGAACTTTCACTGAAATATCCAAGTGATAAAGACTAGTTCCTGAGATGGCACTGTTTCATTGGAATATCCATAGTTCCTGAGTTGGGAACTGGATTTTCACTGAAATATCCATCTGGTAAAGAACAGTTCCTGAGATGGCACTTTTCATTGGAATTTCCATAATTCCTGAGTTGGGAACTGAACTTTCACTGAAATATCCAAGTGATAAAACTAGTTCCTGAGATGGCACTGTTTCATTGGAATTTCTATAGTTCCTGAGTTGGAAACTGGACTTTCACTGAAATATCCATCTGGTAAAGAACAGTTCCTGAGATGGCACTTTTCATTGGAATTTCCATAATTCCTGAGTTGGGAACTGAACTTTCACTGAAATATCCAAGTGATAAAACTAGTTCCTGAGATGGCACTGTTTCATTGGAATATCCATAGTTCCTGAGTTGGGAACTGGATTTTCACTGAAATATCCATCTGGTAAAGAACAGTTCCTGAGATGGCACTTTTCATTGGAATTTCCATAATTCCTGAGTTGGGAACTGAACTTTCACTGAAATATCCAAGTGATAAAGACTAGTTCCTGAGATGGCACTGTTTCATTGGAATTTCTATAGTTTCTGAGTTGGAAACTGGACTTTCACTGAAATATCCATCTGGTAAAGAACAGTTCCTGAGATGGCACTTTTCATTGGAATTTCCATAATTCCTGAGTTGGGAACTGAACTTTCACTGAAATATCCAAGTGATAAAACTAGTTCCTGAGATGGAACTGTTTCTTTGGAATTTCTATAGTTCCTGAGTTGGAAACTGGATTTTCACTGAAATATCCATCTGGTAAAGAACAGTTCCTGAGATGGCACTTTTCATTGGAATTTCCATAATTCCTGAGTTGGGAACTGAGCTTTCACTGAAATATCCAAGTGATAAAGACTAGTTCCTGAGATGGCACTGTTTCATTGGAATTTCTATAGTTCCTGAGTTGGAAACTGGACTTTCACTGAAATATCCATCTGGTAAAGAACAGTTCCTGAGATGGCACTTTTCATTGGAATTTCCGAGTTGGGAACTGAACTTTCACTGAAATATCCAAGTGATAAAGACTAGTTCCTGAGATGGCACTGTTTCATTGGAATATCCATAGTTCCTGAGTTGGGAACTGGATTTTCACTGAAATATCCATCTGGTAAAGAACAGTTCCTGAGATGGCACTTTTCATTGGAATTTCCATAATTCCTGAGTTGGGAACTGAACTTTCACTGAAATATCCAAGTGATAAAACTAGTTCCTGAAATGGCACTGTTTCATTGGAATTTCTCTAGTTCCTGAGTTGGGAACTGGATTTTCACTGAAATATCCATCTGGTAAAGAACAGTTCCTGAGATGGCACTTTTCATTGGAATTTCCATAATTCCTGAGTTGGGAACTGAACTTTCACTGAAATATCCAAGTGATAAAACTAGTTCCTGAGATGGCACTGTTTCATTGGAATATCCATAGTTCCTGAGTTGGGAACTGGATTTTCACTGAAATATCCATCTGGTAAAGAACAGTTCCTGAGATGGCACTTTTCATTGGAATTTCCATAATTCCTGAGTTGGGAACTGAACTTTCACTGAAATATCCAAGTGATAAAGACTAGTTCCTGAGATGGCACTGTTTCATTGGAATATCCATAGTTCCTGAGTTGGGAACTGGATTTTCACTGAAATATCCATCTGGTAAAGAACAGTTCCTGAGATGGCACTTTTCATTGGAATTTCCATAATTCCTGAGTTGGGAACTGAACTTTCACTGAAATATCCAAGTGATAAAACTAGTTCCTGAGATGGCACTGTTTAATTGGAATTTCTATAGTTCCTGAGTTGGAAACTGGACTTTCACTGAAATATCCATCTGGTAAAGAACAGTTCCTGAGATGGCACTTTTCATTGGAATTTCCATAATTCCTGAGTTGGGAACTGAACTTTCACTGAAATATCCAAGTGATAAAGACTAGTTCCTGAGATGGCACTGTTTCATTGGAATTTCTATAGTTCCTGAGTTGGAAACTGGACTTTCACTGAAATATCCATCTGGTAAAGAACAGTTCCTGAGATGGCACTTTTCATTGGAATTTCCATAATTCCTGAGTTGGGAACTGAACTATCACTGAAATATCCAAGTGATAAAGACTAGTTCCTGAGATGGCACTGTTTCATTGGAATTTCTATAGTTCCCGAGTTGGAAACTGGACTTTCACTGAAATATCCATCTGGTAAAGAACAGTTCCTGACATGGCACTTTTCATTGGAATTTCCGAGTTGGGAACTGAACTTTCACTGAAATATCCAAGTGATAAAGACTAGTTCCTGAGATGGCACTGTTTCATTGGAATATCCATAGTTCCTGAGTTGGGAACTGGATTTTCACTGAAATATCCATCTGGTAAAGAACAGTTCCTGAGATGGCACTTTTCATTGGAATTTCCATAATTCCTGAGTTGGGAACTGAACTTTCACTGAAATATCCAAGTGATAAAGACTAGTTCCTGAGATGGCACTGTTTCATTGGAATATCCATAGTTCCTGAGTTGGGAACTGGATTTTCACTGAAATATCCATCTGGTAAAGAACAGTTCCTGAGATGGCACTTTTCATTGGAATTTCCATGATTCCTGAGGTGGGAACTGGACTTCACTGAAATATCCATCTGGTAAAGAACAGTTCCTGAGATGGCACTTTTCATTGGAATTTCCGAGTTGGGAACTGAACTTTCACTGAAATATCCAAGTGATAAAGACTAGTTCCTGAGATGGCACTGTTTCATTGGAATATCCATAGTTCCTGAGTTGGGAACTGGATTTTCACTGAAATATCCATCTGGTAAAGAACAGTTCCTGAGATGGCACTTTTCATTGGAATTTCCATAATTCCTGAGTTGGGAACTGAACTTTCACTGAAATATCCAAGTGATAAAACTAGTTCCTGAGATGGCACTGTTTCATTGGAATTTCTATAGTTCCTGAGTTGGAAACTGGACTTTCACTGAAATATCCATCTGGTAAAGAACAGTTCCTGAGATGGCACTTTTCATTGGAATTTCCGAGTTGGGAACTGAACTTTCACTGAAATATCCAAGTGATAAAGACTAGTTCCTGAGATGGCACTGTTTCATTGGAATATCCATAGTTCCTGAGTTGGGAACTGGATTTTCACTGAAATATCCATCTGGTAAAGAACAGTTCCTGAGATGGCACTTTTCATTGGAATTTCCATAATTCCTGAGTTGGGAACTGAACTTTCACTGAAATATCCAAGTGATAAAGACTAGTTCCTGAGATGGCACTGTTTCATTGGAATTTCTATAGTTCCTGAGTTGGAAACTGGACTTTCACTGAAATATCCATCTGGTAAAGAACAGTTCCTGAGATGGCACTTTTCATTGGAATTTCCGAGTTGGGAACTGAACTTTCACTGAAATATCCAAGTGATAAAGACTAGTTCCTGAGATGGCACTGTTTCATTGGAATATCCATAGTTCCTGAGTTGGGAACTGGATTTTCACTGAAATATCCATCTGGTAAAGAACAGTTCCTGAGATGGCACTTTTCATTGGAATTTCCATAATTCCTGAGTTGGGAACTGAACTTTCACTGAAATATCCAAGTGATAAAACTAGTTCCTGAGATGGCACTGTTTCATTGGAATTTCTCTAGTTCCTGAGTTGGGAACTGGATTTTCACTGAAATATCCATCTGGTAAAGAACAGTTCCTGAGATGGCACTTTTCATTGGAATTTCCATAATTCCTGAGTTGGGAACTGAACTTTCACTGAAATATCCAAGTGATAAAACTAGTTCCTGAGATGGCACTGTTTCATTGGAATATCCATAGTTCCTGAGTTGGGAACTGGATTTTCACTGAAATATCCATCTGGTAAAGAACAGTTCCTGAGATGGCACTTTTCATTGGAATTTCCATAATTCCTGAGTTGGGAACTGAACTTTCACTGAAATATCCAAGTGATAAAGACTAGTTCCTGAGATGGCACTGTTTCATTGGAATATCCATAGTTCCTGAGTTGGGAACTGGATTTTCACTGAAATATCCATCTGGTAAAGAACAGTTCCTGAGATGGCACTTTTCATTGGAATTTCCATAATTCCTGAGTTGGGAACTGAACTTTCACTGAAATATCCAAGTGATAAAACTAGTTCCTGAGATGGCACTGTTTCATTGGAATTTCTATAGTTCCTGAGTTGGAAACTGGACTTTCACTGAAATATCCATCTGGTAAAGAACAGTTCCTGAGATGGCACTTTTCATTGGAATTTCCATAATTCCTGAGTTGGGAACTGAACTTTCACTGAAATATCCAAGTGATAAAGACTAGTTCCTGAGATGGCACTGTTTCATTGGAATTTCTATAGTTCCTGAGTTGGAAACTGGACTTTCACTGAAATATCCATCTGGTAAAGAACAGTTCCTGAGATGGCACTTTTCATTGGAATTTCCATAATTCCTGAGTTGGGAACTGAACTTTCACTGAAATATCCAAGTGATAAAGACTAGTTCCTGAGATGGCACTGTTTCATTGGAATTTCTATAGTTCCCGAGTTGGAAACTGGACTTTCACTGAAATATCCATCTGGTAAAGAACAGTTCCTGACATGGCACTTTTCATTGGAATTTCCGAGTTGGGAACTGAACTTTCACTGAAATATCCAAGTGATAAAGACTAGTTCCTGAGATGGCACTGTTTCATTGGAATATCCATAGTTCCTGAGTTGGGAACTGGATTTTCACTGAAATATCCATCTGGTAAAGAACAGTTCCTGAGATGGCACTTTTCATTGGAATTTCCATAATTCCTGAGTTGGGAACTGAACTTTCACTGAAATATCCAAGTGATAAAGACTAGTTCCTGAGATGGCACTGTTTCATTGGAATATCCATAGTTCCTGAGTTGGGAACTGGATTTTCACTGAAATATCCATCTGGTAAAGAACAGTTCCTGAGATGGCACTTTTCATTGGAATTTCCATGATTCCTGAGGTGGGAACTGGACTTCACTGAAATATCCATCTGGTAAAGAACAGTTCCTGAGATGGCACTTTTCATTGGAATTTCCGAGTTGGGAACTGAACTTTCACTGAAATATCCAAGTGATAAAGACTAGTTCCTGAGATGGCACTGTTTCATTGGAATATCCATAGTTCCTGAGTTGGGAACTGGATTTTCACTGAAATATCCATCTGGTAAAGAACAGTTCCTGAGATGGCACTTTTCATTGGAATTTCCATAATTCCTGAGTTGGGAACTGAACTTTCACTGAAATATCCAAGTGATAAAACTAGTTCCTGAGATGGCACTGTTTCATTGGAATTTCTATAGTTCCTGAGTTGGAAACTGGACTTTCACTGAAATATCCATCTGGTAAAGAACAGTTCCTGAGATGGCACTTTTCATTGGAATTTCCATAATTCCTGAGTTGGGAACTGAACTTTCACTGAAATATCCAAGTGATAAAACTAGTTCCTGAGATGGCACTGTTTCATTGGAATATCCATAGTTCCTGAGTTGGAAACTGGACTTTCACTGAAATATCCATCTGGTAAAGAACAGTTCCTGAGATGGCACTTTTCATTGGAATTTCCATAATTCCTGAGTTGGGAACTGAACTTTCACTGAAATATCCAAGTGATAAAACTAGTTCCTGAGATGGCACTGTTTCATTGGAATTTCTCTAGTTCCTGAGTTGGGAACTGGATTTTCACTGAAATATCCATCTGGTAAAGAACAGTTCCTGAGATGGCACTTTTCATCGGAATTTCCATAATTCCTGAGTTGGGAAATGAACTTTCACTGAAATATCCAAGTGATAAAACTAGTTCCTGAGATGGCACTGTTTCATTGGAATTTCTATAGTTCCTGAGTTGGAAACTGGACTTTCACTGAAATATCCATCTGGTAAAGAACAGTTCCTGAGATGGCACTTTTCATTGGAATTTCCATAATTCCTGAGTTGGGAACTGAACTTTCACTGAAATATCCAAGTGATAAAACTAGTTCCTGAGATGGCACTGTTTCATTGGAATTTCTATAGTTCCTGAGTTGGAAACTGGACTTTCACTGAAATATCCATCTGGTAAAGAACAGTTCCTGAGATGGCACTTTTCATTGGAATTTCCATAATTCCTGAGTTGGGAACTGAACTTTCACTGAAATATCAAAGTGATAAAGACTAGTTCCTGAGATGGCACTGTTTCATTGGAATTTCTATAGTTCCTGAGTTGGAAACTGGACTTTCACTGAAATATCCATCTGGTAAAGAACAGTTCCTGAGATGGCACTTTTCATTGGAATTTCCATACCTCCTGAGTTGGGAACTGAACTTTCACTGAAATATCCAAGTGATAAAACTAGTTCCTGAGATGGCACTGTTTCATTGGAATTTCTATAGTTCCTGAGTTGGAAACTGGACTTTCACTGAAATATCCATCTGGTAAAGAACAGTTCCTGAGATGGCACTTTTCATTGGAATTTCCATAATTCCTGAGTTGGGAACTGAACTTTCACTGAAATATCCAAGTGATAAAACTAGTTCCTGAGATGGCACTGTTTCATTGGAATTTCTATAGTTCCTGAGTTGGAAACTGGACTTTCACTGAAATATCCATCTGGTAAAGAACAGTTCCTGAAATGGCACTTTTCATTGGAATTTCCATAATTCCTGAGTTGGGAACTGAACTTTCACTGAAATATCCAAGTGATAAAACTAGTTCCTGAGATGGCACTGTTTCATTGGAATTTCTATAGTTCCTGAGTTGGAAACTGGACTTTCACTGAAATATCCATCTGGTAAAGAACAGTTCCTGAGATGGCACTTTTCATTGGAATTTCCATAATTCCTGAGTTGGGAACTGAACTTTCACTGAAATATCCATCTGGCTGTAGGACAGTGGCGTATACAGAGTACATTATGTCACCTGGTCCTAGCCTATGAATAGAAATCAGGTTGCCAACTCATAGGGAATCAGGTTGCCAACTCATAGGAAATCAGGTTGCCAACTCCAGAATCACCATCATTTCACTGATATGAATAATTTTATTTACAATTTCTGATCGATTTTTCTCCTGTATTTTATTTTCTAGACTTCAGGCTTCGCAGATAGCCTAGCTAGCCTAGAATATAGGCTCCTGCTGGAGGACCAGAAGACAGAGCCTTCCGGCCTGCAATATTACAGTCATCAGGGTGTACTACGTGAAAGGGACATTTGGGTATCTTCAACACTTACACCCCGCAATGAGTGTTTGGTTGTATATGGACCTACTTCTTGTGTTTAAAGGCCGTAGATTTCTCAGTCTGATGGTACAAATTCTCAAAACTGACTTCATGGCCTTGCATCGTTACACGTTATGAATCTTGTAAGTTTTCTTCTCTCTTGCTTTCCCGGAAAGTTCACAAGGAGACAAGAAGATTACCAAAAACAGAAAGAGGCGAATGGGTTTGGACAATCAAATCCTGTTTGGTCTTTTTTTTGGGGGGGTTTGCTATGGTATCCTTACTTTTACTGTGTTCTTTCTTCAAACGCACCCTTCTTTGGTACCCTTTGGCGTTGCGCAACTGGGGTAGCTGAAAAGGAGTGTAACATAATCCTTGTTAATAGCCATTTAAATCTTAGATGCTCAAGACAGTTGATGAGATCTGGTTGCAAAAGAAAGGGCAGTTCAAAAAGAGTGTAGATGAGAAAACAGACGGTTTAAACTCCCTTGTGAGGAGGGTGGATTTTAAGGACCACCCCTTTCTCAACCCCCACGGAACCGTTTAAAAAGATCAGGGTAATAACCACTTTTACAGCCACATTTCTCATAATTTTTAAACCCCCAGTTTGACCCTTATGGCAAGACTTTTATGGAAGGGTTTACAAAGAGAGCAACCCCTATAATATCAAAGGTTTGACGCTGGTGCTGACTTTTGACGGATCAAGTGAGGGGTTGTTGACACAGTGCCAATGGTAACTAGTAGCTGTGAAAGCGTCCACGTCCATTATCATCATCTTGCACACCCAGAATGTCCTTGCGCTCACTGGTGCATGAGTGAGTGGAGATGAAGGATGAAGACTGGCGTCACAGAACGGGTTGGAATATAAAACAGGCATTAAAGGCCAGTAAGGGTTGAGATGAAAGCAGGAGAACATTACATCCCGTGCAATGTACAAGCCACCAATGAGATTGTGAGTTTCTCTGACTGCACGAGAATATTATATTTGAGAGAAACCGCCCCAGAAGGATTTATATGTCCCTCTTTTTATTATTATTATTTTACGTATGGGGTGGGTCCTGTTTTCGTTGGAGACGGTCTCAAATTCCCGATATGCGTTTGACACTTTTATGCTCTCCTTTTCAGGGTACGTTTCATTGTCTCCCCCCTGACGACATGGTCCTGAAAGGGAAGAGGGAAAAAGCTGGAAATAATTACGGTCGGTTTCTTATATTCCTTGGACCAAAAAAAAACCTCTCCCCCTTCCTTTTTCTTCGTTGCTTCCCCTCCTCTACTTTTTTATCGCTTTCTCTAAACCCTCTTTCCAGATCGTCATAACAATTCTCAGGAAGGGACGTCTTCAGTCGTTCTATTATGGTGGTTGGTCGGAAAGATCCCTCTCCGTGAAAAATTTCATCTGTTTTGCTGGAAAATTCCCTCTAAACATGAAAATTTCCCACGAAGCGTGGAAAAATTCCCTCAAATAAAGAAAATATCCCTCTGTGCGTGGAAGTATAAAAATCCCCCACAACGTGGGAAATTTTCCTTGGTGATGGAATTTCACAATTGAACTTCAGTCGCAGCTTCATCAAGCACCGCGAGACGACTGGACAGAACGAACTTCGGTGTTCAGGAACTATTATCCCCAACAATCCTTACCTAGAAAGAACATTATTTTCTAGGCCTATAATGTTTCTTCGGATATCCTCATTTTTACTGTACAAAACTACCCGTTTAACGCCAGTATGTTTGTTCGGGAACGTTGTTACAAATTTTCAATTTTCTGTTTCCCAAAGTAGTATAGTAGTAAGAGTAAGTTTTTAAAGACATTCTTCAGACACTAAGACACAACCGAGATATTCTTGGATATGTTAAACGTTTTACAATCAGAAATGCAAAATACGATAATTTAAATATATTATTATTTTATTTTTGGACCTAACAGATTTTAATCAGTTTCTTGTCCATTATAATATGCATATACCTAGATAAAACATACATAATTGCTTTTCATTACAGTACCCCCCCCACTCCATTTCACAGACGTTAGATTCAAAATAAAAACATTCCCCTTTACAATTTTACAATTGTATGTTACACTTTCTTAAAAATGTTAACAGACTATAATCCATTCGAAAAAAATTTGTCAAATTTATTGGAAGCTGAACTTCTAACTAACTAACTAACTAACTCTCTAGCCTTCTTAAACCCGAAGGTTCATGGCTGCAGCAACACAGGCCTTCCATCTGTCCCTATCTTGGACAAGATCTATATAATCTTTTCCATCCCTACCGATTTCCTTTAGGTCCATGGATATTTCAGTGAAAGTCCAGTTTCATTGGAATATCCATAGTTCCTGAGTTGGGAACTGGATTTTCACTGAAATATCCATCTGGTAAAGAACAGTTCCTGAGATGGCACTTTTCATTGGAATTTCCATAATTCCTGAGTTGGGAACTGAACTTTCACTGAAATATCCAAGTGATAAAGACTAGTTCCTGAGATGGCACTGTTTCATTGGAATTTCTATAGTTTCTGAGTTGGAAACTGGACTTTCACTGAAATATCCATCTGGTAAAGAACAGTTCCTGAGATGGCACTTTTCATTGGAATTTCCATAATTCCTGAGTTGGGAACTGAACTTTCACTGAAATATCCAAGTGATAAAACTAGTTCCTGAGATGGAACTGTTTCTTTGGAATTTCTATAGTTCCTGAGTTGGAAACTGGATTTTCACTGAAATATCCATCTGGTAAAGAACAGTTCCTGAGATGGCACTTTTCATTGGAATTTCCATAATTCCTGAGTTGGGAACTGAGCTTTCACTGAAATATCCAAGTGATAAAGACTAGTTCCTGAGATGGCACTGTTTCATTGGAATTTCTATAGTTCCTGAGTTGGAAACTGGACTTTCACTGAAATATCCATCTGGTAAAGAACAGTTCCTGAGATGGCACTTTTCATTGGAATTTCCGAGTTGGGAACTGAACTTTCACTGAAATATCCAAGTGATAAAGACTAGTTCCTGAGATGGCACTGTTTCATTGGAATATCCATAGTTCCTGAGTTGGGAACTGGATTTTCACTGAAATATCCATCTGGTAAAGAACAGTTCCTGAGATGGCACTTTTCATTGGAATTTCCATAATTCCTGAGTTGGGAACTGAACTTACACTGAAATATCCAAGTGATAAAACTAGTTCCTGAGATGGCACTGTTTCATTGGAATTTCTCTAGTTCCTGAGTTGGGAACTGGATTTTCACTGAAATATCCATCTGGTAAAGAACAGTTCCTGAGATGGCACTTTTCATTGGAATTTCCATAATTCCTGAGTTGGGAACTGAACTTTCACTGAAATATCCAAGTGATAAAACTAGTTCCTGAGATGGCACTGTTTCATTGGAATATCCATAGTTCCTGAGTTGGGAACTGGATTTTCACTGAAATATCCATCTGGTAAAGAACAGTTCCTGAGATGGCACTTTTCATTGGAATTTCCATAATTCCTGAGTTGGGAACTGAACTTTCACTGAAATATCCAAGTGATAAAGACTAGTTCCTGAGATGGCACTGTTTCATTGGAATATCCATAGTTCCTGAGTTGGGAACTGGATTTTCACTGAAATATCCATCTGGTAAAGAACAGTTCCTGAGATGGCACTTTTCATTGGAATTTCCATAATTCCTGAGTTGGGAACTGAACTTTCACTGAAATATCCAAGTGATAAAACTAGTTCCTGAGATGGCACTGTTTCATTGGAATTTCTATAGTTCCTGAGTTGGAAACTGGACTTTCACTGAAATATCCATCTGGTAAAGAACAGTTCCTGAGATGGCACTTTTCATTGGAATTTCCATAATTCCTGAGTTGGGAACTGAATTTTCACTGAAATATCCAAGTGATAAAGACTAGTTCCTGAGATGGCACTGTTTCATTGGAATTTCTATAGTTCCTGAGTTGGAAACTGGACTTTCACTGAAATATCCATGTGGTAAAGAACAGTTCCTGAGATGGCACTTTTCATTGGAATTTCCATAATTCCTGAGTTGGGAACTGAACTTTCACTGAAATATCCAAGTGATAAAGACTAGTTCCTGAGATGGCACTGTTTCATTGGAATTTCTATAGTTCCTGAGTTGGAAACTGGACTTTCACTGAAATATCCATCTGGTAAAGAACAGTTCCTGACATGGCACTTTTCATTGGAATTTCCGAGTTGGGAACTGAACTTTCACTGAAATATCCAAGTGATAAAGACTAGTTCCTGAGATGGCACTGTTTCATTGGAATATCCATAGTTCCTGAGTTGGGAACTGGATTTTCACTAAAATATCCATCTGGTAAAGAACAGTTCCTGAGATGGCACTTTTCATTGGAATTTCCATAATTCCTGAGTTGGGAACTGAACTTTCACTGAAATATCTAAGTGATAAAAACTAGTTCCTGAGATGGCACTGTTTCATTGGAATATCCATAATTCCTGAGTTGGGAACTGGATTTTCACTGAAATATCCATCTGGTAAAGAACAGTTCCTGAGATGGCACTTTTCATTGGAATTTCCATGATTCCTGAGTTGGGAACTGGACTTCACTGAAATATCCATCTGGTAAAGAACAGTTCCTGAGATGGCACTTTTCATTGGAATTTCCGAGTTGGGAACTGAACTTTCACTGAAATATCCAAGTGATAAAGACTAGTTCCTGAGATGGCACTGTTTCATTGGAATATCCATAGTTCCTGAGTTGGGAACTGGATTTTCACTGAAATATCCATCTGGTAAAGAACAGTTCCTGAGATGGCACTTTTCATTGGAATTTCCATAATTCCTGAGTTGGGAACTGAACTTTCACTGAAATATCCAAGTGATAAAACTAGTTCCTGAGATGGCACTGTTTCATTGGAATTTCTATAGTTCCTGAGTTGGAAACTGGATTTTCACTGAAATATCCATCTGGTAAAGAACAGTTCCTGAGATGGCACTTTTCATTGGAATTTCCATAATTCCTGAGTTGGGAACTGAACTTTCACTGAAATATCCAAGTGATAAAACTAGTTCCTGAGATGGCACTGTTTCATTGGAATATCCATAGTTCCTGAGTTGGGAACTGGATTTTCACTGAAATATCCATCTGGTAAAGAACAGTTCCTGAGATGGCACTTTTCATTGGAATTTCCATAATTCCTGAGTTGGGAACTGAACTTTCACTGAAATATCCAAGTGATAAAGACTAGTTCCTGAGATGGCACTGTTTCATTGGAATATCCATAGTTCCTGAGTTGGGAACTGGATTTTCACTGAAATATCCATCTGGTAAAGAACAGTTCCTGAGATGGCACTTTTCATTGGAATTTCCATAATTCCTGAGTTGGGAACTGAACTTTCACTGAAATATCCAAGTGATAAAACTAGTTCCTGAGATGGCACTGTTTCATTGGAATTTCTATAGTTCCTGAGTTGGAAACTGGACTTTCACTGAAATATCCATCTGGTAAAGAACAGTTCCTGAGATGGCACTTTTCATTGGAATTTCCATAATTCCTGAGTTGGGAACTGAACTTTCACTGAAATATCCAAGTGATAAAACTAGTTCCTGAGATGGCACTGTTTCATTGGAATATCCATAGTTCCTGAGTTGGGAACTGGATTTTCACTGAAATATCCATCTGGTAAAGAACAGTTCCTGAGATGGCACTTTTCATTGGAATTTCCATAATTCCTGAGTTGGGAACTGAACTTTCACTGAAATATCCAAGTGATAAAGACTAGTTCCTGAGATGGCACTGTTTCATTGGAATTTCTATAGTTTCTGAGTTGGAAACTGGACTTTCACTGAAATATCCATCTGGTAAAGAACAGTTCCTGAGATGGCACTTTTCATTGGAATTTCCATAATTCCTGAGTTGGGAACTGAACTTTCACTGAAATATCCAAGTGATAAAACTAGTTCCTGAGATGGAACTGTTTCTTTGGAATTTCTATAGTTCCTGAGTTGGAAACTGGATTTTCACTGAAATATCCATCTGGTAAAGAACAGTTCCTGAGATGGCACTTTTCATTGGAATTTCCATAATTCCTGAGTTGGGAACTGAGCTTTCACTGAAATATCCAAGTGATAAAGACTAGTTCCTGAGATGGCACTGTTTCATTGGAATTTCTATAGTTCCTGAGTTGGAAACTGGACTTTCACTGAAATATCCATCTGGTAAAGAACAGTTCCTGAGATGGCACTTTTCATTGGAATTTCCGAGTTGGGAACTGAACTTTCACTGAAATATCCAAGTGATAAAGACTAGTTCCTGAGATGGCACTGTTTCATTGGAATATCCATAGTTCCTGAGTTGGGAACTGGATTTTCACTGAAATATCCATCTGGTAAAGAACAGTTCCTGAGATGGCACTTTTCATTGGAATTTCCATAATTCCTGAGTTGGGAACTGAACTTTCACTGAAATATCCAAGTGATAAAACTAGTTCCTGAGATGGCACTGTTTCATTGGAATTTCTCTAGTTCCTGAGTTGGGAACTGGATTTTCACTGAAATATCCATCTGGTAAAGAACAGTTCCTGAGATGGCACTTTTCATTGGAATTTCCATAATTCCTGAGTTGGGAACTGAACTTTCACTGAAATATCCAAGTGATAAAACTAGTTCCTGAGATGGCACTGTTTCATTGGAATATCCATAGTTCCTGAGTTGGGAACTGGATTTTCACTGAAATATCCATCTGGTAAAGAACAGTTCCTGAGATGGCACTTTTCATTGGAATTTCCATAATTCCTGAGTTGGGAACTGAACTTTCACTGAAATATCCAAGTGATAAAGACTAGTTCCTGAGATGGCACTGTTTCATTGGAATATCCATAGTTCCTGAGTTGGGAACTGGATTTTCACTGAAATATCCATCTGGTAAAGAACAGTTCCTGAGATGGCACTTTTCATTGGAATTTCCATAATTCCTGAGTTGGGAACTGAACTTTCACTGAAATATCCAAGTGATAAAACTAGTTCCTGAGATGGCACTGTTTCATTGGAATTTCTATAGTTCCTGAGTTGGAAACTGGACTTTCACTGAAATATCCATCTGGTAAAGAACAGTTCCTGAGATGGCACTTTTCATTGGAATTTCCATAATTCCTGAGTTGGGAACTGAACTTTCACTGAAATATCCAAGTGATAAAGACTAGTTCCTGAGATGGCACTGTTTCATTGGAATTTCTATAGTTCCTGAGTTGGAAACTGGACTTTCACTGAAATATCCATCTGGTAAAGAACAGTTCCTGAGATGGCACTTTTCATTGGAATTTCCATAATTCCTGAGTTGGGAACTGAACTATCACTGAAATATCCAAGTGATAAAGACTAGTTCCTGAGATGGCACTGTTTCATTGGAATTTCTATAGTTCCCGAGTTGGAAACTGGACTTTCACTGAAATATCCATCTGGTAAAGAACAGTTCCTGACATGGCACTTTTCATTGGAATTTCCGAGTTGGGAACTGAACTTTCACTGAAATATCCAAGTGATAAAGACTAGTTCCTGAGATGGCACTGTTTCATTGGAATATCCATAGTTCCTGAGTTGGGAACTGGATTTTCACTGAAATATCCATCTGGTAAAGAACAGTTCCTGAGATGGCACTTTTCATTGGAATTTCCATAATTCCTGAGTTGGGAACTGAACTTTCACTGAAATATCCAAGTGATAAAGACTAGTTCCTGAGATGGCACTGTTTCATTGGAATATCAATAGTTCCTGAGTTGGGAACTGGATTTTCACTGAAATATCCATCTGGTAAAGAACAGTTCCTGAGATGGCACTTTTCATTGGAATTTCCATGATTCCTGAGGTGGGAACTGGACTTCACTGAAATATCCATCTGGTAAAGAACAGTTCCTGAGATGGCACTTTTCATTGGAATTTCCGAGTTGGGAACTGAACTTTCACTGAAATATCCAAGTGATAAAACTAGTTCCTGAGATGGCACTGTTTCATTGGAATATCCATAGTTCCTGAGTTGGGAACTGGATTTTCACTGAAATATCCATCTGGTAAAGAACAGTTCCTGAGATGGCACTTTTCATTGGAATTTCCATAATTCCTGAGTTGGGAACTGAACTTTCACTGAAATATCCAAGTGATAAAACTAGTTCCTGAGATGGCACTGTTTCATTGGAATTTCTATAGTTCCTGAGTTGGAAACTGGACTTTCACTGAAATATCCATCTGGTAAAGAACAGTTCCTGAGATGGCACTTTTCATTGGAATTTCCGAGTTGGGAACTGAACTTTCACTGAAATATCCAAGTGATAAAGACTAGTTCCTGAGATGGCACTGTTTCATTGGAATATCCATAGTTCCTGAGTTGGGAACTGGATTTTCACTGAAATATCCATCTGGTAAAGAACAGTTCCTGAGATGGCACTTTTCATTGGAATTTCCATAATTCCTGAGTTGGGAACTGAACTTTCACTGAAATATCCAAGTGATAAAGACTAGTTCCTGAGATGGCACTGTTTCATTGGAATTTCTATAGTTCCTGAGTTGGAAACTGGACTTTCACTGAAATATCCATCTGGTAAAGAACAGTTCCTGAGATGGCACTTTTCATTGGAATTTCCGAGTTGGGAACTGAACTTTCACTGAAATATCCAAGTGATAAAGACTAGTTCCTGAGATGGCACTGTTTCATTGGAATATCCATAGTTCCTGAGTTGGGAACTGGATTTTCACTGAAATATCCATCTGGTAAAGAACAGTTCCTGAGATGGCACTTTTCATTGGAATTTCCATAATTCCTGAGTTGGGAACTGAACTTTCACTGAAATATCCAAGTGATAAAACTAGTTCCTGAGATGGCACTGTTTCATTGGAATTTCTCTAGTTCCTGAGTTGGGAACTGGATTTTCACTGAAATATCCATCTGGTAAAGAACAGTTCCTGAGATGGCACTTTTCATTGGAATTTCCATAATTCCTGAGTTGGGAACTGAACTTTCACTGAAATATCCAAGTGATAAAACTAGTTCCTGAGATGGCACTGTTTCATTGGAATATCCATAGTTCCTGAGTTGGGAACTGGATTTTCACTGAAATATCCATCTGGTAAAGAACAGTTCCTGAGATGGCACTTTTCATTGGAATTTCCATAATTCCTGAGTTGGGAACTGAACTTTCACTGAAATATCCAAGTGATAAAGACTAGTTCCTGAGATGGCACTGTTTCATTGGAATATCCATAGTTCCTGAGTTGGGAACTGGATTTTCACTGAAATATCCATCTGGTAAAGAACAGTTCCTGAGATGGCACTTTTCATTGGAATTTCCATAATTCCTGAGTTGGGAACTGAACTTTCACTGAAATATCCAAGTGATAAAACTAGTTCCTAAGATGGCACTGTTTCATTGGAATTTCTATAGTTCCTGAGTTGGAAACTGGACTTTCACTGAAATATCCATCTGGTAAAGAACAGTTCCTGAGATGGCACTTTTCATTGGAATTTCCATAATTCCTGAGTTGGGAACTGAACTTTCACTGAAATATCCAAGTGATAAAGACTAGTTCCTGAGATGGCACTGTTTCATTGGAATTTCTATAGTTCCTGAGTTGGAAACTGGACTTTCACTGAAATATCCATCTGGTAAAGAACAGTTCCTGAGATGGCACTTTTCATTGGAATTTCCATAATTCCTGAGTTGGGAACTGAACTTTCACTGAAATATCCAAGTGATAAAGACTAGTTCCTGAGATGGCACTGTTTCATTGGAATTTCTATAGTTCCCGAGTTGGAAACTGGACTTTCACTGAAATATCCATCTGGTAAAGAACAGTTCCTGACATGGCACTTTTCATTGGAATTTCCGAGTTGGGAACTGAACTTTCACTGAAATATCCAAGTGATAAAGACTAGTTCCTGAGATGGCACTGTTTCATTGGAATATCCATAGTTCCTGAGTTGGGAACTGGATTTTCACTGAAATATCCATCTGGTAAAGAACAGTTCCTGAGATGGCACTTTTCATTGGAATTTCCATAATTCCTGAGTTGGGAACTGAACTTTCACTGAAATATCCAAGTGATAAAGACTAGTTCCTGAGATGGCACTGTTTCATTGGAATATCCATAGTTCCTGAGTTGGGAACTGGATTTTCACTGAAATATCCATCTGGTAAAGAACAGTTCCTGAGATGGCACTTTTCATTGGAATTTCCATGATTCCTGAGGTGGGAACTGGACTTCACTGAAATATCCATCTGGTAAAGAACAGTTCCTGAGATGGCACTTTTCATTGGAATTTCCGAGTTGGGAACTGAACTTTCACTGAAATATCCAAGTGATAAAGACTAGTTCCTGAGATGGCACTGTTTCATTGGAATATCCATAGTTCCTGAGTTGGGAACTGGATTTTCACTGAAATATCCATCTGGTAAAGAACAGTTCCTGAGATGGCACTTTTCATTGGAATTTCCATAATTCCTGAGTTGGGAACTGAACTTTCACTGAAATATCCAAGTGATAAAACTAGTTCCTGAGATGGCACTGTTTCATTGGAATTTCTATAGTTCCTGAGTTGGAAACTGGACTTTCACTGAAATATCCATCTGGTAAAGAACAGTTCCTGAGATGGCACTTTTCATTGGAATTTCCATAATTCCTGAGTTGGGAACTGAACTTTCACTGAAATATCCAAGTGATAAAACTAGTTCCTGAGATGGCACTGTTTCATTGGAATATCCATAGTTCCTGAGTTGGAAACTGGACTTTCACTGAAATATCCATCTGGTAAAGAACAGTTCCTGAGATGGCACTTTTCATTGGAATTTCCATAATTCCTGAGTTGGGAACTGAACTTTCACTGAAATATCCAAGTGATAAAACTAGTTCCTGAGATGGCACTGTTTCATTGGAATTTCTCTAGTTCCTGAGTTGGGAACTGGATTTTCACTGAAATATCCATCTGGTAAAGAACAGTTCCTGAGATGGCACTTTTCATCGGAATTTCCATAATTCCTGAGTTGGGAAATGAACTTTCACTGAAATATCCAAGTGATAAAACTAGTTCCTGAGATGGCACTGTTTCATTGGAATTTCTATAGTTCCTGAGTTGGAAACTGGACTTTCACTGAAATATCCATCTGGTAAAGAACAGTTCCTGAGATGGACTTTTCATTGGAATTTCCATAATTCCTGAGTTGGGAACTGAACTTTCACTGAAATATCCAAGTGATAAAACTAGTTCCTGAGATGGCACTGTTTCATTGGAATTTCTATAGTTCCTGAGTTGGAAACTGGACTTTCACTGAAATATCCATCTGGTAAAGAACAGTTCCTGAGATGGCACTTTTCATTGGAATTTCCATAATTCCTGAGTTGGGAACTGAACTTTCACTGAAATATCAAAGTGATAAAGACTAGTTCCTGAGATGGCACTGTTTCATTGGAATTTCTATAGTTCCTGAGTTGGAAACTGGACTTTCACTGAAATATCCATCTGGTAAAGAACAGTTCCTGAGATGGCACTTTTCATTGGAATTTCCATACCTCCTGAGTTGGGAACTGAACTTTCACTGAAATATCCAAGTGATAAAACTAGTTCCTGAGATGGCACTGTTTCATTGGAATTTCTATAGTTCCTGAGTTGGAAACTGGACTTTCACTGAAATATCCATCTGGTAAAGAACAGTTCCTGAGATGGCACTTTTCATTGGAATTTCCATAATTCCTGAGTTGGGAACTGAACTTTCACTGAAATATCCAAGTGATAAAACTAGTTCCTGAGATGGCACTGTTTCATTGGAATTTCTATAGTTCCTGAGTTGGAAACTGGACTTTCACTGAAATATCCATCTGGTAAAGAACAGTTCCTGAAATGGCACTTTTCATTGGAATTTCCATAATTCCTGAGTTGGGAACTGAACTTTCACTGAAATATCCAAGTGATAAAACTAGTTCCTGAGATGGCACTGTTTCATTGGAATTTCTATAGTTCCTGAGTTGGAAACTGGACTTTCACTGAAATATCCATCTGGTAAAGAACAGTTCCTGAGATGGCACTTTTCATTGGAATTTCCATAATTCCTGAGTTGGGAACTGAACTTTCACTGAAATATCCATCTGGCTGTAGGACAGTGGCGTATACAGAGTACATTATGTCACCTGGTCCTAGCCTATGAATAGAAATCAGGTTGCCAACTCATAGGGAATCAGGTTGCCAACTCATAGGAAATCAGGTTGCCAACTCCAGAATCACCATCATTTCACTGATATGAATAATTTTATTTACAATTTCTGATCGATTTTTCTCCTGTATTTTATTTTCTAGACTTCAGGCTTCGCAGATAGCCTAGCTAGCCTAGAATATAGGCTCCTGCTGGAGGACCAGAAGACAGAGCCTTCCGGCCTGCAATATTACAGTCATCAGGGTGTACTACGTGAAAGGGACATTTGGGTATCTTCAACACTTACACCCCGCAATGAGTGTTTGGTTGTATATGGACCTACTTCTTGTGTTTAAAGGCCGTAGATTTCTCAGTCTGATGGTACAAATTCTCAAAACTGACTTCATGGCCTTGCATCGTTACACGTTATGAATCTTGTAAGTTTTCTTCTCTCTTGCTTTCCCGGAAAGTTCACAAGGAGACAAGAAGATTACCAAAAACAGAAAGAGGCGAATGGGTTTGGACAATCAAATCCTGTTTGGTCTTTTTTTTGGGGGGGTTTGCTATGGTATCCTTACTTTTACTGTGTTCTTTCTTCAAACGCACCCTTCTTTGGTACCCTTTGGCGTTGCGCAACTGGGGTAGCTGAAAAGGAGTGTAACATAATCCTTGTTAATAGCCATTTAAATCTTAGATGCTCAAGACAGTTGATGAGATCTGGTTGCAAAAGAAAGGGCAGTTCAAAAAGAGTGTAGATGAGAAAACAGACGGTTTAAACTCCCTTGTGAGGAGGGTGGATTTTAAGGACCACCCCTTTCTCAACCCCCACGGAACCGTTTAAAAAGATCAGGGTAATAACCACTTTTACAGCCACATTTCTCATAATTTTTAAACCCCCAGTTTGACCCTTATGGCAAGACTTTTATGGAAGGGTTTACAAAGAGAGCAACCCCTATAATATCAAAGGTTTGACGCTGGTGCTGACTTTTGACGGATCAAGTGAGGGGTTGTTGACACAGTGCCAATGGTAACTAGTAGCTGTGAAAGCGTCCACGTCCATTATCATCATCTTGCACACCCAGAATGTCCTTGCGCTCACTGGTGCATGAGTGAGTGGAGATGAAGGATGAAGACTGGCGTCACAGAACGGGTTGGAATATAAAACAGGCATTAAAGGCCAGTAAGGGTTGAGATGAAAGCAGGAGAACATTACATCCCGTGCAATGTACAAGCCACCAATGAGATTGTGAGTTTCTCTGACTGCACGAGAATATTATATTTGAGAGAAACCGCCCCAGAAGGATTTATATGTCCCTCTTTTTATTATTATTATTTTACGTATGGGGTGGGTCCTGTTTTCGTTGGAGACGGTCTCAAATTCCCGATATGCGTTTGACACTTTTATGCTCTCCTTTTCAGGGTACGTTTCATTGTCTCCCCCCTGACGACATGGTCCTGAAAGGGAAGAGGGAAAAAGCTGGAAATAATTACGGTCGGTTTCTTATATTCCTTGGACCAAAAAAAACCTCTCCCCCTTCCTTTTTCTTCGTTGCTTCCCCTCCTCTACTTTTTTATCGCTTTCTCTAAACCCTCTTTCCAGATCGTCATAACAATTCTCAGGAAGGGACGTCTTCAGTCGTTCTATTATGGTGGTTGGTCGGAAAGATCCCTCTCCGTGAAAAATTTCATCTGTTTTGCTGGAAAATTCCCTCTAAACATGAAAATTTCCCACGAAGCGTGGAAAAATTCCCTCAAATAAAGAAAATATCCCTCTGTGCGTGGAAGTATAAAAATCCCCCACAACGTGGGAAATTTTCCTTGGTGATGGAATTTCACAATTGAACTTCAGTCGCAGCTTCATCAAGCACCGCGAGACGACTGGACAGAACGAACTTCGGTGTTCAGGAACTATTATCCCCAACAATCCTTACCTAGAAAGAACATTATTTTCTAGGCCTATAATGTTTCTTCGGATATCCTCATTTTTACTGTACAAAACTACCCGTTTAACGCCAGTATGTTTGTTCGGGAACGTTGTTACAAATTTTCAATTTTCTGTTTCCCAAAGTAGTATAGTAGTAAGAGTAAGTTTTTAAAGACATTCTTCAGACACTAAGACACAACCGAGATATTCTTGGATATGTTAAACGTTTTACAATCAGAAATGCAAAATACGATAATTTAAATATATTATTATTTTATTTTTGGACCTAACAGATTTTAATCAGTTTCTTGTCCATTATAATATGCATATACCTAGATAAAACATACATAATTGCTTTTCATTACAGTACCCCCCCACTCCATTTCACAGACGTTAGATTCAAAATAAAAACATTCCCCTTTACAATTTTACAATTGTATGTTACACTTTCTTAAAAATGTTAACAGACTATAATCCATTCGAACAAATTTGTCAAATTTATTGGAAGCTGAACTTCTAACTAACTAACTAACTAACTCTCTAGCCTTCTTAAACCCGAAGGTTCATGGCTGCAGCAACACAGGCCTTCCATCTGTCCCTATCTTGGACAAGATCTATATAATCTTTTCCATCCCTACCGATTTCCTTTAGGTCCATCTCAACGTTGTCCCTCCATCTTCGTCTTGGCCTTCCTATAGGTCTCTTACCATCAGGTTTCCCAACAAGAATCCTGTAAACTCATTTTTCCTCTCCCATTCGTGCCACATGGCCTGCCCACCTAAGTCTTCTTGATTTAATTATTCTAATAATATCTGCACATGAATACAAAATATGTAGTTCTAAATTATGTAACCTTCTCCACTCACCTGTCTCCTCATCCCTTTTAGGTCCAAAGATTTTCCTAAGGATCTTATTTTCAAATACTCTCAATTTGTGTTCCTCTTTCAATGTAAGGGACAAAGATTCACACCCATATAATACTACAGGCAAAATTACTGTTTTGTATATTATAACTTTTAGTTTCTTAGATATTAAATGAGAAGACAAAAGTTTATGAAGAGAGAAGTAACATGCATTTCCTGAATTAAGCCTACTTTTTATTTCCTCTTTAATATAATTTTCATTTGTTAATATTACTCCTAAGTATTTGAATTTGGAAACTGGTTCAAACGAGTTGTTATCAATAATTAGATTTTGATTATTACCTAACACTTGGTTTCGGCCTGTAAGCATATATTTAGTTTTCTCTTTGTTAACTTCCAAACCTATCTCTTTAGCAGTTTTGAAAAATATTTTAGCATTATTCTTTATTGTATTTATATCATCCCCTAATAAGTCTACATCATCTGCATATGCTAACAACTGAGTCATACCATTTAATTTTAGTCCTTCGTTAGTTTCTTTTTTCTTCCTAACAGCATATTCTAAGGCAAAATTAAAGAGCAATGGAGATAATGCATCTCCTTGTTTTAACCCATCATGTATTGTAAATTTGTCAGACATATTAATACCCACACGAATTTTACTTTGTTTCACTGGTGCATATTTTTATCATACTAACAAGCTTCTTAGGTATTCCAAACTCGACTAATATATTATATAATTTATCTCTTTTGACCGAATCATATGCTTTTTTTAAATCAATAAATAGCTGATGGGCATTTTGATTATATTCCCACTTTATTTCAAGTGTCTGTCTGATGTGAAAAATTTGATCTGTAGTTGATCTGTTACGTTTAAATCCACATTGATAATGACCTATAATTTCATTAGCATATGGGGTTAATCTTGTTAAAATAATGTTAGATAATATTTTATATGTTGTTGAGAGTAGAGAAATTCCACGATAATTATTGCAGTTCATTTTATCACCTTTTTTAAACACAGGAACAATTATGGATTCTTTCCACTGTTGAGGGATTTCTTCTTTATTCCATATTAAACAAATTAATTTATGAATTTGACATATTAACAAATTTCCACCATATTTAATTAACTCAGCTGGTATTAAATCAATGCCAGGTGCTTTGTTATTCTTTAGCCTTTTAATAGCATCTTTAACTTCAGTCAAGTTAGGTTCTGGAACAAAAGGTTCTCCTGTGTGCACTTCATTTACTTCTGATTTATCTCCTACATGAACATTTAAAAGGTCATTAAAGTAGTTCTTCCATCTATTTAGAATATCGCTTGGGTCAGCTAGAAAATCATCGTCTTTATCTTTTATCAAGTTTACTTTAGGTTGCCACCCCTTTCTAAATTAATTTACACCTTTATATAAATATCTGATATTTTTGTTTTTGCTGTTTGTTTCAATTTCGTTAATTTTGCTTTTCAAGTAATCTCTTTTTTTTACTTCTAAACATGCGGTTAACTTCTCGCATTATTCTATTATAATTGCTTAGATTTGTATCATCAGAGTTATTTAAGCTCCTAAGTCTAGCCTGATTCCATATTTCTATTAGATTATGACATTCATTATCAAACCATGGCTTACTTTTTCTTGGTTTATGGTATCCTATACTTTCTTTAGCTGCTGATTCAAATTATATAAAGTTTTGTATAATGTAATTCTTTCCCCATTATACTTTGGACATTTCAGTACCATACGTTGCGCGTCTTCACTTTCCCAGCCACATTCACATCTCTTATTGTTCGTTACTCCAATTCTAAATAAATGTTGCCTCCTACACAAATGACCCGATCTTAGTCTGTTAATTAATACAATTACATTTCTTGTACCACTGACATGATGAAACCATGGTTTGTGAGGCTTGAATTCGGCAAATGATCTGTATGATTTTCCAACTGTTACAAATTCATTTAGACACCAATCAAACCATTCATTTAAAATTGTCTTCTTTACTCTAGGGAGAAGATTAGTATAGTCTAATGCTACGTCCGTAATATTTGAAAGACACACTGCTTTCTTTGCACATTCATCTACATGGGAATTGCCTGTAATATTATTATGTGCTTTAACCTAAGTAGACACAATAGTTTTTTTTTCAGTTTTTTGTATTTGAACTAATTGATTACAATTGACAATATAATGGGATAATTTATAAAGATTCTTGTAAGAGGATTGAAGCGCTTGTAATACACTCTGGGAGTCAGTCAAAATTAAGAACTTCGTCCAAATTAATTTTTTACATATACAATAAAGCTTGATAAATTGCATGAGTTTCTGAAGTATATATTGAACTGTCTTGTGGAAGACGAAACAATGATTCTATTTTCTGTTGTGGGTACACTGCACATCCAACTCCTGTCTCACTTTTAGACCCATCTAGTGTTGCCCACGAGACGGGACAAGCGTTTCAAAATTCGAGACGAGACGAGACTGACCACCTGTCTCGTCTCGTTTTCGAGACGAGACACGGGACGGGACGAGACGGCTCGTGAAAAGTCTCGTCTCGTCACGAAAGTCTTGAAAAAAATACAAACAAAATAATTAATCAGTTGCGAATATTTATTTCCTCGGAGTAAAGGATATTCTTTGGAAACCCAAATCAGCGTCTATTACATAAAAAAGGGCTATCTTATTTAGTTTTTCTACTCTTCCGAAATCCAGTATTACTTCCATTTTCCAATGCATTCAAGCTTAGTAATTTTAAGCTGTAAGAGTACTCCAGATAGAAGTACTTTGCTAAAATTCCGATTCAGATATCTATCTGTATAAAAATATTGTGTGAGAGAAGTATTCTCGATAATTTCTTTGAATGGAAAATTTATGAAAAATATTGTAAACCTTACGATAAATGCGGGCTTTGTTTGCTTTTCCATAGTAACGAAATTTATTATTTTTTTATCCTTAAAACAGCTTAAATATATTAAACGCCTTTAAACTAAAAACTACTGCTATAACGCGCAGAGTGGTATTTGAAGGGGGAATGGGGGATTTCCCCCCTCTGGGTACTTGTATCCCCCTCTGCTTGATAAATTTTATCCATGGGGGGAAATGTTATATGGCATAAAGTCATTCTCTCATGGTGTCCCTAGATAGAATTTCCCCCCCACTGGAAATTTCTTAAATATTACACTGAACAGTTAAGTGAGACATACAATAGTTGTTAACTTAACACGATTTTTCCGCACAAGGAATAAGGAATATTCAACATAAAATCGTGCCATCTAAGGAACGGACCTAAAGCAATTTTTGTAGTCTTCTCATCCAAGGAAGTGATGTGATTTTTGACATGTAACCTCCCTTGCTAATTGTAATATTTCCCCATCCAAACCACCTCGCTGTCAGTAATCATTTTCTCTAGGTATCTCTCACTTTTTAACGTTTTATTAAGCATTATGTCTGTTTAAACATGAAATTTCCCAGCGGAGGGAGAATTCCCTGCCTTCAAAATAATCGGCGAAACGGGAATTCCCCTTTCGCCGAAATTTTTACTTGGATGGGAAATATGACACTTGAAAAAAAGTGGGAATATAACCAAAATGTCCATCAGCTATTCATTGATTTAAAAAAAAGCATATGATTCGGTCAAAAGAGATAAATTATATAATATATTAGTCGAGTTTGGAATACCTAAGAAGCTTGTTAGTATGATAAAAGTATGCACCAGTGAAACAGAAAGTAAAATTCGTGTGGGTATTAATATGTCTGACAAATTTGCAATTCATGATGGGTTAAAACAAGGAGATGCATTATCTCCATTGCTCTTTAATTTTACCTTATAATATGCTGTTAGGAAGATAAAAGAAACTAACGAAGGACTAAAATTAAATGGTGTGACTCAGTTGTTAGCATATGCAGATGATGTAGACTTATTAGGGGATGATATAAATACAATTAAGAATAATGCTAAAATATTTTTCAAAACTGCTAAAGAGATAGGTTTGGAAATTAACAAAGAGAAAACTAAATATATTCTTACAGGCCGAAACCAAGTGTTAGGTAATAATCAAAATCTAATTATTGATAACAACTCGTTTGAACCAGTTTCCAAATTCAAATACTTAGGAGTAATATTAACAAATGAAAATTATATTAAAGAGGAAATAAAAAGTAGGCTTAATTCAGGAAATGCATGTTACTTCTCTCTTCATAAACTTTTGTCTTCTCGTTTAATATCTAAGAAACTAAAAGATAAAATATACAAAACAGTAATTTTGCCTGTAGTATTATATGGGTGTGAAACGTGGTCCCTTACATTGAAAGAGGAACATAAATTGAGAGTATTTGAAAATAAGATCCTTAGGAAAATATTTGGACCTAAAAGGGATGAGGAGACAGGTGAGTGGAGAAGGTTACATAATTTAGAACTACATATTTTGTATTCATGTCCAGATATTATTAGAATAATTAAATCAAGAAGACTTAGGTGGGCAGGCCATGTGGCACGAATGGGAGAGGAAAGAAGAGTTCACAGAATTGTTGTTGGGAAACCTGATGGTAAGAGACCTATAGGAAGGCCAGGACGAAGATGGAGGGACAACGTTGAGATGGACCTAAAGGAAATCGGTAGAGATGGAAAAGAGTATATAGAACTTGCTCAAGATAGGGACAGATGGAAGGCCTGTGTTGCTGCAGTCATGAACCTTCGGGTTTAAGAAGGCTAGAGAGTTAGTTAGTTAGTTATGGGAAATATGATATAATGCGCCTCTGGATATTTGGGCGAAACGGGATTCGGCAAAAAGGGAAGACATGGAAACTAAAATTGGAGCAAGAAAACACCTGAATTCTGTGAGGAAATGTAATCAATTTGTGGCATAACTTCCCTGGGTGATCGTTATCCTCTCCTGCTTGTCGCGGCGCTTCGGTACGAAGAACTGCATTTATTACTGTTGGTTCGTTCGCAAGCGACACTTCTCGCTTTTCGTCTGTCCTGTCTTGTTTGTCGCATAGGTCAGACAGAAGTAAGAAGTGACCAGACCAAAGTAACAACCTATGTCAATTTCCGAACCTAAGTAGCACGACCAGCTGCACGTGTCGCTGGGAAAAGGTATTTTTTTATCACTGCCCATATCAACATTCATTTCTAATTATGTAATTTCTTGCGGCGGTTGAGCATTCTCATACTTCTCCATATTTCTGGATGTTCCAACATTTCTTCGATTCTTTAGCAAGCTCTTTCGAGTTATTTCTGTAAGATTCCCCCTCGCAAAACCTAATTCGCCAAACGATGCCCGTGACGAATTTGCCCAGACTATGTATACCCTCGTGTTGCAGGTATGTTTACTTGAAAATTGCTGAAATTTCCTCAACAACTGCTACCCCAAGGGCTTCCTTCCATTCATCCTTGCGTCAAACGATGTGGAGGTAGCCACTGCCATTGTTTACTGTAGGTCCTCTTCAGCCTTATTGGCGACAATCGTCATAAAATTCTCGCCAGCACAAACAGTTCATTCATTGCGACCCCTCTTCTCAAAATGAACAGCTCCATACTCAGTACTGGTTGCAAACTCTAAAAATTTCGCACCAAAAACCTGGTAATAGGCCAATATATTTTAGTTAGATACTCTGCGTTGACGTAAATAATCTATATTGCCTGAAGTCAAAGGAGCAAAAAGCGACATGCAAGAGGCAAGATGCGACGCCTGCCACTTGGAAATTAACCCTCAGTAATAAATATAACCTTTAGAACCGAAGCGACATGACGAGCGGGACGTGTCGCTCGGACTTGACCGTTTTCTAATGTAGTGCATCGTGTTGCCTCTGTCCGTTGGTAGCGCATGCGTGGGGAAAGCCTGCTTCGAGACTAAAGGAGCTTGTGTTGCTTGTCGCTTGTCACTTCGGTGCGAAACCCTTGTGTCGCTTGGGGATTCCACCGATCGAACGCAGGCCTGCACGGCGTTTCATGCCGCCACGGTGTGCAATACTGCTGTCGATGTGCTAGTTCCCAAGCAGCATGTGTCGCGTGTCGCTTCGGTTTGAACTCTCCCTTACATGAAACCTTGCAACCGAAGCGACGCAACAAACTGTTCGGGGTCGATTGTCGCTTGCGTGTTGTACGGATTAGACCGTTTTCTGAATACCGTGCGTCATGTTGGCTCGGACTGTGAATGCTTGCTAATAAACTGGAGTTGCCTGTGTCACGTGTGAACTACATGTCGCTTGTCACTTCGTTCTGAACGCTCCCTCATGGGAGCTTGCAGACCAAAGCGACACGCGACAGGCGAGAAGCACAAGCAACCGCTTGGAATCGAACACTCAGTAAATGTGACCTCCCGAACCGAAGTAACACGGCAAGGTGTTCGTGTTCTTTATCGCTGAAACTTAATATCGTGCATAGTGTAGCCTCGGTCTGTTAGTTGGTAGTGCATAGGCCTACTATGGGGTGAATATTTGCCTATAGACGGAAGGGGCTCGTGTTGATCGTATCTTCGGTGCAAACTCCCCATGCAGCTTGTCGACTGTCGCTTGTTGCTTTGGTCTGAAAGCTCCCTTAGTGTACGATGGATAAAAGAGTTGATTGAAGGCAGAAAAGCAACAAAGTAGATTATTGGTAATTAACAAACAATATATTAAATAATAGCTGATTGTCCGTCGTTGCTCGGGTATTTAATTATCCCAATCATCTATTAAACAGGAAAACATTGAATTCTAACTATAGTGTAAAATTAACTTGTAGTTGAAAGGCATTGGGAGTGTCACTATTCATCTTAGCGACCCCGAAAACTATGGATTCCACACTAATATCGGTTGTTTTACATGCCACCCCCTTCCCATCCCCATCCCTAGGGGTGCCAGGGGTGTATTGGAGTTGAACGGCATTGGGAGTGTCCCTATTCATCTTATCGATCCCGAAAACTATGGATTCCACACTAATATCGGTCGTTTTCGATTATTTTTACATGTCACCCCCTTCCCACCCCTGAGCCTAGGGGTGTCAGGGGTGTCTTACCCCCACAGTATTTCTTTCCAGATTGCAAGTGATACGTGTACTAAAGTTTGGTTGAAATTGCTCCAGGCGTTCGAGAGTTATGCCGGAACAAACATACAAACACACACACACATTTTTATATATTATAGATTAATGTCCTTATGGTTAACGAACCTTATTTATTCTCACTATACAGTGAACAAAATATTTTAAGGTTTTATCCACTTTCGTGAATAATATTTTGTGATGTCTTCCAGTTTTAACTTTTGTTGACATAATATCCTGCATTATTTTTACGAGACGAGACGGGGCAAAACGAGACGGGACGAGACGAGACGGGACAGAACCCTTCGAGACGAGACACGGGACGAGACAAACGAATATTTTCGAGACGAGACACGAGACGGGACGAGACAGACCAAAGTCTCGTCTCGTCTCGTCTCGTGGGCAACACTAGACCCATCTGTGTATATGAAATAAAAACTTATCCATTGATTAAAATATTCCGATATGTGCGAATACCGAGGAAGTGAATATTATCCAGAGATTGTTGAGGATAATTAATGAAAAAGCAGATCGTGAACGCATCTGCAAGACTTCCTGGTATTGTTGAGAAACCGTATTGTATAATTGTATCGAAATAGCATTGTTTCTGTTCGTAATTTTACGTTTCATGTAAGTGTAACGTATTCTTTACTACATCGTTGAAAGGATCTTCACAATATGTTTTCACTTTGAAGATAATTTTTGCTGCAAACATCCTCTGTGTACATGAAATAGAGCATTCACTTGCTTCCATGTATACTACTACATTTAAATATAACTACATTATTTTCAATGAATTTTTTCTTTGTTTCCATTGACTCGTACAGAAGATCTATAAATTTTTACTTCGTAGACAAAAAAATAAGGATTTATTATTGTTTATGCGTGCCTAACAATTGACTATACTCTTTACTCATTGAATGATGAAAACCACTTCCAGTTTCCTTTTCATCTATTATCTATTTTTCATACATTGATTTCATCTTATCTACAGTTTTGTATCATGACTTTACTCTCACTAAATCCATACTTATCCTTAAATAACTTACTAATATTATTACACCTTGTGCTGCCATCTTTGTTTCTTTCTTGAACATTATTTTTTCCAATCTCATGTTATTGTTTCCAATATGAAATATCTGTAGCAACTCTTTTTGAAACAATTATCTATGCTTATATAATCAAAATTAAGGTTTTGGCGCTACTCAAAGAGGACCCTCAGTTTTGGCGCTTCCAGCCCTTCCGCCACTGTCAGGAATTACTTCCTACAATCACCAGCACATTACGTGGATAAGGGAAATTCTGTCTAGAATAGGAGCACAAGGTGTTTTGTCCTAATATAACACATGTTTTTCGCCCTTTTGCTTTGAAAAACACTGCCTTCCTTTTTATCGAGACAGTAGACTTTTTTTATTAAAAAATATTGACCCGTTTTGAAGGATATTGACCTTTTTTCTTCTAAGAAAACGAATCTTACGAAAAAGTACCTTTCCTCAAGAATGTATAGATATCCTTTCTCAAGAAAAAGGATCTTTTTTCAAGAAGTGAACCCTTTTCTAAAGAAACCCTTTTTTAAAAAAAAAGAGAGACCCCCGTCATTTTTTTAAGAAAATGGAGCTTTTTTAAAAAATACATGTCTTTCAAGAAAATCTAGCCTTTTTTCAAGAATATGAGGCACTTTCTCAAGAAAACGATGCCCTTCTTCGAAAAGAGACTTTTTTTCCCAAGATAAGGGATTTTTTTAAGGTAAGAAAACATCTTTTTTTCCGAGAAAAAGGACCCTTTTCCCGTAGGAAATAAGATATTTTTTTCCCAACAAAAGGGAAATTTTGCCCCTGTGAGGGGCATTTCTTCAAGAACGAAGCTGCCCACTGCTGGCGTCTCCACCCCCGACTCCTCCCCCCCCCCCCAAGCCCTTTCTTTATTCAGGTTTTCGGGATTTTTTAGCTCCCGCAAGCCAATCGCTGGCCAGACTCGACAGACAGGAGGGAGATATGTTGAGTGGTGCGAGGTGAAATCGGTCAGCCATTTCGACGCTTTTGACATCCTACGCCGCGAGGATGGCGCCAGGGGACGCTTTTGCATACTTGGGGGGCAACGGGAAGGGGGGGAGATACAATATCACTTTGCTGTCTTTCTCTTCTTGCTGTTTGTTCCTTTCGAGAGCGAGAGAGAGGAACGAATGGATGGGGGAAAAGTTGCTGATGTCGCGCCCTCTTCAGGTAAAACCCCAATTGTCTCAATGATGACTTTCTCCCCAGGGAAGACTTCTGGCACCGTATCCACCCTCCCATCTCGATATGGCGGCTCCAGAAGGGGGGAGAGGGAGGGTTGGCCCCTCTTCTGTACTAAAAATCGGCGACGTTAGAGAATACGGCACGTATCGTTCGGCAAGGATTTATTTTTCGACCTAAGGCACAGTTTCCTTGAGGTAAGGTATTTGAAACGCACTCCCCATTCTTTACCAGGCCCAGGGGCGCCGACTTGTCAAAATTATTGGGGGGCTCTGATCACTGAAATAAATTAGTGAATGACTCACTCCCTCCCTTTTTTAAGTTTTGGCTTCAGTGTTCGGAATCTCGTAGAAGCCCGTGAATTCCTTAAAAATATTAAAATTTTCCTTTACAGTTCGAATGCAAAATGTCAATTGATCACGAATGGATATGTCACAAGTTTCGTCAACCACAATGGCAAAATATTCCTGACTTTTAATATCTGCTACCACGGAGCGCAAAACAGATCTCCCTAACATATCAATGATCTCGTTCTGAATGTCATGTTAGAGCCATTTGTAGCCCGAACGTCCCATCCACTCTCCTAGTTCATGCACATCTTCTTTTGAAACTCTTTTTAGTAAAAATGTTAACAATATTCATAATTATATACTTAGTATATAGTAATATGTCATGTGTTTTGCTGTCTCTGGTCATAGCCCCCAAAGTTGATGGTTTAGCCGTCTCAGCCCCCAAAGTTGATGATCTAGAACATTTCAAATGTGTATTTAAAGTTAAGTTCATGTGGCACAATTCAGAGTAAACTTTACAAGAGAAGCAAAATAATACATTAGATCCTCTTAAGCAAAATTATTTGGGGGCTCTGCCCCCACATCGTTAACATTGGGGGGGGGGGAGAGCTCGAGCTCCCCAAGCCCCATGGAGTCGGCGCCTATGACCAGGCCCATAGCTAGGATTGGCCTTCAAGGTTTGATGGGGATCATGAGTTACAAAAGGGCTTGTTTCAAATACGCCTAATTTAGAGACAGATGGGTGAAACTTGCACATGCGATGTTACTACGGTCCTGTGAACGGTACAAACGAAGCCTCATGGCTGATTCAAGGCCGTCATGACATTCGGAAGGCTTTCCTGGAGAGGTACTGAGAAGGGTCGCATTAGGCACTCATTGGAAAAGATGAAAAAATATATTTCAAGATCGCTTGAGTAATTTTTACCCATTCACGTGTTAATGGTGGTGGTGCGCCATGGAAACATGCTTTACGAAAAATTTGATGAAAATAGGAATGATCAAATTAAGCACTTGTTTCATTCGTGTTCTATTTAATAAATATTGGCAATATCCCTGAAATTGGCGAGGAGGGACAATTTCCCCTAGGTCTTTCTCGCTGGGGCAGCTGTCGATCACTGTTGCCACCTTTGCTCTTTTGGAGCCAGATCTGGCTCTTTCGTGCACTCGTTTGACTGTGAACTGTGGCACCCGCCCTCTGCCCCACCATGATGCCACCAACCTTTGCCATGAGTACATTTTGCACGTGACGTGATATTCATATATAAACTGCGTCACCCCCCCTTCTTTCCTCCCCAGCTATTTTTATATATAGCGCTGTGGCTATGGTGAAGATGACAATATTATTATCCGGGAATCCTTTATTTTCGATTTCATATGAACATCATTGGATTATTGAGATGGGTGATGCCGCCAAATCTAGGCGGTGAAAACTAAGAATAAATTGCCATCACTTGAAAGCTAACGGTAAGAGCAGCACCCCCACCCCTCTGGCACCTAAAATTACCCTAGGAGGCACTTTATGCAGCCTTCGTTAATCTAGCTCCTTGAAAGTCATCTTGAGCTCTATTAATGGTGACATTTAGCTCTTTTATGAACATCAGGTTTGGCAACACTGCGAGGATGTCCATATGAGGCAAGGAGAAATGCACTAGGCTTATAGGACCATTATTTTATTTGTTCTCTCGGGAGTATCAAACATCCAATGACGTAGAAAAGTACATGGACGGAAAAAGGACACGTTGAACTTTGTCATAGTAGTAGGAAGAGTCGAAACTCCCATTTGATTAGCCGTAACTTGAAGTTGATTTCCCATAAGGAATACATGGGATTCCGTAAATACTTATTAATCATATTTTTTAAACATCGTGTCTAGCTGACTAATAAACTTTAAAAACAGTTTCCCCTTGCAACATGGAGAGAAATTCATACTTTCTTGCATACTAAACCCTTTTTATAAATAGCAGTGCCCAATCCGACGATATTGAAATAAATGCAAAACTAGTGCGTAATTGTCCCTCCTCGCCTTAAGAAGGTTAGTGTTGATATGTGGCTGTTCTGCAGCAAAATAATTTAATGATATGAAAAATTTTAATAACTTAATTATTATTGTAAAATAATAATTATTATTGTCATTATTCTTTGTACTAATCAAGTTTTATCTATGGCCTGCCCCCTACAAATGAATGGCTTATTGCAGAAAGGGACCTGAGTCACTTTTGCACAATTCTGAGAAAAACAATGAAAAATCGTATAATATTAATAGTGTAAGAAAGAAATGTGCCGTTGTTGGCTCAAATATTCAACATAATGAATAGTTAATTTTGCAACCCTCAATGCACCCCCCCTGCAGTATGCTGCTAGACACCGTGGAGATGAAAAAATTAACTCCGATACCTCAAAAATGTGACACGGGTCCCTTTCTGCAATAAGCCATTCAAATATTTCTGGCGACGCCCGTGCTGAGAAAGATGAGCCCCCCAAATAAAATTCTGGCTACGGGCCTGCATAGGTACTAGTGAATCAATATTATTTAATGCCTTAAAATACATTATTTTTTCTTGAAAGTGATTTGATAGCAAGTCTGTTTTCCTGGCGTTATGCACATTTATTGTGCATAAATTCACTTTAGCGAACTTTTCACAATTATTATTATTAATTTCATTATTATTTAATCTATTTCTGGGAATGTATTTGTCTTCCAAATTTATTGTTTAGTATTAATGTGGAACTCAAGTGTGTATTGAAATAGGCCAAAATTATGCTTTTTCTATAAAAATTAATAATCGCTCGTCAATTCTTTGGACCCAAAATGTCAATTTTACCTTGCATATTTTTATTGATTTAGGGGTCAAATAGCGAGCCCCTGATATTTGCCAATTTTTTGGCGTTCTGGATCACTGTGTAATGGTGCAAAAACATTTCCGCACGCGTTTCCGTAGTAATGAGCATGTTCCGCCCGTTCCTAAAGATCTGTCAGTTACAACTGCGAATTGTTAGTGCCTTCGAAACCGTACATGACAATACGCTGTCTCGTGAATGGCTAGGATTTGATTGGACATTTGCCGTGTGACACGTATTAGGGTAAATCAAAAACTAAAGGCAATTTTGAGTTCTCGCAGGAATAAACGAAGACTGGGTGTGTCTGATATCACCGCGTCTATACTTGGAGCAGTGGCGTGCGGTGCTAAATCAGGCAGGGGAACAGGTGACCTGCACTTGACCCCTCTCCTCGCATACCTGTCGTAATATAATACAGTAGATCAAGTAAAATTCAACCCTTGTTGAAATGAACCAAATAAACATACGATACGTATGTTACAAATTGTCAGAAGTGACATACATGAAGCACGTTAAAATTATAACAATACCAATGTTAAAGCAAATATGATATAATGTAAAGAAAACATTAAAAACAAAATTGTTGATGCGCAACAAAGAAAAAAATTAATAAAAGCATCTCTCCATTTGTAGATTAAGTTGACTTTTTTTTGTAGAGTTGAGCATTCTTGTAATTCAAACGTCCTCAATGCAATAATGGCAATGAGATGGCCGAGTTTTTTCATGACGTCCGCTAGATTTGTAGAAATTGTGACAAAACCCGAACTGTTCCAAACTTCCTTCTCGGGAAGACACAAGGACAATTTGCCACTGGAAGAGTATCCAGTTAATCACTTTACAAAGTTGTAGTAACTTGTTTGAAAATGCCTTGTGTACGATTTCGTTTTAGTTTTTAATTCAGTTAGGATAGGTGTTGGTTTGCTGTATTTTCTGTAAAGTTCAATGAACTAAAAGCTTTCGTCTTCAGCCGGTCGATCATACAACATTCGCAACCTTACGCTCGCAACATTCGCTTTCTTGTCCTGCTGCTGCATGCGTCTTGGGGCTATTGGAACAGGTGGACGCGAGCTGTTCCCTCGGAAGCTATTTCGCAGCGTTTAGCCGAGGCATTTAGCAGACGCTTAGACTGTAGAAGATTTTTCCAGTTTGTTATGACTGGCAGACGCAATTTTGCAATGAGATTAGGAAACTATAGACTTAATACACTCAAAACCATCACTACGACGCAATTAAACTTTAGCACATAGCAAAAACTCTAAGGAAAACGAATTCGCTATGTCTCTCGTAGGGAACAGCTAGAGAGTTCAGCTTCCATGGTGGGAGGTGGCACCATGAGGATCGTTTACCTTCGCGCGTGGTCGGAAATACTCAGCGTCAGACAGTAAAGGGTGGGACGACGAGGGTAGATGAAGTAAACAAATGTCCAGTCACGGTGAAAGTTTTTCTTGGGCGTGTTGATTTCGGAAGTAAGAAGTGTACATATTATGTAATCATAGATAATTTAAATAGTTAAAAAGGGCGATAAGTAGAAGGCAACAGCCTGTTCCCTCTGTTCCATGGAGGGACCGCCACTGACTTGGAGTGACGTGGAAGTAGGCGTATCCATTACTGCCCCATTCAGTCGAGTGTCGCGGAGCAAAAAGGTCACACGTATGGACGCACCACTCCACGAATGCACCATCAAGGAACAGCGCGCCGTATTGTGCTTTCTGTGGTCGGAAGGAGTCAAACCGGCCGACATCCACCTTCGGCTGTTAGCGCAGTATGGAGCAAGCACCATGACATTAAAGCGGTCCACCCACGCATACTACACCTTTCGTTAAGCGGGACGCACAAGTGTAACGGACGAAAGTCGAAGTGGACGCTCAGAAGAAAACGTCCAACGGGTGGATACCATTATCAGGGACGATCGAAAAATCACAATAGCACAAGTGGCGGAACTCTTCGACATAAGTTTCGGATCAGCATAATGCAATAGTGAATTAGTGTACCAAAAAGTTTGTTCGTGGTCGTCGGTTCAGGTCAAATGACGAGGTCCAGCATGCGGTGCAGTCGTGGCTTCGTGAGCAAACAAATACCTTATTTGCGGACGGGATACAGAATCTGATTGCACGATACCAAAAGTGCATTGCCGTGCAGGGGGCATATGTGGAAAATTGACATGTGTAGTTCTTCTTCTTGTGTGGAAATAAAGATGTTATGTGAAAATTGCATTTAATTTTTGATTTACCTAGTATTTCCCATACTGAACCTTTGGTAGTCATGTGAGTAAAACTTCAGGAGTTCTTTTTTTATATCACTGGCGTACGCAGATGGGGCTACACCCCCAGAAATTTTTAGACAAAATATTCAAATGAAGATAGTAATAAAGTCGGAAAAAATGTAAAGAACCCCCGATAACCTTTTTGTGTTTGAATAACTTTTGAAACGAAGGTTTAATATGCTAATTGGAGCTCAAATCTCATCAAAATAACACACCAACAACGGGGTATCACCAAAACTGATTAACGACGATGCATTCTATGATCCAAGCAAATATTTAATCTTGCTCTGTTCAGTAAAGGTTAGTTTCATGGCACCGAACCCGCGTTCACATTCAGCTGTAGATATTGATACAATTCCAATCGAATTCACATAATCCTTGACTGAGTTGGAAATGTGTTTTGGATTTTCTGTGTAGATGTGAAACTAGTGACGCACACATGCTTTCGCTTACATTAAAGTTAACCTGACATGTCTCCATAAAACACGTTCTTAATCATCTAAATGCTGTCACGGTATCCAGTGACATGTGAAACGCAGTTCGATATAAATTATTTTTTGTTTATCGATTCATTTTATGTTCAAATATAAAAGTGTGAGGTTTGATTTATTTTGTGGATAAATTTGTATCCGAGCCAGATGTCGGGAGTTGGGAGACGGGTTTTTCCTGAGTGACAGCCGCGGCTTAGAAAATGACATATTTGCACCAACACGGAGAAAAGGAAGGATTATTTTCGTCGGGACCGCGCTAGAAGTCACAGCGGGTGGGTGAGCCCATTTTTCACGGATGACCAGGAAAATCAGCTGGAGCCCAAGTCTGCAAGGATCGAGGACGCGCTGGTGATCGCGTTCCAAGACAATGGACAGAGGTCATTCCCATCTCCTCGGAAACCGAAGACAAGCCACTTAGCGTGCTTTTCAACGGACGAATTTGAATCTCTTATAAAATCATGAGTACTACGATTCCAGACACAGTTTTTACCCGGATTTCATAGAGAGAGCATCTCCGCGCTACACTCTCGCGTGATTATTGTTTTGTGTCCGTGTACTTCGTTTTCTTACGTACCGTGAGCGAATTGCAAATAGAGAGTTACCAGTGTGCGCCTTATTTTGGTGAAGCATTACGCGGTGATTTGTTTTTGCCAAACGTGGACTACATAATAATGGGCGGCTAAAGGAGATAGAGAAGGGAGTCCGTCGACTTCCCTGACACCGCAACGATGCATCGCCATCTTCCGATGAAGCCAGCCAGCCAACGCAAAAAACGACACCCAACCCAAACACTGCCCAAAGCCCGAATGACGTTTCCAGATCGACGTTCCAACCGAAACCCGTTACCAGAGAGAGAGAGGGAGAGAGAAGGACGACTCCAGAACGACGTCCAATCGAAGCCCGTTACCAGAGAGAGATGATTGCAGATCAACGACACTAGAGAGATTCCGAACCAGCGCGTGACCACGTACACCCGACGCTAGTGACAAGAGGAACGCCCGAAGTACTGAGGAGGTGCAAGTACACCATATCGTCGCAATCATCCTTCGTCGCGATCGACCTCGGAGAACAATTTCTCCACAAAGAAACCGTGTGCAAGTCCCGCGTCCAGGAGAGATGAATGACCACGCAATGTACCAGAGTCCGGTAGAGTATTCTTCAGATGGTCTATGTCCATGTAAACGTGCATTGTTAGTATCAACACCGTACTGTTAACGCCGAAGTCTTACTTATTTGCAAAGTGACTCACGAACTCCGAACCTAACTTCCGTGTCTGTTAATTTTTTGGCATTGTTATAAAAAAGGGTCATTTCATGTTCAGATGTTCTAATTTAATTGTCTGCATTCAGGGTTAGAAGTTCCATTTCATTACTTTAATATTTAGTGTAAATTGTCAAAGTGTGCTCCATTTTTGTGTAACCGACCGCCATTTAATTTGTCAATACTCGACTGATGAGTCCTTTTCAATTGTGGAAAGCGTGATTTTATATTGCAAGGTCGTACGCGTGAAGTAGTATTATTTGTTGCATAGTGGTTTTTGATGTAATTTTTGCTCGCGCCGACGATTGATTTGTGTATTCCGGCAGGTGGAGCCGATTAAGTTTTGCATCACTATGTAATGGTGTAATTGTTCTCATTGGACGAGAGATTCTTATGTGTATTACCCCCGTCCGAGAAACTTGTTAAATGTCGTACTTACGACTGGATGCATACGTTCCTTCGAACGAAAGATTTAACCACGCCGACCGAATTGTCTTAGATAACCGCTTTCCCAGGACTGGCACTTAAGTTAATTTAAAAGAGCACAGGAGCTGGCAGATAAATACCCTAAATTCACATAAAGGTTTAAAACTAAAAAGGAATGATATGTTAATGAGATCCATGATTTGTATCTATACTTCACATGTAAAAACACCTCAGATATGTGAAAGAAGGGAGAGAGTGAATGAGTGAGAGATTGAGGAGGCTATGTAAACAGTTGTTGATTGCAATATTTTTTTGTTGTTACAATATATATTCACTTTTTACCGTTCTTCAGTGTTTTTTTTTGACGTTTTTCAGGTATCGGATTATATGCTATTAGTGTGTTATGATTGTTCGAATCTACATATCCAAGGTAAACAAAACAGTGTAATATTTCAAGGTATTTATCTCCGCCTCGCAATAGTACGACAATAAACGACCGTCTCAGTACCGAACTTAAAACCCTGGACCGTAATAGTCACGACCGGTTTCCCGTACACATAACGACGTTTGGCCCCGTGCCGGGTATGAATGACACGTCATTTCGGGGACCGTGAGTGCACTCGTTACAATGCCATGTGTGTGCATTTAATAGGACTACATGCGAATAGAAACCTAAGTTTTCTAACCGGCTATATTCATATTGAGCAGCAAAGATTGGAAAAAATGCTTTGGAACGTTTGGTTTTGCTCTAACACCTGTACTGCCGTCATTCTATACGGTGAATCAATTGATTTCAATGTTGCAAGGGTAGCCACGTCAATTTCTTGCGTTCCTCTAAGAACTGAAATATTTTGGTTTTGCATATAAAATTATAGTACATTCAATAATTGTAGTGTCTTAAAATATATCAAACTCGCTGATTACCCGGCGTTGCCCGGGTATTTATTTATCCCAATATTCTATTAAAGTTGCCCGTGGGAGAAACATGGCGATCTTTAATCCACTCCGCTCTCTCTCAAATGTCACCGTGAATGTCACCAATTAGCTTAGCGACTCCGAAAACTATGTATTCGACACTAATGTAGGTCATTTTTTACATTTAATTCTTCACTCCCTCTCACCCCCCCCCCCTCCATGCCGATAGGTGATGAACGTTGAGTTCAACGGCATTGGGAGTGTCACTACTCATCTTAGCGACCCCGAAAACTATGGATTCCACACTAATATCGGTAGTTTTTTATTATCTTTACATGTCACCCCTTCCCACCCCCACCCCTAGGGGTGCCAGGGGTGTCTTACAGTATTTATTTGCAGATTGTAAGTCATATGTGTACCAAGTTTGGTTGAAATTGCTCCAGGCCTTCGAGAGTTATGCCGGAACAAACATACATACATATAAGTACACACACATACATCAATTTTTATATACCTAGGTATATAATATAGATTCCATCATAAGTAACTGCTTTGTCAATATTTTACCAATCCTTCCTTAAAACCTGAATTTCCCACGAGTCGTTCGGAGACCATCTGGATTTAGTTTTATAAAACACAACAAAACACTACAGATCTCAACAAGCTCTCGAACAGGATTAAACAACGAAACGACCCAACATACGTCAGAAACACAGCCCAGTTTTAGTATTCGATACGAAAGTATTTGTGAAACACCAGAAGCCTGAAAATACCGAATAGCTACGTGGCATCTACAAGAAAGAGAGCCAGGCGCGCCAATTTTTCAAAACATTAGTTGCGCTCAACCTACTTGAATTATAAGTTCACATAAATCATTTGGTGGGCTCTGGCCCCACGGACTCAAATAATTCGGCGCCACTGTACACAGTCGCCGTAAATTGCGTAACGAAAATTTTGTATGTACAGAGTATTCCCTGACATTCGCTACGAGACTCGGCGGCAAGCGGCCCGGCATCAGAGTTTGCCTTTCCCGGTGAACGGGTACGTGACAGTCACACGCTACAGTCTGTTTTTTTCGCTCTCCCAGCCTTCGCTCCCTTTCCCTTTCTGTTGACGTTGCAGACTGACGCCAGTGTAATCCTCCCTCGGAAGTTGTGTTGTGTTGTGTCCGTGTGTTGAAGATTGTGGCTTAATATGGCACCACAAAAGTTTACATTACAACAAACGATTTATCTTGTCGAGTGTTACTTCGGAAAGAGGAATTGTGGAGAAGTGCGATGACGTTTTGCAAGGAAAATCTAAAAAATAAAGTATACAAAGACAATCCGCACACCATCTGTGAGTTAAAAGAGTGTATTGTACGAGAAATCGGGAGAATTACAGTAGACCAACTTGCACGTGTAAATGCCAATTTCCTTCGGAGATGCCAGGAATGTGTTGCAGCAGAGGGACATAATTTTCAACACCTTTTGTAATCAAGGTTAGTACACAATATGAAAACAGTAATTTTAATAGCCGACTCTAGCAACTGTCGCGGACTCGTTCACCGGGAAAGACAAGCGCTGATGCTGGCCCGATTGCCGCAGAGTCTCGTAGCGAATGTTCTGTAGCTATGGTGCGGTAAACTTAATTGAATTCAAATGGAACACCATGAGTACGATATCGTTTACAAGAATATTGATGTCATTTATAATCAAAGGTATTTTAATATCAGTATTGAAGTTGATTGAAATATTTGTTCTAGTCGTGTAATTCATTGACATTTGGGGATTTCCAAGAGACAAAATACACTGAAAGAATGTGTGATTACATTAATACCTGGTCTCTAATTATTACTACTAAGATATAAAAGGATGGGGTGGACAGAGCTATGAGGGTGAATGAAAGAGGCACACACCTCTTTGTATTTCCCTAGCGCCATCTATTCGACCATGAGAATGAAAAGAAAAAGTTCTGAACTTCCTGTTATCGCTCCTCTCCCAGTAATTCAACGAAACCTCAATACCAAGTATGCAAAGTTTCAATTTAAATTTTGATCCTAGAACAAGCGAAGAGACTGTTGTTCTCGAGAAACACAGTTTCTCGACATTTCCCCCGTCCTGGAACTAGCCTCCCATCTAGCGGCTGCTCCGCGAAACATCATCAGGAAATTTCCGCGAAGAAGGAATGAAAAATACTGTTTCGCCCAGGTTTGCAAGGTGACAAGGTAGTCTTCTCGCAGGTACGATATTTTTTTTTTTATTCCTTGATCCAGACCGAGTGAAGGTCGGGTCGTTTCTGGATTCCTGGAAGCAACAAGTATTCCAGGAAAATCACTGAACGTTTGCTGTACCAGGAATTTCATTTGTAACCCGAGAGAGTAGCGTAACACGATGTAACCATTGGATTTTGTTTCTAAACTCTGTAACGATGTCCTGAATGGTGATCTTCAGGGCTAGATTTTCATGACTTGACATAATGTTTTTGGTAATGGTGATTTGACGTTCAGTTTTTCGTGATTACAGGCAGGCGTGATTTCCGCCAACAACCGCCTTGTCCTGAAGTCAGTCGGCGGGGGGGGGGGGGGGGTTGTTACAGCCCCTCATGATATCTAATTGATTTCGAATCCCGGGTAAGACGTGAATAAGAAAAACAGAGAATTGAGTAAAACTGATATCAGAAAACAGAGAAAAAGGATGTCGGGGGGGAAGAGTTGGTTGAAAAATGGCACAGGGTGCAAGAGACCCGGGTTCGAGTCCTGGCCGAGCTTGTATTTTTCCTTTATATTCCTACGAAGTTTGTTGTTTACGATATAACTGGAAACCTGTACTTGTAATTGATGATTAAGAGATTATTATCATCCGTTCTCCTTAGAAAATGACATGTTTTCTTTATTTTGTTCATAGATGGCGTCAGGCGGTGTGAGGAGACTTGTGCACCCCAGATTAAAGCTCCGCAACCCCCCCAAATTCCTCTCAGTGGCGGTATTAATAAGTAAATTGTGTAACATATAGTGATAAAGCGATATTTCCGTTTTAGGTGCATGTGGTCATCTTCTATCTCTTTCTCCCAACTACTGCATGTAATATAACTAATATTTTAACTATTTAACTCTAGTTCTTTATAGCTGTTTATTTCTAGTTCGGTACGGAGTGTCTTAATTTGTATTAAACTATTTTGTGTTTGTTTCACAAGCTATATTTTAGGCACTGTCTATATTTTGTCCTTTTGGCATAAAATATGTTCGGTTAGGCTTCACACTGCACTCAGCTCTTTGTGTGCAGGGCAAAACATTGCTATATCTTCGTCATAACAAAACTAAACTAAACTAATGCTTTGCGATTCTAAACACCTTAGATGCCATTAAATCTTATAACATTTACGCGTAATTTAGATGCGCTTAGTATATTTACATTCATGAACGTCCGGAAGGGGCCAAGGGGGGCCACGCCCCCCCTGAAAATAGAATATTATGTATAATTCACACATAATTTCATTTCAGTCACAGTAATTTGTTAATTATTATAAGGATGTTGAAGGAACATGATCATTTCAGCCTGAAGCATGGTTTTTTGATGGGACTTCACCATTATTGGGGAAAATATGACTCCTTTGCCCCCCTGCTTGCTTGCCCCTCCCTGGAAAATAAATCCTGCGAACGTCATTGTAAGAAAACCCAAACTCGTGCACAAAAAGAGCTATGGAACTAGTAACACCGAAAGCTTGAAGAAATTTATGTTGCCAAGCTCTAACTTAATGTCCACCTAGCCTACCTACTCGTTTGTTGTAAAATATCAGCAGTATGCAATGAAAAGTTATGTCGAAAACAGCATCCTGTTGTCTCGGTGGCCAGTTCTCCACAAGGTTGAATGCTTTTCGATAGGGATATATTTAATGACTGGACCATTATTGGTCACGAAGATTGTTCAGTTGTCTTTGTTACAGAAATTGTATACTGTATTACTGTATACTATATAATTATGAAAAACTCAATATGCTGACCAAGGCAGAAATTTATTTTATTATAAAAACATAAACTAAACGGAACGTTTCAACCTTCTAGCAAGGTCTTCTTCAGACTCTGCACCAAGGTACAAAAACAGGACGATATATCTACACAAAAATACTCCCCTCCAGACTATTAGAAAGTAGTTCTGGAACATTCTAGCAGGTGGCTTTCCCTTGTCAACTGTACTTTCACCTGAAAGTGAATGTGGTTGGACTCTTTATCTCACGCTCTATTCTTCTTCCTTCTTCTCTCCCCTTTCTCTCTTGTCCTTTCCACTCTTTCTAACACCTTCTTCCATTCTTTGTTTATCTTCAGTCCCCCATTCCAGTTCATATGTCTTCTTCACCTTTCTTCTCTATTTCCTTGGCCTCCTTGCATTTTCTCACAGTATTCTCTTCTCCCTTCCTATCTGCTTAGCCTCATCCCACTCTGTCATGTCCAGTTTCTCTCGTGTGTTTAAATATAGCATTTGTCTCTCTTAAGTTGTTGTTGTCCCTATGTCAGCATATTGAGTTTTTCATATCATGGAAACAAGGCTTAATAGTGTTATATATGATTATATATTTTCAATTACGTTTTCTTTCAGAGGGGATTAAAACATCTTTGACTGCGGTAAAAGTAATTTCATTTTGCCTGGGATGAAGTGTTCTGTGTGTGTGTGTGTGGGGGGGGGGTTAATCTCAGGGTTGTTAAAGCTCCATATATTCTAATGGGTTCTATTGGGTTGTTGCAGAACCGGTACCTTCTCTTTACGCACAATTTAAATTCGGTCCAAGTTAAGTATTGTTTCATTGAAAAAAGGGTTCCTGGACAGAATTTAAATTGGTCTGGTACAAAAAAGGTTCCTGGACCGAATTGAAGTACTTTACAGATAAAAAAAGGTTCTTTACGGCCCAGAACCCATTTCCGCTTGCTGATTTTCTCTCCCGGACCGGAATTGAATTTATTTAAAAATCCCTGGACCGTTTTTAACAACCCTGGTTAATCTCCGGCGTCCCCCCCCCCACCTCCCCCGTTAATTCGCACATTGGGATGGACGGGGCAAACACGATACCTTACCCAGGGTTGGAACATGTGCTGTTACCGTTCTTGATTAATTATGCGTGTACGGTTATTAACTGAATAATATCTTTCACAATTCGCGAAGGCGAAGCCAAACTTCTATGGACCGATAGCATATCTAAATTACCTGAATATTTTCATGAATGGAAACGCACTTTTTGACAAACTTTTATCACCTACTTTTACAACTGTTATCTCTGTTACCATAGCAACGACAATGTTGCTAAACACGTTAACGTAATACAACTTATAAAGAAAAAAACAAACTTTATTAAAAATCAACTTTAACATTAACATTTGAAGTTAAAAATGGATAACTATAATTGTATATTTATAAATGAACACAAGAAGTAAAATGAAAGTGCTGTAAGATTAGCACAGTCACAAACATGGGACCCTAGATTGCTACACTGATCTCGTAGCATTTTACACTGACCTATTCGCCACAGAATCAGATGATCGGAATTTTCGATGTTGATGAAAACCTTATTTAAATATTTAAAACACACGTTTCTTTGTTTATGTAATTTTTGCCAACATTATTTGATAGTAAAGAATGATAGGAAAGTGCATATACGTTTTCTGTATTGTGTTCAGCCTACTTCGCCTAGGGATATTGCTGCGTGCGCGGATGGAAACACTGCCTCGTCCGGAGCGGCCCTTGAGATTTAATTCCCCGAGCCGCCACCATTGTCGCTGGCGTTCGCCGATCGATGCCAGACGGCGGAACCTGGCCATTACGAATCCGGCTCGCGCCCGGTCGAGCTGGTCCGTGACGAGGGAGCAAGGTGCAACGCTGTGTGCAGGGTGAATCATCGGTCGCCGGCTGCAGGGGCGGACGGCGGGAGGGGTTGGGGGGTTTGGGTCGATTCCCATGCCGCTTGCAGCAGGAATCGTCTCCGCTCCCTTGGACGCATCTCTGAGCTTTACCTTGCCATTAAAAAAAACGCCACACTCCACCACGAGCACGCTAACCGCGACGATTGGAATCTGGGGAGGATTTTAAAGGTAGTTTCGCAGTGTTGCAAACTCAATGTTCCGAGAAACCACTGGAAACTAAATAAATACTAGATCTGGCTACCGGGTTGTGAATTGTAGGGGTGCTGGGGAGGGGAGGGTGGAGTAACGTAACGTGTTACAGAAATTACAAGAATAATTTCACGGTAATTCACTACTTCCCTTTAGTTACCTTGATACATTCAGAAATGGAGGTTTTATTTGTCAGGGTGAAACATGCTTTGTTTTGTTGTTTTGTTTTAAACACTGGGAAGACATGTGCTAACAGGATAAATGTGAGTATATCTTCAGTGTATGACAAAGTGGCAACGGCTTAGTTTTGTGTAAGAAAAGTAACAGTAAGGGTTGCTTTTGAAAGAAAAGTAACGGTATTTTGGCAATTTCTATTGAATTTTCAACATCACTTGCTTTTCTGGAATTCTCAACACTTTTTACTTGTTTTTGTGGCATTTTCAAAAATTTTAACTTGTTTTTGTGGCATTTTCAATTTTTTTTACTTGTTTTTGTGGCATTTCCAACATTTTTTACTTGTTTCTGTGGCATTTTCAACATTTTGACTTCTTCTTATGGCATTTTCAACGTTTTGATTTGTTTTTATGGCATTTTCAACATTTTGATTTGTTTTTATAGCATTTTCATTTTGAATGGTTTTCATAGCATTTTCAACATGTTTACTTTTTATGCCTTTTTCAAAATTTTGATTTGTTTTTATGGAATTTTAACATTTTGACTTGTTTTTGTGACATTTTCAACATTTTGACAGGCTTTTTTTATTTTTTAGTGTTTTGGGCAGGTTTTATTTCTACTTTTCAGTATTTTGGCAGGTCTGCATTGGACTCTTCAGTATTTTGAAAGGTTTTTATTGTTCTTTTCAGTATTTTGAAATAGTTTTTATTGTTCTTTTCAGTATTTTGAATGAGTTTTTATTGTTCTTTTCAGTATTTTGAATTAGTTTTTATTGTTCTTTTCAGTATTTTGAATTAGTTTTTGACATTTTCAGCATTTTGACTTGTTTTATGGAATTTTCAATATTTTGATTTGATTTTGTAGAATTTTCAAAATTTTTACTTGTCTGACATTTTTCAACAATTTGACTTGTTTTTATGGCATTTTCAATATTTTCAATTTGTTGTTATAGCATTTTTAGAATTTTGACAGGTTCTTTGTTGTATTTTTTTCAGTGTTTTGACAGGTTTCTATTGTACATTTCACTATTTTGAATTAGCATTTTGTTATTTTCAACATTGACTTCTTTTTATGACATTTTTAACAGTTTGATTTGTTTTTATGAAATTTTCAACATTTTGATTTGTTTTTATGAAATTTTCAACATTTTGATTTGTTTTTATGAAATTTTCAACATTTTGATTTGTTTTTATGGAATTTTCAACATTTTGATTTGTTTTTATGAAATTTTCAACATTTTGATTTGTTTTGTGGAATTCTCAACATGTTGAATTTGTATTGTACTTTAGATTATTTTGACAGGTTTTTATTGCATTTTCAATATTTTCACTTATGGTTTATTCGATATTTTGACTTGTTTTTATTGCATTTTCAACATTTTGAATCTGTTGTTATAGCATTTGTATTGTACTTTCCATTATTTTGACAGGTCTGTATTGGACTTTTCAGTATTTTGAATTTGTTTCTATGTCATTTCCAACATTTTGACTTGTTTTAATGGCATTTTCAACATTTTGATTTGTTTTTATGGGATTTTCAACATTTTAATTTGTTTTTATGAGATTTTTCAACATTGTGACTTGCTTTATGAGATTTTCAACATTTTGAATTTGTTATGACATTTTTAGTATTTTTACTTTTTTGAATTGTACTTTTCGGTATTTTGACAGACCTGTATTGGACTTCCAAACAGATACAAATTTTTGTTTGCAAATTTATCTTTTTCGTAAAATTTGTTTGGTCCAAAATAATTTACATAAAAAATCCAGCACAAAGAGGACATGGTATCCGCGATTTATGTTTTAACAATTGCAAGTGATTTCGGCACTTTGCATTTACTCAAATAAATCGCAACGTTAGTTTGTTTGCTGTTGTTTCTTCTAATATGTCCATCACCATTATCTTCTATGATGCCTCCCAATGCCGTAGTTGTAACGTCTTTACCTTGTAATCAAGGTTCCCGGGTTCGATACCCGGTGGAGGCACGTAGTGGTAGGATACCACGTTGAACTGATACCGATGCTCTTACCGATTCTCATCGATAGTGATACTTTGAAAATTGCAAAAAACAAAAGTTGATTAAAATGTTTATCAATATTAGTGTATACGTATTCTTCTCAAATTATATGCATCAATTTACAAAGAACGTTGCTTTAGAATATTTAAGAATTACATCCAGGAGCGTATATTCTAGGCTAGCTAGGCTACCTGCGAAGTCTGAAGCGTAGACAATAAAATACAGGAGAACAATCGATCAGAAATTGTAATTAAAATTATTCGTATGAGTGAGATGATGATGGTGATGCTGGAGTTCGTAATCTGATTTCTTATGAGTTGGTAACCAGACTTCCTATAAGTTGGCAACCTGATTTATTATGAGTTGGCAACCTGATTTATTATGAGATGGCAACCCGATTTCTTGTGAGTTGGCAGCCCGATTGCTTGTGAGTTGGCAACCTGATTTCTTGTGAGTTGGCAACCTGATTTCTTGTGAGTTGGCAACCTGATTTCTCGTGAGTTGGCTACCTGATTTCTCGTGAGTTGGCTACCTGATTTCTCGTGAGTTGGCTACCTGATTTCTCGTGAGTTGGCAACCTGATTTCTCGTGAGTTTGCAACCTGATTTCTTGTGAGTTGGCTACCTGATTTCTTGTGAGTTGGCAACCTGATTTCTTGTGAGTTGGCAACCTGATTTCTTGTGAGTTGGCAACCTGATTTCTTGTGAGTTGGCAACCTGATTTCTTGTGAGTTGGCAACCCGATTTCTCGTGAGTTGGCAACCCGATTTCTCGTGAGTTGGCAACCCGATTTCGCGTGAGTTGGCAACCCGATTTCTCGTGAGTTGGCAACCCGATTTCTCGTGAGTTAGTAAACTTATTTCTATTCATAGCCTAGGAGCACGTGACATAGTGAAATAGCCCAGGTCTTGAACTCAGTATACGTCACTGATGACATCAAATATTAAAATAGATGTTATATAACCGATCCAGTATTTCATGAAAAATTGTGCAAAATAAATAGAAAGTTTGAATTTTGCATAATTTCCAGGATAATTAGAATTTGCGAAAGTGTCGCACGGCATTTTTGCGGACTCCGTGAAAGACTAAAATGGCATAGAAACAAATTCAAAATAATGAAAAGTACAATAAAAACCTGACCAAAATACTGAAAAGTATCGGCTGGTATCGTCCAATACTGGTACATCTGCATCGGTATCAGCTCAGCCCTACTCTAAACAACTATCTCCTTTCGTAAATCGATAATTTTTATCCTTAACCCCTTCTCCCCATTGAAGTTTAGTATAGTGTGGATAACGTTGAGATAGACCTGAAGGAAATCGGTAGGGATGGAAAAGAGTGTATAGATCTTGCCCAGGAGACAGACAAATGGAATGCTTGTATTGCTGCAGCTATAACCTTCGGGTTTGAGAAGGCTAGAGAGTTACAGTTGGGTCGACGTACTAACTGGTGTGCACAGAACGGTTATTTTGCCAAATCCTGTTTCCCGCGCTACGACGCCCGGGGCCCCGGGTTCGAATCCTGTCCTGGACATGTATGTTTGTGAGTGTCCATTCATCATATCACCACTCATCCCCATTTTCCCAAATTAGCCAAAAATGGCACAAGAAGCGAAATAAAATAAAGCAAACCAATCAATTCGGTTTCCCTAATGGCTGCTTTTGGGGAGGGGGAATTTTAACGTTGTCTGCTCTTGCCCAAGCGGTGGGTCTAATTTGGCTGTTTGACCGCGAGTTCCTTCGCAAGTAAACGCGGCAACAGAGGGTCACTGCCATACAGGAGGTCTCCGCGCCTTATGGATCATTTACACGAGGCCAATTGTGAAGACATTCCACTAAGCCAATCAAATGACTACTGGCAGTGTCGTATACTGCGTCCAAGATCTGGGCTATATCACTGTCACGTGGTGCTAGGCTATGAATAAAAATCAGGTTGCCAACTCCTAAGAAATCAGGTTGCCAACTCCTAAGAAATCAGGTTGCCAACTCCTAAGAAATCAGGTTGCCAACCCATAGGAAATCAGGTTGCCAACCCATAGGAAATCAGGTTGCCAACTCCAGAATCAGCATCATCATCTCACTGATATGAATAATAATATTTACAATTTCTGGTCGATTCTTCTCCTGAATTTTATTCTCTAGACTTCAAGCTTCGCAGATAGACTAGCTAGCTAGCTAGGTTAGAATATACGCTCCTGACTACTGGCGCCGAAAACTTTGAAACCATTCTCATTTAGTGGAGTGGCTTGAGACAATGGCTGAAGACATTTCATTCACATGGATTGCCTCTATTCACACGATGGCTACGTTGGATTGGCTTAGTGGAATGTCTTCACAATTGGCCTCGTGTAAATGGTCCATTAGTTATAGTGTGGAAAACCCCCGCTCGTCAAATCATTACCTGCACAGTGTGCAAACTCGAAAACTATTCATAGTTTGAAATTTCAGGATGACCTTACTCGCACTAGGGAAGAAAATGATGTTTTCTTCTAAATATACCTCCCCCACGAAGCTTTCTTCAGTTGGGGGACAAAAATATATATAAAGAAATTCGGATTTAACTTCGCTCATGTTTCTGTGATTCAAATCAGGGTCGTTTCCCTCGTCGACGAACTGAGGGAAGGTCGTAAGATTGAACGCATAATGCTCTGGAACTGCTTTTGCTGTGAGGTCGAAACGCGGTACGTCGTAGGGATTTACAGGCACTAAATCATGGTTGGAAAACTAGATTCTGAACGGTGACAGGGGAAGGAGCGCCCTCCCCCTTTGACGTTCTCAAAGGTGGGAAAAACATCACCCCACTCCCCCCCTTGATGACCTTCGAACCCGCCACGTGTACACCTCCCCCCCTTTCAACCAGCGACCACGTGTCTCGTTCAGGATTTTAAAGACCGGTTCGAATAAAGGACGGGGCATTCTTAGAAGTGGAAATTACCAAGGGTTGGTTGTCACAAACCCCTTCTGAATCTTTCCACCCCTTTCTTTTTTCATTTTTTACGACCCTGAAGGACCCTACGTTTTATGGGTGGAAACTTTCGGGAAAAAATAGGGGTGGGAGACAAACAGGGTGAGAAGTTTGGTGTTAAAAGGGAAGCAAGAGTTCCGGGGAGGGGATGCCACACGTGTAAGTGTTCGGATATCATTCAAGCGATCTGTCGTGTTGCGAACAGTGTGGGGCCTTTGACTGTGACTTTCGTAAACTGCTTAAAAGGGCAAACGTATTGAATCCAGGGCTGCTATTCAGGAAAGCCTTTGCTTACAAGTTGACAAGAAGAATGGCAGTTGTTGTCAGATGGGCCAACCTGAAAAGCTGATGGATTTACTGTATCTCTGGGAAAGTCTGCACTCCGTTGCCTGTCTCACAACTACAAAGGGTCGTAAAGCAATATCAGCTATTGCCCTTTTGCCACCCAAACTCGAACAATATGCAAAGTCCAGTGCGAGAAGACAAACTCACCCACTGTCCTTGAACAAATTTCTTGTATCCGAGTCATAAAAATCTATAGGGGTGTAAGGACTGACTTTCTCCTAAGCACCCTAATCTCACCTTCTCTTCCACCCTGGGGCCGGCCCCCGTGGCGGAGTGGTTAGCACATCGCGCTACAACGCCAGGGGTCCCGGGATGCGTTTCATATGTGCACATTGAAATAGAGATTGTGGAAGTGGTTTGTAATTGAGAAGTTTCTTGTTGAAAGCTGTAAACCACTTATATTATTTTTTCCCATCTATTATCAACTTTTAATATATTGCTTTCATCTTTTCTACATGTTTCTATTACAGCTTCACTTTCACTAAATCGATACTTATCCTCCAACGATTTATTTACATTCTATCACCTTGTGCTGCCATCTAGTTTTCTATTTCGAAACTGTTTTCTTTTCATTTCGTGTTGTTATATCTGGTTTGTAACAACTCTTTTTAAATCAAATAGGCGCGCGCTTATATTGTCAAATTTAAGGTTTTGGCTCTAATCAAGGGTTTGACAGATTTTTAAAGTAAGAATTCAAAATGTTTCTTTATTGAATGTGACGAAAACCGGAAAATGGCCCAATATATTTAGTAATTGTATAAGAATTTTTATCAAACGCAACATTTTAAAAAATATTTCCTTTATTATTTCCAATAAGAAAGTCTATTCGCCGAATATTGATTACTATTCGAGTGCGTTGTCTTCCCCGACCAGATGGTTCTGCTTGTGCTGGGGCATAGGAGTCTGTGGTTTACAACAAGTGTTCGCGTGTCGTACGAGAAGTCCTCTGCCACGCTCACTCCCGCCTCCCGGATGACCAAACCGACAGAGAAGGTAAGAGGGTCAATGACTCTAAAGAGGGGGAAAGTTTGTGCAGGAACAGTTTATTCGGGTCTCAAGGGGAGGGTCCCAAGGAAATTTACCCGAACGATGATCCCAGGCTACGGGTGGTAGTATGGAATGTAGAAGGGCTAGCAAAAAGATTTTGTGACGAGAATTTTAGGGAGTATGTGGAGCAATTTGATATACGGTGTTACGTAGAAACGTGGGGAAGCTCTAATAACATGCCAGAGTCATGGGGGGAGGGGTTCTCAAAAATCACGCGTAGAAGGGCCAGCAGAGGGCGGTACCCGGGGGGCTTGGCAATCATTTTCAAACAAAAATGGAAAAAGTTTATAAAACAGATATGTATAGATAAGGAGGGAATCCTGGGAATCCATTTTGCAGCGGGGTCCCTGAACTTAATCGTGCTGGCAGTTTACAGACAACCCCCAAGCTCCAAGTTCTATTCAGAGCAACATTTTGACAATTTAGGGGCAACTATTCAACAACTGACGGAAGAACATCCTGGGGCCAATTTCTTGGTGACTGGTGACCTAAACGCCAGAATTGGGGAAGAGGAGGTATCCTGGGACGTCTATGGGGGGCAAGATAGTGACCAAACGACTCATGACGGCATGTACTTAGGTCAACCTAGACAAAGCAGGGATAAAATAGTAAACGCGGGAGGGAGGCAACTCCTAGAACTATGCGGGTTACATAAGCTTCAAATATTAAATGGGAAATTTTTCACAGACTGTCCGGGGCACTTCACATACGTGGGGGCGGGGGGTAGTAGTACTATTGATTATGCTATTGGCTCCCTCGAACTGTTACAAAGAATTAAGGGTTTTCACGTCCAGGCGCAAACGCAATCGCATCATATGCCACTTGAAATCGACGTTCAGTGGGATACTCATAGTAACGTAGACACTCCCAAACTTGCGTTGGAGCCCGAGAAAATATTACGCAAATACGTGTGGACTAAAGAGGGGGAGGAACAATACAAGATAATTATGACCGATGACGTAACAAAAATGTTGCAAGAGCGTTTTAAAACAGCCATCGAGGGAAATAATATACAGGAAGCAGTGGGATTAGGATATCATATTCTCGAAAGGGCCGGAAGTCATATGTTAAAGGGAGAGGGGAAGGGGGGCAAACATGTTAAGGGGGGGTGGTACAACGAGAGATGCAAAATAATGAAGAAAAGGTTGGACCGAGTTTTGAAACTCTACAGAAACACAAATAGCGAAGAGAGCAGAAATAACTACCTCATGGTCAGAAGAGCGTATAACAACATTTTAGAGCAAGAAAAAGAAAAATGGCAAGTCGAAAAATTCGAAGTAATTAGAAAGGCAATCTCGGAGAGGAATATTTCGGCATTATGGGGAGTTCTACGTACATTGAGGGGTCAGAAAAACAACTGGGTGCATATTGAGCCACATACTTGGGAATCTCACTGTCGTTCTTTACTTGGAGGGGAGGGGGAGACATCTCGAACAGAAATTGCACGGGAACGTTACTTCCTAGGGGACTACATACCGATACTTGATGAGGATATACGAGTGGATGAGCTAAGAATGGCGATTGGGAAATTGAAAAAAGGGAAAGCGGCTGGATTAGATAATATCGGAACGGACTTCTTTAAAGCAATTGGGGAAGACATTAATATGTTAGAAAATATCCGTAGACTACTAGATAAGATTTTCAAAGAGGGACATTTCCCGAAGGACTGGGCCACATCAATAATTTGCCCTATATATAAAGGCAAGGGGGATAGGAGCGAAGCGGGCAATTTTAGGGGTATCTCTTTGCTTCCAATATGGAGCAAAATATATACGCATATTTTAAACCGTAGAATACAAAAGTGGTCAGAAATATTTGATAAAATTTCCCCTTTACAAGCAGGATTCAGGAAAGGGCATAGTACCCTAGATAATATATTCGTATTGCACACATTAGTACTTGAGCGAATTAAAGAGAAACGAAAAAAGTTGTACGCGTGCTTCATTGATTACGAGAAGGCGTTTGACAAAGTTCACAGGGATATTTTGTGGGGGAAACTGCAAGAAAAAGGAATGTCGGCGCGCATGATAAGGGCGCTACAAGCTATTTATGAAAACGTACAATTTTGTGTGAGATGCGATGGCCACAGAGTATCATCATTACAACCCTCGCATTCCGGGTTGAAACAAGGATGTATCCTGTCGCCAATTTTATTCTCTCTCTTCATTGATTGGGTGGCGAACGAAGTAGCATGGGAGCAGGGCGCAACCCCATCTATAGGGGAGCAAGAGATACCTGTACTCTTGTATGCGGACGATATAGTCATCATGTCGGAGACAATAGAGGGGCTACAAAGGGGACTAAATAGCATATACGAGGGGTGCCAAAAATACAAAATGACAGTTAACATTAAAAAAACTAAAATCATGGCTTTCAAAAATGGGTACACTTTCAGCAAACAAGAAAAATGGAATTACGGGGGGGAAGTAATTGAGCCTGTCAAGCGTTTCACGTACTTAGGAGTAACATTATCTATGACTGGAAGTTGGACGCAACATATACAGACACGAAAAAGCAAAGCAAAGCTCGCAATAGACCAAGTAATACGTACCATAAGTAAAGTACCGCAAATGCCGTTCTCAGTGATTCAGGGTTTGTACAAGTCAATAATAACAGGAACTTTGAACTATGGGGTTGAGCTGTGGGGGGCAAGAGGAGGGAGCACAGTCGCAAGCATTCAAACAGAATACTACAAAAAAGTGTTGTGTGTAAGTAGAAGTACTGCCAATTGTGGGGTACTTAAAGAATTAGGTCTAAGCAAAGAGACAGTACAAGCTAGGATGAGAACTTTAAAGTATTGGCTTCAGCTAGCAAGGGAGGGTAACACGACACTTAAGGGTAAATGTCTGATAATGCAAGTAAGAGAAGAAAATACACGGAACTGGGCGAGGGATATAAAAAACATGTTGAACTCTATTGGGATGGGGTGGGTTTGGGAAGCAGGAGGGAGGGTAGATACATCAGTTGAAAATCAAATTAGAGGGAGACTTATGGACATAGACAGGCAAGAAACAATAGCCGACTGTCAGACGAAGACTTCACTAAGAGATCATTTGAAATCAAGGGATTGGGGGAAAGCAAGATACATAAACTTGGTAGGCAAAAAAAGAAAGGGGAGGGATAGCATGGTTCAGACTGGGGGGTTGGAAACAAGTAAAAATTAAGAATGAAGCAGGGGAAACTATATGCTCTTTGTGCGGGGAGGGAGAGACGGGCGAGCATCTGCTCTCTGCCTGCCCCTCTACGCGTGATTTACGAGATAAGTGGGTTGAGAACGTAACAGAGAGGGAAATAATGGAAGTGGTAGAAGACAGAAGAGGAATCATAAGTGAGATAGTGCAACGAGTGGGGAGATATTTGTGGGAAGTGAGGGAGCGACGAGGAAAGGCGTTAGCGGTCAGCGATAAGAACGAAGAAACCGCACAAAGTGAACCGAGCGTGTAATACGTGTACTGTGGGTCTAGCAGTGTGCAATGTATATGTGTTTTTGTTTTGTTCTGTTCTGTTTTGTTTTCCACATTATTCAACAAAGTAATTCAAATTCAAGTAAGTCTCCAGACAGGAGGCCGAATGAACCGGACACACAACTTTATTTGCATGTGCAATATTTCGAGTGTTAAAATATACTAATTATGTTTAATTTTTTCTTTTGTATCTGATCAACTGCTAAGAGTTATTTGTATACTAACGTAAAGAAGGTACAATATTAATACACGACTTTAAGGGAAGAGAAAGTGTGTGTAATGTAAAATTAATGTAGTGCGTACAGCGTACAGCTCGCACAAGGAAAATGTAAATAAATCTAAAAAAAAAAAAAAAAAAAAAAAACAAGTGTTCGCCCAAGTCAATGAAAAAAATGCCAGTTTCCTATCCTATAATACAGATAATAATATATAATAATGTAGATTATCATTGAAGCAGTCTGCTAGCCAATAGCGAGCATTCATGCACACACCACGCCCCCAATCTCTATTTCAATGTGCACATGTGAAATACGCGTCCCGGGTATGGATGTTTGTCAATGTGAATGTCCATTCATCAATTTCATCGTATCATCACTCATCCCCATCTTCGCAAATTAGCCAAAAGTGGCACAAAAAGCGAAGTAAAATAAAGCAAATCAATCAATCAATATTCCACCCTGGACTACATTTTGCATAGGGTTACACTGATGTCTTATAATTAGACCTCGGATATTTAGGTTTTAAAAAGTGTGCTTTTAGGTTCCTAAAATAGGCTCTAAAAATCCTAAAATAGGTTCTAAAAATTCTAAAATAGGCTCTAAAATCCTAAAATAGGTTATAAAAATTCTAAAATAGGCTCTAAAAATTCTAAAATAGGCTCTAAAATTCTAAAATAGGTTCTAAAACCCCTAAAATAGGTCCTACAAATCGTAAGTTAGGCTCGAACAAACCTCAAGTAGGTTCAAATAAACTTAAAATAGTTTAAAATTCCTGAAAAATGCTGATTAGGTATAGTCACCGGCAATGACAATGAGACACCTATATCCTGAAATACGCACTATCTTGCATAACGTTATGTGTGTTGCCTAACCCTACGGCGATGGAAGAACTTACCATTGGAAATTTGCTGTTAAAATCCACTCCGCCGTATAGTTAGGCAATAATGTTTTTTCATGTTACCCACAGTCAAACTCTGCAATTTTGTCTGCGAGGATCATCTTATATGCTGAAAATAATCTTTCAACAAAAACATAGTCAGTGGTGCAAACTTCAATGCTGAAATGTTAGTTTGCAAGGCGTGAATGCCACAAAGCACCGAAGTGACGCGAAAGTGAGCAAGACCACACAGATCAGACCACTTTGGACTGTACAGGTAACAGTGGCACCAGACGTTTTGCTTTGTTTAGAGCTTTGTGAAATCACCATGGACTTGGAGGAAGGGATATGTACGTTTCAAACACGTTCGTCATTGAATTAATAAGTAGTGTTGCCCACGGGACGAGACTTTGGCCTGTCTCGTCTCGTGGAAATGCTGTCTCGTCTCGAAAATATTCGTTTGTCTCGGGACACATGATCAATCTCGTCTCGAATTTTTAAAAGCCTGTCCCGTCTCGTCCGGTGGGCAACACTAGTGGCAAGAAGAGGCAAATGTCTCTGTGTGACATGAAAATCCTGTAAAACCTTTAAAAATACATAAGAACCTAAAGAAATGGTTTGATTTATAAACCTAAAATAGGTTCTAACAAGCAAAATAGGCTCTTTTAGGCACTATAGAACTTCATGAGTTGTTGCGTTTTTTAACGAAACGCTGACATAACTTATTATTTCTTACATACCTGTAAAGGACAAAATAGGTTAAAATCCGGTCTACTTATAATCATAAGGTACCTGGTTCAATGTAGTTTCATAAATACTATTTGAACAAAATTCCAGGAATAAAAATAACATTTGCACGATGTGTGAAACATTCCATACAAGTCCATGAAACCATGCAACAGGCTAAAGGGTCTTGAGGTGTGGCCATGTGTGTTTATGATTGCCCTTTCATCTGACCACTTTTAATCTTCATGATTAGCCAAATGTGACAGAAAATGTGAGATCCAAACCACCATGTGCCTTCACCGGGATCTCTTGACTACAAGGCCACAGCGTTACCATCGGGAGGCCTCTCTTGTGCATATACAAGGTTCGCCCATAAAAAACAGAACTTTTTCTTTTCTTTCAATAAAACAAGTATTTATCTTCAAACGACATTATCACCTTCAAAATAATCACCAGTGGAGGCAATACACTTTGACCAGCATTTGTACAGGTCTTGGAAACAATGTTCATAGTCATTGACAGTAAGTGTTCACAAAATAAACATTTAATTTCATGCCCGCGACGTCGTCAATCTTCGCCCTTTCAAAGCCATCTTAAGCTTCGGAAAAAGGAAAAATCAGCAGGCGATAAGTCCGGAGAATATGTAGGGTGATTGATCCCTAGACCCCGGATTTATAAGCGAAATGCCTATTCCAGACTTCTAATGGTAAGGAGAAAGGTTATACTTCGTATTACATACCTTGATGAGCTATTTAACTAAGGTTGAAAGTGCTTATAAATGCTTATTTCTGCAGGAAACTGTTATGCTTGCCTATTTTATGATTTTGGTTTAAAATAGCATATTTTACTCAAATCTGTCATATTTCAATCACACTACGGCATCGGGATGACGAGATCAATGCTTCTAAATAGCCGCACGGGAGAAACGGCATCCTAGAAAGATACAGTGCATCCATAATCAGTTTTCCAAATTAGCTGATATTATAACACAGTTGAAAGCTCGAAATAATCCATTGAAACGTTCGCTTTCTCTTATTGATAAAATTTCAGTAACGTTGTCTCACGGTGTTGCTAAAATTGTGTCCGACAAGCTCAGTCAGGTATTACTGAAAAACCCCGGTTACAAAACACTGCCATATTTATAAAAATATTTCTGGTGAAGAAACAGACATTCAAGAGAAATTCACTGAAGAAGAACTGTGGTGTCTTTTACATGCGCCTGTGATGTCATGCTACGTGGAAAGAACATTTTCACTACAAATCATTCTTCACAGACACACACAGGTGCTTCACACATACTGTAACAGCTTTGAATAAAAAAATACTTTTTCAGATTTTCTTGTATTTGTTTATGCTTATTTTGGTGCTTATTTTTTTCATTTTTTGTACTTATTAACTTGCTTATTTTACTGTTTGATTGTGCTTATAAATCCGAGCTCTATTGATCACTGTCACTGAATGCTTAGTGCAGACAATGCGGTATGATGCCGAGCATTATCGTGTAACAGAAACCATTGGCCAGAATCACAGAGGTCCTTCCTAACCCGCTTCATCCTGTTTGAGTCAACCAAGCACCTACAGCTTTCTTTGCTGATATGAAGCATGTCTTACAGTTGCTGCGTGGTTAAACGTATATCACCTGTCCTTGACGTTGAAGGGCGTCCTGATCTTGGTTCATCCTCGACACTTTCACGTCCACCTTTGAAATGATTGTACCAGTCATACACCTGGGTTCTTGATAATGCTGCATCACCATACACTACCCGTATCATCTGTAACGTTTCGGTAAACGATTTACCCAATTTATAACAAAACTTCATGCTGTAATATTGTTCCATCTTGGTGCGCGTATTTTGTACGCCGCCTGCACACGACCTGCATCTGACGCACGGTTGCCCCCGATACCGACTGCCTGTAACAGGTTGAAACATGCACTGACGGGAAGTTTAGATATAGCTCTTTGCAGTGTTACCAGAATACGGTAGCTTTTTATTTGATTTGGTTCTTTTGTTTTGACAGTTCGGTTTCTTTATGGGCAGACCTTGTACGTTTGAAATATTCACCTGTAAGCTCACGAGTTTTTATTTACATGTTATTTTGAGAGGTTTTTATTGCATTTTCAGTTTTTGGACAGGTATTAATTGCATTTTCAGTAATTTTTATTGCATTTTTCAGTATTTTGACAGGTTTTTATTGCACTTTTGACACTTTTTTGTGCATTTCAGTATTTTACTGCAACGATCACTTGTTAATCATTTCTACACAAATGATTTACTTCAAAAATAACTTGAAGATAACAGGGAATTGAAGATATTGTTGTCGCAGTGGAGCAGACATTGTTCCTAGAACGTTTACATGGGAACTGACATTGCCACCTGCTCCATCGCAAACGCCCTCGAAGACGATAGGTAGATTAAAATAGCTCCTAGAGTCAGCCACCATAAGAAAATGCGTCCAGTATGGATTAGACATAGCGGGAATCCCGTTTTGGCTATTGTGGAACTCAGCTCGTAAATCACCTTATCTTATGGCATTAGGCGAAACGGGAAAACAGCCTCCTGGTTGTCCATTAAAGTCTCAAAACCTGAAACAGTATCCCCAATCATTGCCCAAAAGCTATAACTCCTACTAATAAACTAGGTTAGTTAGAACCTCAGGTAGGGCTACAGCTCATAAAATGGATCATGTTAACACATCCTGCACTTCCCATCTATACACATCGGGATTTGCAATCAATCTTCTACTTCTGGAATACCGCCACCTCCATCTACAGCGCTAAAAGACCGTGGACTGGCTAAAACCGTGGCGGTCTAATTCCGTGCCTAAATCCTCCATTGAAATACGACACTAGCGACACAGGAGTGCAGCGGGATCAGCTGGAGTTTCACACGGCGCGAGACAAAATAGCGTCGTTATTTTCGACGGCAACAGTGTGCCAGGGCATTAGCTTTTTCTCTCCCTTTTTTTTATCATAAAGGTTCCTGGAGCGAGAGCCCCTTGTTGGTAATATGCAATCGAAGCGGACCGTTTCATGGCTCCCTGTTGTCGGGTGGGGGTAACAAATATTCCCCGCAATTCTCGCCACGGGTTTTCGCCCAGTCTCTTTTCTCTGACCTACATTATTCACAGTAGGATGGCAAGGGTAGAGGGCAGATGTTGGGGCGAGTGCACAAATTTTGGGGCGCTAAATTACCCCATCTTCAATGTATTTTCGTGAAATGTTGAAGCGGCAATGTGCTTTATACTTATTCTGGTGTAGTAATGCTATGATTAGAGCAGGTCCGACCCTAGGCTGGGGCTACGGGGCCTATAACCAAAATTTTTCAGATGTGTGAAAAATTTAGAGGATTTTACTCCTTAATTATACAATTAAAAAACTTTTTCTATAAGGGCTATTTTTTTCAACCACAGTGAAATAGCAAAATGGGTTTATTGACAAATGTGACGTACAAGTATCATACTTTTCAAGTAATCACCAAAAATATTCAGACATTTATCGTACCGATGCACCAGGCTTCCAATACCCTCTGCAAAGAAAAGTGCCGCCTGTCTGTTGAGCCAGGTCTGTACTGTGTCCAGAAGCTCCTTATTGGTGTGGAAGCACCGTCCTCCCAACCACTTCTTCATCGGCGGGAAAAGGTGGAAGTCGCTCGGCGCCAGGTCTGGGATGTAGGGAGGGTGATCAAACACTTCCCAGTGGAATCGTTGAAGGTCTTGGGTTAACTTGTGAAGCAAGACAATGCCTCAAGACAGCATGCCTCTCCGTTTGTTCTCGATGGCTCTACGTGGTCTGCGCAATGTCTCTCAGTATGTGCGGTCGCCGGCTCCATACAGTCAACCAGTAACACGTCTCGCACTTGGCGGGAGAGTCGATTGTAGAAGACATTTCTACGCGCCCGTCGCTCAGCTTCAACTGAAGCGTTGGCCTTGGCAGTTGTGGTGGTAGTGGCAGAGAAGACACCAATCACGCTGCACGACGCCCCGCTTCTTAGCGCTTCACGGGCCATCTGGCGGCGCCATCGGAAGTTGAAAAAAATAGCCCTCGTATATCAAACTATTATTTTACGTGTCAGAGGTAATTTTAAATAACATCCAATAACATTCATTGAATTTTGACGCTGTAGAGAATTTACATTTTTCAAAATATAATATTTTCGCTTCATGATATAATTCTATAATTAAACGAATAGTACAGTCACGGACACTCGTGGGTTGTAACAGATTCATTGAAAGTCAGTGGGATTATTACAACCCAGAACTGTTCGTGACTGTACATATTAACTATTTCTGAACACGATTTTTATGTTGTAGTTTGTTTGGAATAGAATTTCAGTATTTTGGGATATTTTTAAGTGCGTCAAAACAATTCATGTAGTCTGGGAGAATAAGATTAATTGCTTGAATAGAAGAACAGGCTTTTTCAAACTCGCAATAAACCGTACAGGAACAATTATTTTATCTGACGCGGGGCCTCGGGCGAGTGCCCGAGTTGACCCTCCTTTAAGGGTTAGGGACAAGCTGATATGACATCTGGTGAGAGATTTTGTAACTACTCTTTCTGGGAATGCGCCATGTGGACGCAAATGGAGAAAATGCAGGAAAACTACATCATTTGAGCGAGAGGTATCCCCCCGTATCATCTAGCAAAATTTTCACATCATCCCCCGACTGTCTCACTGTCACCATGTTAAACCGTAGGAGCAAGACTTCAAGTGCTGGTCCTGAAAAGAACTCCGTGGCGCAACAGCCCTTGAAGGGCCAGGGCCTGCCAGAGCGGCTTTTCATTGGGTGACGCGTGGTCAGCGCATTGGATCCCATCGCCGCTGTTTTACTGGCTTTCGTGACCGAAGCCTGCTACTTCTTGAAGTAGCTTCCGAATTGTCCCCACGGAGGTGGGTCAACGCTGACATTTTGGGGGATCCACCGGGAATCGAACCCGGGACCGGTCGCACCAAAGGCGAGAGCGCCGCCCAAGGTGTCCTTATGTCACATTTTGATATCATTCACATGTTCTCACAAGATCTTTGAAAAAAGAACGTAAGACCAAAAATACATCTGAAAATATGGCATCTATTTAAATCCACTGAGGTGGTCAGTTTTGATTGCATCATTTCAAGCACTGCAACACGCACTGCTCCACAGAATGCACCCTTGTCAAGCCGAAAGTTATTTCTAAAGCAGTTTTACACAATATAGTTTCCAGGCTTGTAATACGGTATCTATCACCAGGAGAAGCAAGAATTTCTCACCTTCTAACCTGCCTCTGAAATAATGGATTGATCGATTTGTTGTTTTAAGTCCACTTTATGCGCAGTAAGGCTGATCGGGACTGGACCTACAGTCTAAAGTGGGACCCGAACCACTATGTGCCTCCACCGGGTATCGAAACCGGGACCCCTTGATTACAAGGCGACGACGCTACCACTGCGCCATCTGGGCGGCCCAAAAGAAATAAGATCGGCGATGATTTGTTTCATGTTCCACCCGCTAGAGGTTTCTTACTAGGGATGGCCACAATATCCGGATAACGGATATGTAGATTTCAAATTATCCGATATCAGTTTCTGATCCCAGGGAGGGATTCGAACCCTTGACCCCTGGCGTCGTAGCGCGATGTTCTAACCACTGCGCCACCGGTGCCGACCCAATTATACGGATAATCCGAACATCCGGATAGTATAGATTTGATGAGGGATTTCTAGATAATAGTGAAATATGAACATAAGGATAGTGTGGATAGTCCGTAAAACGGATAAACACCGGATAATACACACATTCGGACATTTCGGATAATATCCGATACCGGATAATTCGGATATTTGCATAATTCTTGTATCCCGATATCATTTGAAACCCGGATAGAAATATGCAACGTGCGGATAAAATTGTATACGGATTTGCCCACCACTAGTTTCAATGTTCGCGTAAATGTATTTAACACGTACATCATCTCGGAATATTTGCAGTTACATAAAGTGTCCTTTATTGCACAAAGTCTTATGTATTGAGTAACTTCAAAAAATATTTTTTTTATCGATTTTTCGGGATACTAAAACAGACATTTGCAATTCAATGCTTTGCCCGTACACAGATAAGGAAAAATCTGACCATATGAAAGAAATTCACCAAATTTAGTTCATCTGCCATTGTTGTATCTTTCGTTCTGACCTCCTCCCACCACCAAACCACCACCATTTTTTCCTTTATATCCTCCTTGGTTTTTTTTTGTGTCGTCTGCCATGGTAAAGGAGGAGGGGGGAGTCCCGATTCAGCATGTCTGTAACCATGGCAACGAAGAAACCGGGTGAGGGAGGGCAGGAAGGAGTTCATTCATAGTTCTACCGTTGCCATGGCAACCTAGAACAGGGAGCGAGACATTACATGGGGAGGTCGGGTTGAAAACTGTGGCGAGGATGCCAGACCCGGGTTCTGTGGTCTGTGAGTAATTTTTTTTTTTTTTAAAAAAAAACTTATCCCGTTTTGTATATAAAAGACAGCGATCATCAGTAGTAGCGTGCCAAAAGGGGGTTGTGGTTTTTTTTTTTGCCAACATTTCTTAAAAAGGGATACCTCCACGATGGCGCAGTGGTAGCGTCGTCGGCTTGTAATCAAGTGGTTTCGGGTTCGATACCCGGTGGAGGCACATAGTGGTTCGGATACCACCTTAAACTGAAGCCCCAGTCCCAATTAGCTTTTCTGTGTATAAAGTGGACTTAAAACACCAACTCAATCAATCAATCAATCTTAAAAAGAAGGAGGTCCAGGCTAAAATACTTTTCATAGCAGCTAAAGAGATGGGTTTGGAAGTTCGCAAAGAGAAAACTAAATATATGCTTACAGGCCGAAACCAAGTGTTAGGTAATAATCAAAATTTAATTATTGATAGCATCTCGTTTGAACCAGTCTCCAAATTTAAGTACTTAGGAGTAATACTAACAAATGAAAATAATATTAAAGAGGAAATAAAAAGCAGGCTTAATTCAGGAAATGCATGTTACTTCTCTCTTCATAAACTTTTGTCTTCTCGTTTAATATCTAAGAAACTAAAAGATAAAATATACAAAACAGTAATTTTGCCTGTAGTATTATATGGGTGTGAAACTTGGTCCCTTACATTGAAAGAGGAACATAAATTGAGAGTATTTGAAAATAAGATCCTTAGGAAAATCTTTGGACCTAAAAGGGATGAGGAGACAGGTGAGTGGAGAAGGTTACATAATTTAGAACTACATAATTTGTATTCATGTCCAGATATTACTAGAATAATTAAATCAAGAAGACTTAGGTGGGCAGGCCATGTGGCACGAATGGGAGAGGAAAGAGGAGTTTACAAGATTGTTGTTGGGAAACCTGATGGTAAGAGACCTGTAGGAAGGCCAAGACGAAGATGGAGGGACAACGTTGAGATGGACCTAAAGGAAATTGGTAGGGATGGAAAAGAGTATATAGATCTTGCTCAGGATAGGGACAGATGGAAGGCCTGTGTTGTTGCAGCCATGAACCTTCGAGTTTAAGAAGGCTAGAGAGTTAGTTATGGCAAGGCTGGAAAAGATTGCAAAATGAGGTCTGACTACTAGAGAAAGTACACCTAACCCCTCCCTTTCCTATATCATGGGCACGCCACTGATCAACAGTGTTGAGAAAATCAGTCGCCAGAACAAGATCACAGTGAATAGAATTTATTTTCAAGTATGAGCCTTTACAGCTGTGCATGCCATACAAGGATGATTTTTTTTCCTACACCCTTCCTCCTCTGTCTACTTCCACATGCACACTGCTTGGGAGCTCACAAACACTCTTTCACTACACTTGCACTGTTACCTGAGTGATTCCAAAATTTTCTCAGATTTATTTATTTATTTATTTATTTATTTAGTAGCCCCCACTGAGCTTCTTTGCTCTCTTTGCCCAGGCGTAGTGTAGGAAAGTTCCCAGATTCTTTATTTGCGCCTCCCCCCTCTCGGTGTCTCCCTCCTAATAACAGCTGTCATTATATTCTCAATGTTAGCTTCATTTATTTCCCTGATATATTTTTGTCTTGCCTCCCCTGTTTCTTTGCACTGGAGGAGAATGTGAACTTTCGTCTCGTCTTCACCGCATAGCGGGCATTCTACGCTCCCGTCATCCCGTTTTAGTTTAACTTGTGTCAATCCCCTCTGTCTGAACCAGGCCAATCCTGACCTTTCTTTGCCCCACACAAATCCACGTAGTTCCTCCTTCCCCATACTCTAATCCGTATCCACTATTTTCGCTGATGTTAACGATATTTTTGCGCCGCATTCTGCCAAAATTTTCTGTTTGTTAATGTCTTCCAGTCTGCCACGTATGGCCCTTAGCATCTGCATATCAATTCTCCCCTCTATTCCCTCTTCTCACACCCATCCCAGCCCTATACCGTATAATTCCGTCTCTATCTTTGCTACCCATTGCCTCCCATTACCCCCCACTTATCTGTGATTGTACAAAGTTTCTTCAAATTTCCCCCCTCCATGGTGATCAGTTTTGCCCAGTATTATTTAATTCTCCTCATTTTGGCATCCACTTCCTCTCTTAATTTTCCCATTTCCCTAAGTGCCCCACATGTTGCCATATCCCTCCCTATTCCTAGCCCTTGGTTTAGGAATCTAGAGTGCGCGTCAAATCTCCTGCATATGGCCTTGAACGGCTGAACAGCACCAGCGAATCACAGACGTGCGACGTTGCCTAGTTCCGTGACACGCTCAACCACGCTGTCTCTTTTCCGTATGGGATTTCGACATGGCACCGCTGCAGTGCGCTGCTATTGGCTATCGCCATATGCAGGAGATTTGACGCGCACTCTAGACTGTACGGCGTTTACAGTTTCCCCTCCCTTACAGACTCATAGTTCGATGCCATAAAACAGTGTTGCCTTAACCGTAGCCTCGTAGACCCCTCCAGAGTTTTGATTGGTATATTTGGTACTTTATTTTTCTTGTTTTTTCCAAAGCAAACATTGCTTTTCATTTATTCCTGTGTACGTGCCTTACCCACCTGGTACAATAGAGTCCTTAAAAATATTGGAGGAGTGAAGGTATCCACAATTTTCCATCCAAAGGTTGTTTTAGGAGGCTGTAATGTGTAAAGTATTTAAACTCTGTCTAGGAACATTTTTTCCGGCTCAATTTAAATACGATCCAGGAACCTTTTTTTAAAATTTATTTTCCGGGTCAATTTAAATTGAATGAAACAATTCGCAACTTGGACCGAATTTAAATTGTGCAAGAAAAAAGATTCCGGTCCTGTTACGGATCCCAGTAGAACCCATTAGAATGTATGGATCCCAAGATCTTGAGCTGTCACATGGTTGGATTATTATGGATCCAAGAATTGTAAATAGATTTAATTTCCGTCCGGGAGATAAAATCAAGTGTAAATGGGTTTTGGCCCGTAAAGAACCTTTTCATGTTTAAAGTACTCTCTCTCTCTTTCTCTCTCTCTCTCTCTCTCTCTCTCTCTCTCTTTTTTCCGAAAAGAGAAAGAAAAAGAAAGAGAGAAGGAAGGAAAGAAAGAAGGAAAGAGGGAGAGAGAGAGTGTGTGTAAGAGAGAGAGAGAGAAGAAAGAAAGAGAGAAAGAAGAAAAGAAAAGAGAGAGGGAGAGAGAGAGAAAGATGAAAGAAAGAAAGAGAGAGAGAAAGAAAGAGAGAGAGAGAGAGAGAGAGAGAGAGAGAGAGAGAGAGAGAGAGAGAGAGAGAGAGAGAGAGAGAGTTGTATTTCAATTCGGTCCAGGAACCTTTCTTTCGGATGAATTTAAATTCGGTCCGGGAACATTTTTACAGTGATACAATACGCAACTTGGACCGAATTTAAATTTTGCGAGAAAAAAGGTTCCGGGCCTGTTATGGGTCCCTGTACCTTTAACAACCGTGTCGCACTGGTATCAATGCTGCTGTCCTAACAGCATCGGGGTAAAGAGTGTTGTGGAAGGGAAAACCTGTAGTTCGCTTATTATACGTGTGCACAGATATCCCAGCTCTACAGTACAACGACAGGTATTTGCACTGGAGACAGCAATGCAACGGCACCGCGAATGCACACCAACAACAACGTGGCTTACGTCATCCTGCGTCTTTGCAAGAACTTTATGCATTGTTAAAACAGCTCGAGCGTTTCGAATTTACTTTCCTTTATTTTCTGTCCTTCCGTTGTTCTCTGACCTGCTTTGATATTCCTCAGAGATTACGTTTCTTCTGATTTGAAGGCTGCCGGTTGCATAGGTCTTCAAAAAAATGTCCGAGCATTTCCGGTACAAGGTTGTAGACTTCGTTCTTCGATCTTGTCTCGTTCTGCAATCAGAGCCATCTCGCGGCCTTTGTCCTGAACTAATTGAGATTGTATCGTGCACGGCAACTACCATACTGCTTGCTAAAGTGGAACCACGAGCAAAACAACCTGCGCAGACTCGCGAGTCCTGTGCACCGTACCCCCGCGAGTAGGGGAGGGGGAGAGTTGACCATGCTACCTTATGGCCCGAGGTGGCGGCACTAAGTATCTCCTACCAGTCTCAGCACACTTCGTCAAAGGTTTTAGTTGAATTTTGAGGATCCAGAGCAACCGTTGAGATGGTTTTATCCCCTCAGGTTTCCCTCCAGAGGAGGGAGTGAATTCTAGAGCCACTTCATGAACCACTTGAAAATTGAACTTTGTAAACTTATGTTGTATTGTACCGGGTGTCCCAGAAGTCTTTCCTTGATTACAAACTTTATTCATATCCGCTATATTCAAGGTAGATATGTGAAAGTCGTGCCAAAATATTGGAAAGCTAACCAAGTTTTTTTGTTGCAGGTTTGAGTAACGTGGCTGTAGTGTAGCAGTGTCAGTGCCCAGAAAACCTGAAATGTTCACAAATCAGGAAAAAGCTCAGTATGTCCTCTGGTATCACGAGACCCGGTCACCAATAACAGTGCAGAGTAACTTTCAAATGTACAGAATTCTTTCGTCTAGAAAATCTGCCATCAATAAGTTGGTATTTAAAAAATGAAATTTATCTTCATTCCCAACTCCTGTCAAGTCCAAGAAACATTGTATGGAAAGATGCCACCCGATGTCAAGAGCATTAATTCCGGATTCCTTGGCACTGACACTGCTACAATACAACCACATTACTGAAACCTGCAACAAATAAACTTGGTTAGTTTTCCAACATTTTGGCACCAATTTCACATCTCTACATTGCATATAGCGAATATGAATGAAGTTTGTAATCAGGGAAACACTTCTGGGACACCCTGTATTTGTAAGAGTGAAGTTTTGTGTGAAACAGAACCTTAAAATCCAACATCCATGGAGTGGTTAGCACAACGTTCCACGACACAAGAGGTCCCGGGTACGAATCCCGGCCTTATCACTTATCACTTATCCTCATCTTCGTGATTAGCCAAAAATGAGTAAAATACACCAAACCAATCACTCAATCAGAACCTTAAACAATAACTTTTGTTTATTGAAAGTACATTTTACATTCAATTTACTGTTACAGTAGAGTTTCGATAATTCGATGTTCCGTATAATCCGAGGCAAAGAAATCCGAGTTTTCTTCTGCTAAGTGAGTTTGCGAACGGAAAAACAATGCAACATCCAGAAGTAGAAGACACTTGACCATTTCTTTAAAGTCTAAGTTCAATATTATTAAACAATTTATTTCCTAATATCATTTTTGCTACTCTACTGAGAAATGTAAGTACAATATTCATAATACTGATGAATTTCTTACCATATACTTAGTGTATATTGAGTTGTAAACATTAAATAAATTGAAAATGCACTCACTAGCTTAGCTGCTACGAAAACACTATAAATATTCCAAAAACCACTAAACGCAATTTTTTTCGTGAACAAGTACCAGGCCATTTATAGTGTGTTCTTGTAGAGAGCTCGCTTCTCATTGGTTATTGTACGGGAAATATTAAGAAAATTAGAATTGATTCTATCCAATAGAATGAGCTGTGGCATCGAGGTATTGTTGTACTTTATACATTAGCATTTCAAGTGTGCTCTAACACAGCACTGAAAGTTGGAGGAAGGGTAGACACGACACCATCATTTTCCACATCTAATCTTTTAACCCGCATTAAAACTTTAAATCACTCTTTTATGATTGGTATCTAAAGTTAATAATCACGTTAACTTGACACATAACTGACCTGAAGACGTTAACTAGATTAAATAAACTCGAATTAAAACTCCTTTCTCTCAAAAAAGGGGTGACGAAGCAGTCTACAAATCCTATCCTCACACAATCCAGACGGAAAAAATAATGAAGATCGTGAATTTAATCAGACCTATTTCTCGACGTTTGAGGAATCCAGCGTATTCCTCTCCCAGTATTTTATGTCGAAATCGCTGCGTTTTGGACTGCACCTCACGTATTTTCGGTTGACTCAATTAGACGGAACATTTGGGATGACTGGGAAGTTATCAGGCGAAGGCCAGCGCAGAGCAGACCCTTTTATATGCAGCAATCTGGGAGATTCGTTCTTTCAGCTGCGGGAACTCGAAGGAAACTGGGGGAGGGAAAGTTTTGGAACACCCCCTTCCCTTGGACCTGATTTGCGGAGAAACTCCTCGGGGAATATAAATTTTAGCCGAACTGGACAGCATTATTCTTGCATTAACCACTTGGTTGTACGTGATGGCTTGCAGGGAGCACAAACGCGACATCTATTGAGCAGAGGAGCAACTAGTTTTCGTTTTACAATAAATGAAAGTCCTGCAGGCAAAATTTCTTCTCCTTCCTCTTTTCTGAACGTTTATCTTCACACGCTTTGCACTCAGAGTTGATAACTCCTATCCTCTTTTTTTATATCTCTTAAAATAGTAGCGGAATTTCCAGTCTAATATGCGTTTTTCCTCCAAGCTCTTGTAATTTACGGATTCTCTTTTATCAGTTGCTGATACCGCGTACGATTTTAAGGAAACGCTTAACCATATTTTGAATTTTCCATTCTTCGACGCTACTCGCAAGGGAATTGTGATCTCTATATTTTCGCATATTATGAGATATTTATCCGTTAGGGACCAAATGGCAAAGAACTGGCATTAAATAGGATTTCGTTACTATGAGAACACAACTCGAATTTTATTTCGCGAGTGGACTTCATACTTTCCCGAGTTTTCTGTTTCACAAAATGCAGTGGTTTTGGTAGCTTGGAGAGATTGGCGCCCCTAATAATACTCCTTGGCAAGTAATTTTGTTCGATTCGCCAGGTGGGAGATCACCCTGACATGCGCTGTAGCTTCCTGCGCCTGCGCAGATGAGCGAAAAAGGTTCAGTGGGAAGAGCCTTCTCTAGAACGTTCGGTGGGATATCATTCTGATATACACCTACTACAATACCCAAATCAACCAGAGAATCAAAGTGGTCCTACTGACACAAGCATTGATTGGCTACATAGACCAAAGATAAACCCTGAAACCTTTCATTCCTGATCCCATCTGCTGCCCGCCGCCTCTGTAAGGTTAGGAACCTATATGGTGTATTTTTTACGCTCTTCTGTGCCTTTTTCTTACACACCAGAATCTAGATGAAGCAGTACAAAACAGACGTAGCCGAGATTTTACAAGCTTACTTGGGTTTATCCTCGAAGCATGAATGGAGATCTCATCTAGCTCAATCTGGATTTGGCTCTTGGGGGGAAGACTACTCCTTAGCTAAGACAAAACCCCGGCTACAGCACATTCTACGCAATTGTTTGTAGTCCTAGGAGAGGTCAAAAGTTGCTACAGGTATTTGCCGGTTGACTATGGTGGGGCACCACACTGCTGCGAGCCTTTGGGAGCCTCTGATATGCGCTCTAGAGCTCTGCGCCTGCACAGAAGAGCGAAAAGCATATAGAGGGAGGAGCTTTCTCTGAAACGTCAGGCGGGAGATGACTCGGACATGAGCTGTAGTCCTCTGCGTCTGCGCAGAAGCCAGTGGGAGGAGTGGAAGACCGCCCTGACATGCGCTGTAGCCATCTGCGCCTGCGCAGAGTAGCGAAAAGTCAAGTGAGAGGGGCTTTTTCTGAGACATCAGGCGGAAGATTCCTCTGACAAGCGCTGTAGCCTTCCACACCAAGAGCGAAATGCGTCCAGTTTGAGGAATTTCCTCTCAAACATCAGGCTAAAGATCGCTCCGACATGCCCTTGTAGCCTTCTGCGCCTGCGCAGAAGAGCGAAAAGGATCCAGTGGGAGGAGCCATCTCTACAACGTCAGGCGGGAGATTCTGATATGCGCTAAAGCGTTCTGCACATGCGCAGAACAAGAGGCAAGCAGGAGGGACTGTCGTGTAACCTCTTACTCTAGGTTATTCTCTAATCCTGACGTAAGTACGAACAGATATATCGTGGTAAAAATAATCCATATTTTGCTTGTTTCCCTCGCCTATTTTCTGCCAGAAAATCCAACAAACTAGCTGCAACAGCGGCGAATATTCTCATGCAGAGCACATCAAAAAGGAGGCGAGTAATACGTTTCTTGAACTTTTCCCTGTGACGCTTTGACCGTGTCGCAAAGCCATGAAACAAGGGGCTTTAATTGCCACACCGCAGGGGCATTCTCTGCCCGCCATCGTTAGCAACAAATGAACCATCCCGGAACGTCACAAAGACCTTTAATTCAGTTCAGTCAGGCGACAAGAATTCAACAAGCCGGCTCGATCAAAAGGAGAACGCTGTCGGTCTCTTCCCTTGGAGCACATCGAACAGCCTCCTTCCGCCCAGACGTCAGGGTAGGGGGGAGGGGGGGCTGATGTGAAGGAGGTAGACTAAGGGATGGAGTGGACGTCCGAGAAGAAAATGGGGGGGGGGGAGAGGGAAAGAAAGACGGTTTGGGGAAGAAGACCATGAAAGCCCTGGAAATAGTCCTGTCACCAAAAACACGGTTCGGAAATAGCGGAATCAATAATCTTTCATCGACCCGTCTCGCCGATTCGGGACTTGGTTGTTTTGAATTCGGCGGGGTTGTTAAAGGTACAGGAACAGTTTTTTCTTCGCACATTTTAAATTCGGTACAAGTTGCGTATTGTTTAATTGAAGAGAGGTTCCTGGGCCGTATTTAAATTGATACGGGAAAAAGGTTACTGGACCGTTTTTAAATTGATACGGGAAAAAGGTTACTGGACCGTATTTAAATTGATCCCGGAACAAAGGTTCCTGGACCGAATTGAAATACTTTACAGAAAGAAAGGTTCTTTACGGTCCAGAACCCCATTTACGCTAGCTTATTTTCTCTCCTGGACCGGAATTGAATTTATTTAAAAATCCCGGACCATTTAAGAAGCCTGGAATTCTATTCTAGTTAGCTCAGGGAAATTTTCCTCTGGAGGGAAAATCCCTTCAGGCAGCGCCAAATATACCTCCCCTTTGAGGGAAAACCTCAAGAGGAAGTAAATTTTAATTTTTGGTATGGGGAGAGGCTTCAACAGAGAAGAAATAGTTCGTCTTGAATGAAAAATCGCTCTACCTTGCTGGCAGAGGAAAATCGCTCGGTGAAAAGAAATTACCCTTTCTGGAGGGAAAGAAGGCAGTCGATGTAGAAAAATCACTCGTGGAAGGAAAATTTCCCTCAAGGTAAGGGAAATTTTAGAGGTAAATGGAAATTTTGTATGAAATTCTATGAGAAAGTTGGTAAGAAAAAAGCCGGGAGTATAATTGTTATGCATCTTCTGAAATTACGTGCTTAATTTTCATTAAAAAATGGAAACAATATAAGGACGGTTCATTTAGAGGTCGAGTGAGAGGCACACCCTGCGAAAATTAGTTTCTAACAGCCTTAAACCTGCCCTCGTAACCTAACAACGTAGGCATTATTGAAATGCTGTGAAAATAATACATGTAAGTTGGTTAGGCAAGTTAAGTTTGGTGATATCAGCATGTTTGAGAAACCGATTTTCGCTAAGTGGTAGCAGCTGTACGTGCCTCGCACCAAACCCGTTCATTTTAGTATGCTTATCGTACCTTGCAAGTGAGAGTGAAGTTTAGACGCTGTCTCGGTGAATCTGTGGAGCAAGGTCGCGCATAACGGTAGAGAAGGGGAGAAAGTGGGCGGAGCAAAGAAGTCCTAGCGGCTGCAAACTGCTGGTAGCTGCGACCGCATTTTCGCCTCCATGCACTCGCTTCCTCTCTGACGCATTCATTTGTCGAACCCTCTCGGATCCTATTTGCGCAGAGGACTAGTTTCCGTTCTGTGACACACAGCATGTTCCATTTCGAACATTTCAATTTTATGATTTGTGATATAATAATAACAAAATAAGGTAAAATGATTTTTTTTATTGTTGCAGGGCAAGATGTGAAATCTTACTTTGCCCCCCAAATGCTCGAAGTGAAAATTCCTAGCTGGGGGGGGGGGGGCATTGTCCAGTTTGAGGAAAAGGTAAGGGGATGCTTGTATGTATCGACTTTGAGAAGCAGTAGTGGACCTACGCATAGTATCCTAGTGGGGAAATGCTTTATTAAAACTTTCTTAACTGGAGGATAGTTTCCCCCCAGGCCCCCACTTTGAGCACTGCTGCCCCATACCACGAGAGAAAATTCTACGGGCAACCTTGGGCTTCGGTACTGATTATAGACAAAATACAGGGTGTTCACTCACTCTTGGACCCTAATTTTCGCTTGTAAAAATCAAACTATTTGTCATACTGTAATGAAATTTGCTACGGACATACCTTGGTGTACGAGAAGCATGGTGACGCCTTTGGAGATGGCGCCACAGTCTCTTTCTAGTCCTTTACGTGGGCATGCGCGTGCGTCTGGGCAATACTAGGGACGTTCAATATATAAGTTTCCCTGTGCTATAAAATATTGTATAAAGCAATGCCATTAAAAAGAAGCACATGGTTGACAAGCGCCATCCTTCGTCTACAAGGAACAACAATCGATTTGTTATCAGACGTGAAGGCGCATGCGCTCAAGGGCGAAAAGTAAATGCTTGTTCGGAAAACGTGGGCTCGCGTCATAAGGAGTTCAGAAGCATGGATGCTAAGGGCGTTCTGCTGATGGACATTTTGGAGCGAGGAAGAACAATTAATGCTGACCGTTATTGTCAAACATTGGATAAACTGAAAAACGTAATTCGCCATAAGCAACCAGGTCTCCTGTCAACTGGTGTCATTCTTCTTGACGATAACGCTCGCCCACTCAGCAGTGCAAACACAACACAAAATTGAAGAATTTGGGTGGGAACGGCTGCCCTGCCCTCCATACAGCCTCGATTTAGCGCCGAATGATTTCCATCTTTTTCCGGTGTTAAAGTCTGAATTGCAAGGTTACCGTTTCGAAACAGATGAAGAAGTGAAGCGGAATGTGAGAATAGTGCTCAATAGCCAGAGCCCTGATTTTCTTGCAAAGGGTATGGACAAATTGGTGCAACGGTGAGACAAATGCCTGAATCTCTATGGGGATTATGTGGAGAAGTGAGGAAGGATCCTCCTACACATGTATGTATAGTTTTCTAATGTATCTTAAAAATAAAAAAAATTACAGCATACGGAAACTTATATATTGAACGACCCACGTATGCCAATCGTACGGACGTGTGCTTTCAGTCTGAGTTATTACCCCTGGTGTTGTCTCGCACCTGATAGTGGATCGTGTTTGTTCGGGTTCGGTTGAAAGTTCGTGCTTACAATCAGTGGTTCGTGATTACAGTACAGTAACAAAGCAAAGCTCTGTACTCAGTGGAACAGCGCGTGATTTCTTCCCATGGGGCATGCTGAAAGGAAAGGTCTATCTCTATTGCAACAAGCCACGGACTATCATGGAACTGCAAGACAACATTCGGCGGGAAATTGACGCTATGACTCGTGGTGAGTTGGTGGCTGGCTACCTTCTGTAGAGTGCAACACACATATCTTTGCCGTTGCGCACATACCAATTTTCGTTTAGTCTCCCTCTCTCTTAGCATCACGTGTTCTACGCTGCTCGCCAACCTTCGCCATTGTTGTCATATTGTCATTCCATTCCTGGACACACTCGCGCAAACATAATTGAAAACAATTGAATAGCTCTCCAGCTCGCTGTTCACACCGTTCGGCAGGGACGGTAATGTGCAATATAGCATGACGAAGTGGTTGCTTCTTTTATGCAGTGCATGTTCATTGGCTAGCTAGTAAGTAGTGTTGCCAACTGTTATAATGAAGCACTATTTCTGTCACGGAAGCAGAAATGCAGTTAAGGTAACGGTGAGTTTTGTTGGATTGGAAGCACCATATTTTTATTTTATACTAAGTATTTGACAGGTTTGACGTTGTGTGCGTGTATTGCGTGTTTGTATGTGAAAGTGTGTGTTTGTTAATGAACGTTAAATTCCATAATGCCTCCAGTTCTGTCAAAGTTGAAATCAAAAACCTGGCATAGCCAAGCTCGGGAAATTCACTAATTGTTCATATTTTATAATTTTGGAATTGTTCAAAAGAAATAAATTATGTGGTTCGATGAGCATTTCAACTCTTGGCTCCGGCACGTGTTCTTGTAGAAATTGCATAGAGGAGGCTGTCATTTTTGCTGCTTAATGTGATGCATATTGTTTTCTGTGTTAAAATTGCCATGCTTTGATGGGTGACAAGTTCATAAAAAAAAACAAAAAAACTGCGCAGCTTATCGTCTAGTGGCAGTAGTATATGTACTTGTTATGGTTGTGGAAGCCGGCATCGTTTGTAAATGTCCAACAAAAGCAACCGACTGTCGCCAATCACAGAGAGGAAATAATACTGCTTGAAAAGGAGTGTTGTGGTCCAATTGTCGCGGTTTAACACGTTCCCATGTTATTAGTTCTCAAAGCAATGGTAGTGTCGGTCGTGTATTATCTGTCGTTGCAGTTCCGTACCTGTGTAGACGAGTTTTGGGAGTGAACAGTTAGAACGCCACCAGTGCATTAATGCAATGGAAAATAATAGTGTTTATTTTGTTTGAAATCACTCAAATAAGGAATCACTATGAAGAAGTCTTCTTTGCAGCATTTTTGGTAATTTTACGTATGTATTAGTTCATATTTTGCGAATTTTTAGTCCATATGTATGTAGCTACATACAAAGCCACTTGTTAGTACATATTAATCCTAGTCCTGGAATAATGCATTACCTTTAAAACTCAACGTTAGATAGACCTGAATTCTCTAATTTTCTTGTTGTACGTAACAGCTGTGCATCGGCGCACTGCAGCGATTTTTCTATCTACTTCATTAGCAACACTGCTTCTTGAGTTGTGTCGCGCATCGCACGGCAGAAATATATGTGTTGGGCTCTAACATGGAGAGGCGTGTGCAGGCGAGCATTGGTGCTAATGGCGACCACTTCCAACACTCGCTCTGACGTCACCATGCTTCTCACACCCAAGGTATGTCCGTAGCAAATTTCATTACATTATGACCAATAGTTTGATTTTTATAAGCGAAAATCAGGGGCCGAGAGCGAGTGAAACATCCTGTAGTTGAAAATATGGTTATCCAGTTGCATAAGGAAATTATATCCAGACTGTTCAATTGTTGCAAATAAAACGGCTCATCTCCCATTCAGAAACATCTGTCGGCAACCCCTTCGGAAAATGCGTCACAATGAAAAAGAAGTCTTCCTGTTACAGACAAGTGGATGGCAGCGAAGCATGACACGCAAAGTGCAGGAAAAAATCTAATTTCACGATGGCAGAAGACGATTCGTAAAAAAAAGGGGGGGAAAGTGCATGCAGCAATTGAAATGCAACAGCGAGCTCATGTCTCCTTCCCCCACTTTTCCAAAACCAAACCCTGACTCCTCATTGGCTAACTGCTTTTGAGCGTTGCAGAAAAATGCTCGTCCTAACTTCTGCAGCGAGGCCAGGAAACGGAAGACATCGCGACGTTCAATTGTTTTCCTGCGCGGACCTGCACGAGGAGTGCTTGTTACTGAAACTCTGTGGTCATTACTTCATCGCACGGAATATCAAGCTTTTGTTTCCCTGCTTTGTGGTCCCTTGTAAACAAGTTTTTTTGTTCCATTTTTATCCATTTTCCCTTTGTTTCGGCTGAAGGTAGAATGCACGCTGTGAAATTTCAATGCTTCCGTGCATACGAGAGCTGCAGCAACGCCATCTGTAATTTTCTCGTTAAAACTTCGGAAGCGGAGAACGCCTTCCGTTTTTCTTTTGTTCAGCCGCTGATCAGTCTTCTGTCTGTGTTGTTTCGTGTAGGACAGCGTAACGTGGAAAAAAATAGGGAGGGGGAGTTGCGGGGAGATGAAATAGGTTGGCTGTACTGTGTGCAATAGTTATTACCGCTGACGTTCCAATCCAAAACTGCAACGGCCATTCTTTGAATGTTTCTTACAGTACATCGCCAGGATATTTACATAGGCGGAGTCGGCGGGGGGATATGGGTGCAAAGTTCCAGGTAGGAAGAGTGTGCGAATTAATGGGGGGGGGGATTTCGGGCAACCCCCTCCCCAAAAAAATCATCGCCGGCAAAATAAAATTATTTTTATCACTAACCCTCAAAGATAATGAAATTGAAAACATACCCTTTCATAACTTAAGGCAATAGAAATTTCGTCAAATGGTCGGTGTTATTAGTTCGATAGCTCTTTTCGTATATGATCTTTTGTTTTCTTAGAATGTAAATGTAATAAGTACTTCTAAATTAGACGTAAATGTTACAAGATTGAATGGCCTAGATTTGAACCAATATTCTAAGGTATTTAGAACCTCAAGGCAATTACTGATTAGTAATATAATTATGTACACATTTGCATACGTCCCCCCCCAAATAATGAAATCACAATATGCCACTGAGTGGGCGTCCCAACCAATGCAAAAAGCTTAATAATCCGGTCCATGGCCATTAGACCCGCAAAAATTTTGAGGTGGACGAGTTTTCTCTTTTGATCCTGTTAGGGCATGCCTAAACAAAGGAAAAAATCTTGGGTAGACATCTGGCATACCGGGCCTACGTTTTCTAGGGGCCTATAAATTCAAGATGGCTGCTGCTTCACCACGCACCAACAAATGTAATCGATCATAACTCCTTTAAAATTGGTTTTTGACAATTTTGCATACAGATCTATTTTGTTTAGAATTGAAAACTGAACACAAAATATTCTTAGTTTTTTCATATCTTACACTGTTGTGGAGATATATCCAGTGAAAGAATTCCGTGCCCTTTTCTGCAAGGATTCTAAGCAATATTTTACACTTGACATTCCAGCATGTAAAGGGCAAATACTTACTGCCTGTGATACTTTATTGATGCCTACTTTTCTGGCGCATGGCCTGTGTGACGTTATACATCAAAGATGTCTGCCTCTGAAGACATTATCAAAGAACATCGACCATGTCTCCTTATCTCCTTCAGAGGTCATTTTGACCATTTGTAGGTTTGTTGGGTTTTTGAATGAAGGGAAGACATGTGTATGGAGGATGCCTTCATTTTGAGGCATGCAATCATAAGTATAATACTAGGTGTTTTGCTGGACAGTGTGTCAAGAGAAGGTACATGGCGTCGGGAATCCAAGATGGCCGCCACTGAGGTTCTGAGCATAAAATACTGTCCATATCCTGATTTAGAGTTCGTTTATCAGATTTTTCCAGAGGTATTATCTGTTAATCAATAGCAAGTGAAAATATATTGTTATAATTTTTGTAACTGTCTTTTGTAACCGTCTGTTAATGTCTTCAGAGGCAGCCATCTTTGATGTATAACGCCACACAGGCCATGCGCCACAAAAGTAGACATCAACAAAGTATCACAGGCAGTAATTATTTGCCCTTTATATGCCGGAATGTCAAGTAAAGCGTAAAATATTGCTTAGAATCCTTGCAGAAAAGGGTACGAAATTCTTTCACTGGATAACAGTGAAGATATGAAAAAAACTGTAATAATATTTTATGTTCAGTTTTAAAGTCTGAATAAAATCTGTCTCTATGCAGAATTGTAAAAAAACAATTTTAAAGAAGTTATGATCGATTTAATTTGTTTGTGCGTGAAACGGCAGCCATCTTGAATTTATGGGCCCCTAGAAAACTTAGGCCCGGTATGCCAGATGTCTACCCAAGATTTTTTCCTTTCTTTAGGCATACCCTAACAGGATCAAAAGAGAGAACTCGTCCACCTCAAAATTTTTGCGGGACTTATGGCCATGGACCGGATTATAGTTCGTACAATGGCTAGGGATGTATAAAATTGGACTGTAGGAAATTATTCAAAATACGTATATATATATGTATATTAGTGCTGAGGCGATCCCCGATGTTTGTGAAACAAAGGTTGTTCAAAATATTGATTCATATTATTCAAATAAACATCAATATTCTGGAATTTCGTTTCAAAATGATCAAGAATTACATCAGAATATCAAAATACTTGTTATGCAATCACAAAATACTGTTCTCGCACACAATATCGGTGCAAAATAAAGTGAAACTTTGAATTTTGCATAACTTCCAGGATAATTAGGCTCCTTGAAAGTGTTGCACATTATTCCTGCGTACACAGTGAAAGACCAAAATGCCGGGAAAATATCCGAGAGAGAGAGAGATTTAATTAGACATTTAGAAGGCAAAAGTGTTCTCACTTGAAATATAATTTTTGCAGTAGTACAATGGCCTCAATATAATAGCTTACATGACTGAGGTAAGTCTGCTGTAACAAAGATTATTATTATTATTATTATTATCCACATTTTGATTGCAGCTTACGACCTTGACCCTTTGACCTGAAGGTCATTGCCTGATCCTTACTGTCGTTAGTGACAATCTTTTTGTGTAATTTTTGCAAGGATGTTGCGAGAAGTGAAGTTGCATGTCGCACGCCAGCGTATATTCTCGCTAAAACAGCCAGGCATCCGGAGAAAACAGCAAAAAAAGCTATGTCTGGCTCGCCATATTTTTGAAGCAGTCTTACACGCACACCATTGTTTTTTGTACCGTCTGCTTTTACGCGATTTTCTTTTGTTCTTTTTCATCGTCTGAGTGTATCGTGATGCACAGTTGCACGAATTATGAATTTCTCATGGAAATCGAACGAACGTGTTGAAATTTTAGTCGAATGTCTGGCAAGAAAGGTACGTACGTACAGGTTCGCCAATCGCTGGTAATGAGCGGTCATGGTCAACGAGAAATGACGTCGAGAATAGAAATGAGTAGCGTGCCGCAAGTCGTGCATTCCCGTTTCTCTTAATGGATTATCAGCACACGATAAACCATTATTTATGAATGAACGCAATTTTAGGCTAAACGGGAATTCCTGTTTCGCCTATTTCCCACGTCCCCTAATTTAAGCTGAAAGGGAAATATTTCAAATTAAGGAAATTTCGAGACACACTTATACACGATGATGAACGTAAACAATCAATTAATTTAGTATAACACCTTGTTAATATGAGCAGAAAATGAATAATGGACTTTATGTATACGGAAACTAATCTATTTACGAAATTATATTTAACGTTAATATATAATAACTTTAGGATAGGTATCCGGGAACTTTTCTAACGGTGGAAGCGGCCCCGGCGCCTACCCAGCGTCGAATAACATGAGTACCTGGGGGAAACCCTGGGGGGTAAAGGCGGTCAGGGGCGTGATGCTGATCACATCACCCCCACTCACGACCGGATCAAGAAAGTGTGGGGCGTTACCCCCGCACCCCCTATACGCCTTCATGGCGTGGTGCTATGCACAGGGGAACACTTTACCTTTACCTTTAGTTAGCTTTAGTCTTATTAGTCAACAGTCTGTCATATCATTTTTACCCGTATATATAAATAAATTGTTTACGCCAATAAATTCAATAACTGGCCCTTTCTCTTTCTTTATTGGTTGACTATATCGAATGACGAAATTTGCGAAAATTTGCCAAGGATTTAAATTAAATGCAATTTCGCGTGTCTCACCAACCGGTTCATCACAATATGGCGCCCAACATGGGCCGTCTTGGTGTAAAAATCTAAAAAAGAAAGTATCCAAATCAGTAGAAATAGACGTACATGGTGTTGATAGATTTAGGTATCGTTATGTAGATGCTATTATATGACGTCGAGCCATATTATATAGTTCGTAGCTTTAGAGGAATTTATGTAATCTCGACGACTATTTTTCGGTGCATCCTCTTCAAATAAAGGGCTCGTGTGCTTGGTTAATGACACAGGGAGCTATGCGACAGAAATTGTATTCACTTTTGAACATTGGCTACAGTTTCGGTATCAGATTTCGTCAATTATCTCTTCTACCGGCTACTGTAGCAACCATGCTTTTCATTCTTGCCATTTGCAGCTCCGAGTGTCAACCTGCTTTTCCTTATTAGCAATATGATTGCATGACAATTACGCCAAAAAATAGCAGTTTGTTTCACAATAGTCAACATTCCCTTGTTTTCCTGGTAAAGCCTCATTTACTGGTCGGGATACTTCAAGTGTCCATCCAACACCGGACAGGTTTACACTGGATGGCCTGTCTATAATCCCTACGCTTAAATGCTTCGGTTTGCTCCCCCTTCCCTCCAATTTACACACTTCCCCCATATTCCATCAGCTGCAAATGACTGCAGCCACCCCCTTCCAGTCTAGAGCTGTCCATACCAGATTTCCAGCATCGCATAATTGCCTGCCACGTAGTAACGACTTTTGCTTGCGAACGACGCTTGCATCAATCACTAGATGGCTCTGCTTGCACGCACATGCTTTGCGCCATCTTTACTATCTAATTAAAAAAGCTAAATTTCCGCTTTGCTTTCAGTAAACGCACTGGGGGAGGCAAGAAACCTAACCACACGCACAGTGAGCTAGAAGTAGTTCATAGAGAAACACTACAGGGTGTACCAAGAGCTCTGAACCATCAAATTCTGTGCTCATGTTAAATGAGATTTAAAAATTCATTGTCTTTGTCAAAGAACAGCAATCAACCGCCCTGCCGTATGACAAGATATTTAGATACTCACTACGAGACACATCTTATCTCCTAATTCAAAGAAACAGGCTAGTCACAATTTAAAGAGAGGGATATTTTCAAGCACATTCTATGATCTAAGAAGTCTAGCACCCGGTCTTTTAATGGTAGTTATTTATATTTGTCAACAGGTGGCAGCACTCGTGTCTTATTATATAGATGCTGGTAGAGCTCTCAAAACAGTTTTTCGCATGATGCAAATTAAGCATTAAACCAGCAGATATAAGCTGGCAAAAGAACCTGTGAAAATTTAGCGAAAATCCTCGGCTATAATAAAAAAATTGGGACAATAGTGTTGAACAACCGCGTGCATATATATATATATATTAATATCAAAATATTCAAATATTAAATGGGCGTAAATGAGCTTTCCTACCCAACTTGTGACACTGCCAGGATGAGAAAAGTGTTTTCAAGACTCAATTTGAAACTTTCTCAGCAGACTGTTATAGCAGAAATGTTGGGCACCACAGTGCATTCAATTTGCTTGAACAATGGACTGTATGCTTCCAGTTTACGCCGCTCTATTCACGTTGGTTGTGACCAATTAGTAGATTACCATTTTGTTATTAAATTCAACATACATTGTTTAAGAGAAATCATTGACATTTAACGCAACAGTACTGCTGCTCGCTTTGTAATTCTCTAGTGCATTCAAGAGCGCCGAGAGGAGAACGAGAGAGAAGAAAATAAAGTACAATAAAGAAAGAAGAAGAGGATAAAGCAGATTGAAGAAAGTTGGAAGAAAAGAAAGAAGAAGATAACGTAAAATGAAGAGTTGGAAGAAGAGGAGCAAGAAAAGGAAGAAGGAGAAAATATAATGTAGAGAAGAGGAAGATAAAGTAAATTTAATTAAGTTGGAAGAAATGGAAGATTAAAACGAGGAGGAAGAAGAGGAAAAATAAAAGTTTGAGAGAGAGGGAGAACATGCACATACAGGGAAGATATGGCGGATTGCTAGGCTTGGTCTATCACCTCCCTCACCTAACTTTTACCATTGAAGATTTTATTTCCGCATGGGTCAAATTCGTGCAAGATGCATTCTGGAGTATCATTTGTGATAATTTATAGTTTTCTTCTGTTGTAGATCAAATTGCCTTTTAACATTTCGATCATCACATAGCCTCAGAGGCGAAATGGTCAACGTAAGGTGCTCCGAAGCCAGAGGCTACATGTTCGAACCTTGGGCAAAGCATGGATATGTCCTTGTGTTTGTCCAATCATCCATTGGTTCATCATTCATCCTCATCGTCGCGCTTAACTCAAGGGATACAAATTTAACGTAAAACATTCAAAATTGTTCAATCGTTAGAAAGGGACAGGATTCGCCAGTTTCAAAGCGCGCACCGCGTAGACCTGTTCTAAAATGTATATTTATTTTTGCGATATGCAAATAAGCGGCATTCCAGTGGTTATGAAACTTCCTATGTTTTATCAACCGACAGACTACCCTTATACCAGACAAAACAAGCCAACCCTCCCTCCAGCTTGAGACAAAAACAAATGACAGGCGATGAAGGGGCAAGGCTAAGGATGGAGGGGAGATCAGGTCTAACCTGCTAACGCTCGTCCAGCGGGTGGCGCCAATGTTGCCAGTCGATAATACAAGTTTCTTAATTTCTACCAAGTTTCCATAACCTGTTCACACTTTTGAACAGACTGCTTCGGCAGTGCTCGGAAATCTTCGGAGTTGTTTCGTAAGGGGCGAGTCCCCTTTGAGGAAGGCTGCTTATCGCTCTTTCGTCAACTAACCAGCATTACAATTGACGTCACAGTGGCACCAAAGGAATTCAGTGACGAGAACTGCACGTATTAGCGCGAAAGTTAACGAATATACCCGAAGAAGTCCGATTTAATACTTACACGACGTGTAGCAATCTGTGAGTGGTAAAACTGGGATTCTCTAAGTCGGATTTACATTATCACAAGCTGGCATGGGTTCATATGTCATTGTTCCCGATTCACAAGCGCAATAATAACAATAATGTGAGGTATATGTACGTGATCTCACCTTTACTATACCACCACCTATTCATGTATATAGTATGTTTAGTTGTCATGCTTCTTAATATTTTTCTTGAGGAGTGTACATTGTTGTGTTGTCACTTTTGCTTTTCTCTCAATCATAAACAACCTTTTCGTCAGACAACACCTGCTCTTCCCTGGTAGGGCAGGGAGATCAAAGACGTTCCAGACCTCCGTGGCAAAGTGGTTGTCACAGCGCGCTACAAAGTCAGGGGTCGCGGGTTCGAATCTCAGCCTAGGATATGGCTGTTCTTTGAGTTCCTTCATCAATTTCATCACATTATCAGCCATCTTCATCTTCGCGATTAGCCAAAAGTTAGACAATCATTCAATTAACCCCTCCCCCACCCCTCCATTGCAAAATCGTTTCGGTTCTTAGGTTTGGCAATGCGGTATGAAACAAAAACTAATCCGTCTTCATGTTAACGTACCTATTGGTTCAAGGGCCAACAAACCATATTTTTTTACCCGGCTACAAAAATGACACGTGTTCATTGGCAGCTGGAAACTCGCATCGCTGGAAAAATATAATCGATTTGATTGGTGAGTTAGCCCCCCCCCTTTTCTGTCCTTTTCCTGGCACTGTGCAATGCACAGGGCACATATTATAGCTTTTCCCGATATTTTTGCGTTCACTGCCTACCCTGCAGAAAGATATCGCTACATTGCACGTGAAATCCCTCCCCCGCCGCGGTAACCGGCGTGTCTGGTTGCCATGGCTACCGGCGAGGCAGCCAGTGTTGCCGCCTCACCGCGCCGGCTCTCCCCTTCTGCCAGTTCTCTTCTGGAGGTCGGAGCACGACGTGGCAACAGTGCGACACCAGAAGGGTGTTCCACGGGGTCCTTTCCCTCCCCACCAAAAGTGTACGTGTTAGCATTGACCTCGTTTGAGACGAATTCAATTTTTCGTCCTCCGGCAACCATGCTGTCACGATTGCCTTCCCGCCTTATCCCTCGGGATGGCAGCGCTTTTCCGGAAATTCCCGGGGAAACCGGGAATCCTTGGTTCGATTCCCGCTTTGTGGAGCTATTGATTCTGGGAACTCGGGCAGGGAAAGGCAAGGGAGAACTTTACTTTCCCAAGCCCCTCCAAAGGCCTTACGGCACTTTACAGGAGGTCTCGAGTTTATATTCAAGACGAGAGTATCATATCTTCAAAGGTTGCAAACATTTAGAATAGCACTAAAAAGAAATATATTACTACATTGGAACCATAGGCAAAAGCAAAAGCGCAGAACTGCATGTCCTGCGCACCGTACTCTCGCGTGGAGGGGAGGGGTAGAGTGGAGCAGGCTTCCTGATGGTCCGAGTTGAACGGATGGAGGGGAAGATGCGCGAAGGCTTTTGGCCGAAGGTTCTCTTGTTTGTGTCGCTCTATATGTGTGTGTGCTTTTAAAACGTATGCGTTTGAATCCAGGTATCATTTTCGTATTTGCCTCATTCATAACTGGGGTGTAAGGGGTACCTTCCACGTAGGCGCCCAAAAGTCAACCTCACTTCCACGTAGTGCACCCTGGACTGAAGACTAACAAGGCTCTGGCGACTGGCCCCATGGCCAGTATAATTCTGTGTGTGTTTTCCTGTTTTTTGTCCTTGAGTGTGCTGAGTGCCCATTTACAGCCTCAGCTTTTAACAGACGTCAGAACATTTTAAGATGTTTACTTATGCAACGTTAGAGTTGTTATTTGTAATGGTAAGGGGCTGGCCGCCGTATAATGTGACTGAAGCAAAATAGCCTCAGTGCTGACGCTCCCAAAATTTTAAATTCAAATTCATCCATAACTACCTGAAGCCAAACGTTGGGGAATTTTAAATTTATAGAAGACGTGCGGATAGAAGATGGGATGAAAACAAATACAGATAAATATGGAAAGTAAATGAAAGAGCGATACATTCATTGAATGAATTGGTTTATTTTACTTCCCTTTTCTTGTTAGATAGGTTTGGAAGTTAACAAAGAGAAAACTAAATATATGCTTACAGGCCGAAACCAAGTGTTAGGTAATAATCAAAATCTAATTATTGATAACAACTCGTTTGAACCAGTTTCCAAATTCAAATACTTAGGAGTAATATTAACAAATGAAAATTATATTAAAGAGGAAATAAAAAGTAGGCTTAATTCAGGAAATGCATGTTACTTCTCTCTTCATAAACTTTTGGCTTCTTGTTTAATATCTAAGACACTAAAAGTTAAAATATACAAAACAGTAATTTTACCTGTATTATTATATAGATGCGAAACTTGGTCCCTTACATTGAAAGAGGAACATAAATTATGAGTATTTGAAAATAAGATCCTTAGGAAAATCTTTGGACCTAAAAGGGATGAGGAGACAGGTGAGTGGAGAAGGTTTCATAATTTAGAACTACATAATTTGTATTCATGTCCAGATATTATTAGAATGATTAAATCAAGAAGACTTAGGTGGGCAGGCCATGTGGCACGAATGGGAGAGGAAAGAGGAGTTTACAGGCTTCTTGTTGGGAAACCTGATGGTAAGAGACCTGTAGGAAGGCCAAGACGAAGATGGAGGGACAACGTTGAGATGGACCTAAAGGAAATCGGTAGAGATGGAAAAGTGTATATAGATATTGCTCAAGATAAGGACAGATGGAAGGCTTGTGTTGCTGCAGCCATGAACCTTCGAGTTTAAGAAGGCTAGAGAGTTAGTTAGTTTAGTTAGTTTCTTGTTGGTTAATCGCAAAGATGAGGATGAGTGATGAAATTGATGGACACTCACAAGGGCCAGGTCAGGATTCGAACCCGGGACTATTGGCGTTGTGATAACCATTCCGCCAACCCAAACCCCCAAAAAATTCAAAGGAACGCTCTGCCCCTGATTGAGCTTGAGTGAAAGCGATTGAAGATTCGGAATCTGCACGTCAAGACCATTCAGTAGAGTATATGGAAGGGGGGGGGGGGGGTAGCCTATATTCAGATTTTTTGGGTTTTATGAAATTTTCACGTTTTTTCAAATATATACTCCGAAAATTAAAAATCGCCATATCTCCGTTCCTAATTGAGCTAGGAGGATGGTTGATAGCTCGTTGGACTCGGATTGAAGTCCTCTTTCCGATTCTACAATACAAAATGGGGAGTTTCTATTTAAAATTTCACATTTGCCCTTCGCCCGACCACCAGGGGTCGGGGGTGGGGGAATCAAGTGTGATATCATTGAATAGCTTTCTTTCACTTATTAAACACGTATTTTTTCGTTTTCCGATTCGATGTGTATTTCTCACGATATGTGACCGTTCCGGGACTTTTGGACCACCCGGTATAAAATGTTTCTGGATATGATTAAATGAGCGTTGCAACTGTTAGACTTGTGCAATGTTAGCTAGCTACATTCTGACTTGGGAGCTGCGGAAAAATCTTGAAGCACTAAGTACGCCGCGAAACGAAAAATTTTGGGAACCCGTGCTGTAGGCTAAAGAACGATAGAATGTTTACAAGATATAACAAGGTAGAGGAGAGAGAACAAAGAATAATATATATTAGATAGAGAGGAAGAGCACTGCTGTTAAAGGTCCAGGAATTTTGAATAAATTCAATTCCGGTCCAGGAGGAAAATCAGTAAGCGTAAATAGGTTCTGGACCGTAAAGAACCTTTTTATCTGTAAAGTATTTCAATTCGGTCCAGGAACCTTTTTTACCAGATCAATTTAAATACAGTCCAGGAACCGTTTCTTCTGGATCAATTTAAATACGGTCCGGAAACCTTTTTTCCGGATTAATTTAAATTCGGTCCAGGAACCTTTTTTTTCATGATGAATTTTAATACGGTCCAGAAACCTTTTTCCGGATCAATTTAAATTCGGTCCAGGAATTTTTTTCTGAATGAATTTTAATACGGTCCAGGAACCTTTTTTTCATGATGAATTTTAATACGGTCCAGGAACCTTTTTTCAGGATGAATTTTAATACGGTCCAGGAACCTTTTTCTGAATGAATTTTAATACGGTCCAGGAACCTTTTTTTCTGGATGAATTTTAATACGGTCCAGAAACCTTTTTTCCGGATCAATTTGAATACGGTCCAGGAACCTTTTTTTCATGATGAATTTTAATACGGTCCAGGAACCTTTTTTCAGGATGAATTTTAATACGGTCCAGGAACCTTTTTTCAGGATGAATTTTAATACGGTCCAGGAACCTTTTTCCAGGATGAATTTAAATACGGTCCAGAAACCTTTTTCCGGATCAATTTAAATTCGGTCCAGGAACCTTTTTCTGAATGAATTTTAATACGGTCCAGAAACCTTTTTTCCGGATCAATTTTAATACGGTCCAGGAACCTTTTTCCAGGATGAATTTAAATACGGTCCAGAAACCTTTTTCCGGATCAATTTAAATTCGGTCCAGGAACCTTTTTCTGAATGAATTTTAATACGGTCCAGGAACCTTTTTTTCCGGATTAATTTAAATTCGGTCCAGGAACCTTTTTCTGAATGAATTTTAATACGGTCCAGGAACCTTTTTTTCCGGATCATTTTAAATTCGGTCCAGGAACCTTTTCTGAATGAATTTTAATATGGTCCAGGAACCTTTTTTTCCGGATCATTTTAAATTCGGTCCAGGAACCTTTTTCTGAATGAATTTTAATACGGTCCAGAAACCTTTTTTCTGGATGAATTTAAATACGGTCCAGAAACCTTTTTCCGGATCAATTTAAATTCGGTCCAGGAACCTTTTTCTAAATGAATTTTAATACGGTCCAGGAACCTTTTTTTCTGGATGAATTTTAATACGGTCCAGAAACCTTTTTTCCGGATCAATTTTAATACGGTCCAGGAACCTTTTTTTCATGATGAATTTTAATACGGTCCAGGAACCTTTTTTCAGGATGAATTTTAATACGGTCAAGGAACCTTTTTCCAGGATGAATTTAAATACGGTCCAGAAACCTTTTTCCGGATCAATTTAAATTCGGTCCAGGAACCTTTTTCTGAATGAATTTTAATACTCTCCAGGAACCTTTTTCTGGATGAATTTTAATACGGTCCAGAAACCTTTTTTCCGGATCAATTTTAATACGGTCCAGGAACCTTTTTTTCATGATGAATTTTAATACGGTCCAGGAACCTTTTTTCAGGATGAATTTTAATACGGTCCAGGAACCTTTTTCCAGGATGAATTTAAATACTGTCCAGAAACCTTTTTCCGGATCAATTTAAATTCGGTCCAGGAACCTTTTTCTGAATGAATTTTAATACGGTCCAGGAACCTTTTTTTCCGGATCATTTTAAATTCGGTCCAGGAACCTTTTTCTGAATGAATTTTAATACGGTCCAGAAACCTTTTTTGCGGATCAATTTAAATTCGGTCCAGGAATCTTTTTCAATGAAACTATACGCACCTTCGACCGAGTTTAAATTGTGCGTGAAAAATGTTCCTGTCCTGCAGCCGAACCCAAGTAAACCCATTAGAATTTATGGGATCCTGGATCTTTAACAACCCTGAGGAAGAGTTTTATTTTTTTAAAGTCTACTTTATGCACAGTAAGGCTAATCTGGACTGTACCTACAGCTTACAGTGCGATTCGATCCGAACCGAGTATCCAACCCCTAGAGAGGAAAAGGAAGTTGTGAAAGGACAGAGATGGAGAGGAGTAGAAATAGACGGACAAAGGAAATTAAATTATGAAATAGAAAATGGGAATTTTTGATGCTCAATTTTTTCCCCACATTTTTATGAAGCAATATGTCCCGAACACAAATCCGATTAATGTCGCTCTGGCAGTCTTGGACAATTGGATCCATATTGGATTAAAATGTTGCCCCAAGCAAACTACAGTCGCCGGACCATATCTTGTGATTAAATAAATCACTACTATTCAACGTTGAAATTTGTAATCAACAACATTCAAAGCAGGACAAATATGGAAAAATTAACAAGCACAGTAAATACCTGTTTAATGTTACGCACGTATTACAACACCTTTTCCAAACCTGGTAGTGCTGTGTGACGGGCGATAATATTTTGTAGTGGCCAGTTGTATTATTACACTTGTAAATTCTTCATATGCCAAATTAGTATTGTACAGTTCTTATTATCCTTTTGACGAAAGCACGAGTGGATGAATTGTCTAGTGTCTTTGGCAACCTATCCCCAATTATTTAGACTTCTAGCCTAGTGTTGGTGTATCTAATTGACTTAATTAAAATTTTACACTGAATGCATATTTTAATACATAACTTCCGATGTAATGAAACTTAATCCTGAAATCTATTTGTCTTTCTTTTTCTGTGTATACATGAGGCCACCCTGATGATGTAGTGGTAACGTCGTTGCCTTGTGGTCAAGGGGTCCCAGGTTCGATACCCGGTGGAGAGACATTGCTTCCCACTTTAAGCTGTAAATGCAGCCTCGATTATCATATCTGTGCATAAAGTGGACTTCTGAACAATACCTAACAAAAATTTCTGTTGACGCCAATGTACCTTACTTTTCGGTCCGCCCTCGCATCTTACGCTCTGCAGTCCTTTATATGTTATCCGATGGACGGTGATGTTTGTGGATGTGTTCGAATATTGCTGACGTGACAATTTGGACATGCACGTCAGTATAGCATCAAACATCAATGTCCACGTACAACACGGTTTGGTGGTGTGACCAAACTTTTGACACTTGTAACATTTTTATTTCGAGCCACCCCGTGCTTTGGCACGAAACCTTCAGCATTCCTCCGCAGTAAGATAGAGAGGGAAGGCTATGAATCTTGGTAAAGATATGGGAATCAACTCTGCAGCAGAAGCAATATAGAATCCAGGCCAAATGCTCAGAAGCAATGCTTCGCCGCGGCTCATGCAGTTGTCGACCAGGAAACTCCATCAACCTTTAGAGCATTTTTTCGAGAATTGAACCCGGCCCTTTCCAGTCAGCGGAAAATGAATCCGGGTGTAATTTATTAGGGTGGAAGTGTCGGAATTTGGGAAAAGCTGGAGTGGTTATAGTGGAGGCGGAAGAGAATGGGAAGGGGGGGGGGGAGAATCCTTCTAGAGATACGGTCGAGAAAGGAGCAGCATCTTTGCAGTGTTCTCTTCGATACATCTTCCTTTCGGATGCTGCAAAGTAGAAGGAAAGAAGGATGCTTTCTGGAATACTTCGGGAACTGTGCGAGATACGGTACGATGCAAGATCAAATGAACGAGCAATGTAATAAGAACGCTTGACTTTGGGCCAACTGAATTCCTCGCAAAGAAACAAGATGATAAATTATGTTCCAATAGCTCGTCTATTTACATAAAGTAGCATTGCTCTTGCTTTTATCTATGAACGTAGTCCAGTGTTTAATTGCAAATTGCGTTCATGTTCCACAAAAGATTGAAAGATAATGGATTGAGCTACAATGTGTAATTTAGTATAAGCGGGCAGGGAGGGTTCGCGAAATTTAGATTCCTGGAACGAATCCAGTTTTCCCAATTTACAGCAAACAATTCCGGGTTCGGTGTTGTGATAACGCGGCTTTCGATTAATGGATGCGAAATTTTGTTTTCAAGTAACGTTAGGGGATTTGGCGTTCCTGGAAGTGGTCCGGGATTCAATGTTCAGATAAAATAGTTCTGCATTCGACCATCAGATGTCAAGTTCCGTATTTGCGTAATTGATAGCGTAGTGCTATCGTCGTTGCCTTGTAATGAAGGTATCCCGGGTTCGATACCAGGTGGAGGCACATAGTGGTTCGGATCCCACTTTAAACTGTAGGTCTAGTCCCGATTAGCCTTACTGTGCATAAAGTGGACAAAACGCCAACTCAACGCGACATTTTCGTAACGGGCCCGGAATTCGAACCTAGGTAACGGGTGCCGACATCTATATTCATGTAGCACAGCTGGAAATGATGTAGAATTCAGCATTGGGATAATAGGTCTGGTATTTCGGTAAGGAGTCCAGTGTGGTAGTGTGTAGTAAGCCAGGGATCTGGTATTCTTGTGTCGAGTTCAAACTTATCATTCAGATAATGATTGTACGTATTCGTCATTCGGGTAGCGAGAGTCCGGGGATTGGGGCGTTCGGTTTCCGAGTCCTGGGATTGGGGCGTTCGGTTTGCGAGTCCTGGGATTGGGGCGTTCGGTTTGCGAGTCCTGGGATTGGGGCGTTCGGTTTGCGAGTCCTGGGATTGGGGCGTTCGGTTTGAGAGTCCTGGGATTGGGGCGTTCGGTTTGAGAGTCCTGGGATTGGGGCGTTCGGTTTGCGAGTCCTGGGATTGGGGCGTTCGGTTTGCGAGTCCTGGGATTGGGGCGTTCGGTTTGCGAGTCCTGGGATTGGGGCGTTCGGTTTGCGAGTCCTGGGATTGGGGCGTTCGGTTTGCGAGTCCGGGGATTGGAGCGTTCGTTTAGCGAATCTTAAGATTAACCTGAAGCCCACAATCGTCATTCTCACATCGATCTCAGAATTGGCATCTCACTTTGAACCCGATTCAGCCACGCATCCCCGCTTAGAATTTCACAACCACTTTCCCCGCAAAATCTCTTTAAGGAGCTACACGTGCGTTCCCTCCACATCCACACCAGTGTGATAACGAAATTCCGCCACGAATTGATTCCATCTCCTTTTGTACGGCTGTTGCGTCTGTTCTCCCTCTCCCCCATGTCGCACTTCCGTTGACGTGCGCCTCCCTCCTCCCAGTTGCTAAGGCGACGTCGGAGAAACAAGGCCCCGGCTTCCGCTCCTGCTTAGGCCCGCGAGCGGGATGCTGCGGAGGATTAGAGCGGAGATGAAGGAAGAGGCGCGTGAGAGAGAGATGAAAGTGTCGCAGCCTCTGATGGATATATGGGCGGTCGAGTCTTCAGCAGCTATGCCGCTGTCTGGAGAGAGGAAATTGCTAGTAGAGAACTCACTTCCAAGCTGCACCTCGGCTTTGCTAAAAATGGCGACATTTCCTAGAAAGCTCCGGGGCGAGGTTTTTGTCTTCGTGAAGCTTGTTTTCGGATAACTAAGCATTGTTTAGGCAAGGAGTTTTCGTAACTGAAGACAGGGTAGAATTCATTTCCTCCCGTTTGCTTCCTTTGTGTGTGTAACGTTTCGTTTGCTGTTGCTTTATCCGCTCCCTTTTACTTCATTCCTGTATTTTCTTTCATTTAATAACTTCTTCTGTTTGAATTGCTTTTTGTCTTTTTCTTGCTTTTTGTTTCTTTTACCTCATTATTTCATTTGGTTCTGATGTGTAAGGGGTCACCCCTTCCAAAGACACTCAAATGCGAGACTAGCGAGGCTCTGGCGTCTCGATTCACGGCCAGCATAAGATTACAATTAATCAGAATATTTTCATCAAATTTGTTAATGAAAATTGCTGCGCAAAACAATGCTAGTGCTCGTCCGTCAACCTCCAAATTTGGTGGCAGAAGTGAACGCGCCCCCTGTCGTCATAGGATTTCATGTTATAGCAGTCGCAACCCGAACGAACCGCCATCTTTCCATGCTGAAAGTCGCTTCACACTTCCCGCTCTAACTCGAGAACCGTTAAAATTTGGATGAGACAGTCCCCTCTGAGCGACATTTATCGCTTACTTGTAATGTCGCGAATAATTTTCTGTTTTCGCAGGCCATCTTTCCAGATGGTTGCCAGCTCTGGCTGCAAGTCGCAAACTTCAGGATAACCTCTCGTCGCCTGGTATAATTCGACAGGATGTGCTCTAAATAACGTTTCCAACTCCAGATTTATCCTGCGTTTTCCTCTAGTAAGAACATCCAAGGTATTACAGAGCAACGCAAGTGAGAGCATTTATATTTTCTAATCTCACTTCCTGGTGGAGTTTTCAAACTTTAAAGTCTGGAATTCCTCACTTTTTAAGAGAATGTTTTGTTGAATTCCATGAACATGCAGGCCTCCCCGATGGCGGAGTGGTAGCGTCGTCGCCTTGTAATTAAGGGGTGGAGGCACATAGTGGTTCGGATCCCACTTTAAACTGTAGGTCCAGTCCCGATTAGCCTTACTGTGCATAAAGTCGACTTAAAACACCAAATCAATCAATCAAATCCATGAACATGCATCCCCTTGAAGCCCTGAAGCGATTGTCCGTTCCGATCGAATAGTAGAAATTCCATAGCGCCTTACGTTCCGCAAACCCGCCACACCGAACAGCTGAGCGGGTTTGCAGAGCCACCAGGATAAACAAACTGTGTGACATTTTGACATTGATTTTCGCATCCCCAGATAACCGACTTGGTTGTTCCTATCCTACCCGCCACTTGGAATGGTAGTTTGATCAAGTATAACAAGGATTGTAAGTTCATTTTTATAAACGTCACATAATAAGTGTAGCCAACTCAGAATAATTTATTTTTCTGAACTTATTGGGGACTCTTACTATCTACGTAGAGAAGTCTTTATCGCCAGTTCATTGGCTGAGGGACTCGACACCGAAGTTTCCGACTTGGAGTCCAGGTCTGACCATGGGTATTATTTATAAATGTCCCTTCATTAATTTCATCTAATCATCCTCGTCGTCTCAATTAGCTAAAAATAGCAGAAAAGCGACGCTAAATACGTACAAAGTGCAATCTCTCCTATTTCTGAAATTTGACGTCGCTTTTCTCACCCTTTGGTTAGTAGTGACAATGAGGATGGTGTTATGGCGATGTAGACAATGAGGCTCCCATACTAAGAGTTCGAACCTCATACCTGTGACTTACATAATTACGCTGCCCACTGTCTCCCGAAGATGGGCTACTTACAAAGATTTACTATGGTGCAGTGAGATAGAGATGCGTAGCAAGAGATATCAAAGATAAGATAAGAACAAGATAAAATAGTCAAATATGTGGAGAAAGAGTTTGAGAGATGTTAGATTCAAGTATTAGAAACGGCTATAAACAGTACAATTACAATAACGGATGAAATTAATGCATGGACTAAGGAAAGAATAGATGAATAGATGCTTGGCAGCATTGAATAAATTCTTCTCATCTTGAGAAACAAGAAAAAAATAAGATTATTATGTACTGGGTGTTCCGCTTAGGACTATATAAAAAAAAATTCGTGACATTGAAACAACTAGAGGTTATTTGGTATCACAGCTCACCACGAAGCTAGGGGTCCCGGGTGCGAATCCCCTTCCTGGGCATGGCTGTTCTGTGTCCCTTCATCAATTTCATATCATCACTCATCTTTGCTTTTAGACAAAAGTGGCAGAGAAACGAAATAAATAAACCAGAGGTACTGTGAGCTTCTTTTGACCGTTTACAAAAATACACGAACGGAGATACGGAAAAATCATACGCTGTGCATAAGAGTCGAACCTCGGTACTTCCAGTAAGATTCCAGGGAGATCATCGGACCGTCTGGTCGTGCGTAATGTGTGAAAGAAGGAGGAGGATGAAGATGCATGCTGAACTACCCCACCCACTGCTTCTCCTCCTCTTAGTTACAGCATCCTTACTCCTCATCTGTCTTTTTCCTCCCGTGTTAGATTGTTGAGAGAAACTGAAAAGTTGGAGCTTCCTCCCCCTCCATCCAAGTGATGAATGACTCGAGAGAGGAAGTTGGTCTCCCCTCCCGAGAGCACTCTTTGCCCAGCATCCACCTACTGGATACATACGCCAGATACGTCGCCAGACAGAGTTATGACCAGCCTCATATTTAAAAACGACACTTCCCTGCATCTTATCTCTATCTGGAGAAATATCTGTCTGCTCCTACAGCTTAGATGGAAGTAATCTTTAAAAGATGTCGAGCGCAAAAAAGCATAGCATTGTTTCTAATTCGGCATGATTTAAACTTGTAATTGTTGTCCTTCAATTGTTACCGTTATCTCCAGAAGAAACTATTTTCACAAGTGCGTGTAGTTTTGCTGTTTCTGTCGTGTTCTAATCATTTTGCGGGAGGGGGTCAAAAGTATCAAAACTCCCTGAGGATGGAAACACTATCTGGAAGATTTCGGTTTTCTAGAGCTTGATATAATTGTTGCTGGAGAACTGTTTTGTTATGGAACAAAACTGACTATAACGGATGGCACTAGCGGAGAATAAGAAGTTGAGGTGATGTTTTTGGAGGAGAAATTTCTGAGGTAGGTGGTGGCAACACTGCAGAAATGAGGTTCATGTCCGAGAAGTCCCCGCACTCGTACTTGCATGTAATCCTGTTGCGACCGTGTTGAAAATTGGCCGGTTTTCGGTTGCTTGGGAATAATTTTGTTCGTGGTTGGTACCCCTGCCCTCCCCTGAAGGTTATGTGGAACGCTCGCACATATTCGTGTGCCAGTGATTGCGCCAAAGCTGACGTGAGCGAACATAGTCACAGTGTTGAGGAACGGCTATGTAATATAATCTAGAGGTACGGGGTCTTCTGGGACACTAGTCCAAAAATCCTTTAATGGTAGTAAAATATTCTTGTGAAGGAAAAATTTAATTTGGAGATAAAATAGTTGTGGCGGATGGAAACACTGTTGCATGTAAAAAGTTAAAACCAAATTTATGAGTCTCGGCTGGAAAGAAATGTGTTTATTCTGGATCAATTTGCACAATACGGTTGGAAACACCATTGTTCGAAAGCAAACTTGGGAATCCCTCGCGCGAACACCCTTCTGGAGAAGATTCATATTGCCAGATAGAAACACTGCAAATGAAGATTAGTCAATTTTGGTGCAAAATTCACAGAGACGGATGGAAGCACTGTTAGGAGAGACGGTAGAGATGTGCATCATGATGCTTTTTTCCCAGAGAAAGGGGATATTTCGGAGATGGGGAAACTCGGGAGCAAGGAGTTTGGTGAAGCGGTAAATACAAGGCGCTGCCCCTTCAGCCCCTTCCTAACGACGGCAGGTGGATTAACCGGGACGAAAGGGGAGGGGGAATTGAAAGGGCACCCGTGCGGGAGTTGAAGGTGGAATATTTTGGATACATCATTTCCAGGGCGCTCGGAGACGTTGAACGCCTCGTCAATTTGGAGAATGGTAGGAAGAGGAAACTGGAGATGAGGATGGAGAAGGAGCCGTATCTGGCGATGACGTTCTCTGGAAACTCGTTGGTGCAAGTTCAAGTTACCACTATCAGACATGAATACGTATACTGCCTAGAACTAATCCAAAGGTTTGACGTCGCTGGTTTTAATTGTGATGCGAGTAATGGTCCTGCAGTATTCGTAGACAGTGCATTGTGTCTAATAATACGCAGGCCCATGTGCCGTAGTCTTGTGCGCGACTCCATGCGCCGTAGATTTGTGCGCGGCTCCATGTGCCGTGGACCTGTGTGCAGCTCCATGCGCCGTGGACTTGTGCGCGCGGCTCCATACGCCGTGGACTTGTGCGCGCGACTCCATGCGCCGTGGACTTGTGCGCGCGGCTCCATGCGCCGTGGACTTGTGCGCGCGGTTCCATGCGCCGTGGACTTGTGGGCGCGGTTCCATGCGCCGTGGACTTGTGGGCGCGGTTCCATGCGCCGTGTGCTTGTGGGCGCCTCCATGCGCCGTGTGCTTGTGCGCGCCTCCATGCGCCGTGGACTTGTGCGCGCCTCCATGCGCCGTGGACTTGTGTCCGCGGCTCCATGCGCCGTGGACTTGTGTCCGCGGCTCCATGCGCCGTGGACTTGTGCGCGCCTCCATGCGCCGTGGACTTGTGCGCGCCTCCATGCGCCGTGGACTTGCGCGCGCGGCTCCATGCGCCGTGGACTTGTGCGCGCGACTCCATGCGCCGTGGACTTGTGCGCGCGGTTCCATGCGCCGTGGACTTGTGCGCGCGGTTCCATGCGCCGTGGACTTGTGGGCGCGGTTCCATGCGCCGTGTGCTTGTGCGCGCCTCCATGCGCCGTGGACTTGTGCGCGCCTCCATGCGCCGTGGACTTGTGCGCGCGGCTCCATGCGCCGTGGACTTGTGCGCGCCTCCATGCGCCGTGGACTTGTGCGCGCGGCTCCATGCGTCGTGGACTTGTGCGCGCGGCTCCATGCGCCGTGGACTTGTGCGCGCGGTTCCATGCGCCGTGGACTTGTGGGCGCGGTTCCATGCGCCGTGTGCTTGTGCGCGCCTCCATGCGCCGTGGACTTGTGTCCGCGGCTCCATGCGCCGTGGACTTGTGCGCGCCTCCATGCACCGTTGACTTGTGCGCGCGGCTCCATGCGCCGTGGACTTGTGCGCGCGGTTCCATGCGCCGTGGACTTGTGGGCGCCTCCATGCGCCGTGGACTTGTGCGCGCCTCCATGCGCCGTGGACTTGTGGGCGCGGTTCCATGCGCCGTGGACTTGTGGGCGCGGTTCCATGCGCCGTGGACTTGTGCGCGCCTCCATGCGCCGTGGACTTGTGCGCGGCTCTATGCGCTGTAACCTCGTGCGCATGTCCATGCGATGTTTCCTTATACGCAGCTACATATGCTGAAGTTGTGAACACAACTCCGTGCGATGTATCCATGAGAAATGCAGTCGGTTGGTTAACTAACAGAAGTCCATTGACAAGTTCTAGTTTAAGTTTTATTATTTAGTGTCGCTTTTCTGCCATATTTGGCTAATTTCGATCATGGAAATGAGTGATGATTAAATTTAACTGATTAAGGGAAAATCACGAAGAAGAACACGCCCAGACCTGCACTCGAACCCGGGAACTTCAGTGTCGAGATCCAAAATCGGCCACGGAGCTTGCACATTTCGGTCCACCTAAAGTGAGGGCCACTTTATTGCGAACAGAAGTGTACAGTCCTTTTCTACCGCCCTGGATACCAGTTTCTAGCTGTCGCGGTTCACGAGATCTCTACACCAGCATCCAGCTGTTCATCATTTTGGGGGGGGGTGGAATGGGGAAAATTAGATTAAGAGAACGGCAGCAGAACAACTCTAAGATCAGCCTTAACTCTTCCTTAACCAAATTGAGAGCCCAGCCTCCCTCCCTCCCTCCCCTTCGGCAGTTAATGCTTCAACGTCCCCTAGGATTATCCCAGCCATACATCCCCGATCCTTTGTTTTCCGTGCGAAAACGTCTTCATCCCGACAAATTTGAACGCCGGAGCGGATGATCTTGAGAGAGCATGGGTGGGGGTGTTGGGGGAGGGAGGCGAGAAGTGGGAAGATTTATAACATGCTCGGGAGTGAGTTATGGAGCCGCGTCAGGGATGGATTATTAATGATTTGTTTGAAAATCTTTAAAGCGATTTCTCTCTCTCTCTCTCTCTCTCTCTCTCTCTCCAGCTTGTCGATAGATCCGTTTTGCATGTGAAGGAATAAAAGCTTCAAGAAAACGTGAATAGATGAGAAGGAGGGTTGAAAGAAAGAGAAGACTAATTCTTCACCTGAAGTGGAAAACAATAATTTATTCCCTGGATTTAAAATACATACACACACAGCAATGCCCTTGGTGCCAGCCCCCGTGGCAGAGTGGTTAGTACATCGGGCTACGATCACAGGGGTCCCGGGTTCGAATCCCTGGTTGGGCATGGATGTTTGTAAGTGTCCATTCGTCATATCATCACTCATCTCTATCTTTGCAGTTAGCCAAAAGGTGGCAAGAAAGCCAAGTAAAATGAAGAAAATTAATCAACAAATGCCCTTGGATAGCGTGTGCCGCAATAAGGCAAAGAGTGCAAGGATCTCATCCTAACGTGCTACGAAGGCAGAGGTTCCAGGTTCGAACCCTTACCGGTTTCAAAATTATCTGGATCAATATACCTTCGGGTTTCTGAATGCCAAAGAGTTAATCAAGTGATGGCTCGGTTCCGGGATCGAATCCTCAACAGGCCATGCTGTTACTTTGTGGGAATTGGTATGGTTGATTCTACGATTAGGGGACAATTTATAGTACCAGCTCTGTAACCATAGTTACTAAGCTTGTGGAGTAATTCTAAAAATGTTCCCATGTTCTAAGTATACAGCCCTTCATATTCCACCAATTGTAATGAAAATGTATCAATGCAATTTGTGATTAGCATGAGCGTTCCTGGCATGGCATATTGAGGTTTAAGTACAATTCCTTCCCAATTGTGATGTGGATGTGTTATCAGCACGGCCAGATATTAATTTGAGTTCTGGAAAGAAGGGATATTATTTGTCTTTAAAATAATAGTGCATATGGCAACACTGTTTCAAGCTACAATGCCTTGGAGGAATTTTGTTTGACGGATTGGATTACAAATACTTTTCTTCTGAAACCAAGATCAGTACATTAATTTGTCTTCACTAGCATAGCTGTGTCCGAAAGGTACAAGATACAGACTTGAAATAGGGTCTTGACGGAAGTGACGTCACCTAATACAGTTCGAAAGCGCATAGTACAAAAGTACACAGCTCGCGCACGGATCGTTGCTGACTAGCTTACATGACTTCCACACTCGTTGCCCATTTGCATAAAATCACGGAGTTAGAAAGCCAGCAAAATGGTTTAAATATACGTTATGGGCGAGCAAGTTGTTGGTTGAAGTTCTTGTAATGTGTGGAAATGTATGTGTAAGAACATTTGAAAATGCTATGTGATTTCTGTGGTGAAAAGCATTTGTTTAAAACTTGGAAAACCAACGTATCCTACTGATCGTATTTGGCGCTGCAGTCGAATTGCAATTCGAGAGACTTTCACTTCCAGTCCACGACTTCAAGACCTCGCTGCAAGATCATTCTCGGAGGATGCTCGCTTTATGTACAGTCTTGCACCTTTCGGATACGGCCTAAGTACCGGGTGTCCCAGAAGTCTTTCCCTGATTACAAACTTTATTCATATCCGCTATATTCAAGGTAGAGATGTGAAAGTGGTGCCAAAATGTTGGAAAACTAACCAAGTTTATTTGTTGCAGGTTTCAGTAATGTGGCTGTAGTGTAGCAGTGTCAGTGCCAAGGAATCCGGAATTAATGCTCTTGACATCGGGTGGCATCTTTCCATACAATGTTTCTTGGACTTGACAGGATTTGGGAATGAAGATAAATACCAACTTATTGATGGCAGATATTCTAGACGAAAGAATTCTGTACATTTGAAAGTTCCTCTGCACTGTTATTGGTGACCGGGTCTCGTGATACGAGAGGACATGCTGAGCTTTTTCCTGATTTGTGAACATTTCAGGTTTTCTGGGCACTGACACTGCTACACTACAGCCACGTTACTCAAACCTGCAACAAAAAAACTTGGTTAGTTTTCCAACATTTTGGCACCACTTTCACATCTCTACCTTGAATATAGCGGATATGAATAAAGTTTGTAATCAGGGAAAGACTTCTGGGACACCCGGTATAATTCAGCAGATTAATGATAAAATTAGAATTTACTCGGATGATTTGAAATCAACCCAACCCAACCCAACCCTAAGGACAAAAATCAACGATGATTGGTTTGTCATTAGCATGGATAAAATTGCAATTTTCATGGAGAATGAAAGTTTCAAATTAAGTGAAAAGTTATTAGTGAAAAATTAGTTCTGCTGCCTACATAGCATTGAAAGCAGCTATTGCACATCAGTATCAAGAAAAAAAATCATAACTTTTGGAATTTTTTTCTGAGTCAAAAGTGTTCTTAATTTAGAATCGTCCAGGTACAGCAACAACACGGCTGTTGAATGTTTACTGAGGAATCACGTCATCTCGGCAGCTTCATGCGCTTAGCAGCTCCGGCATCCCTCTTTACCCTATGCCCTGTCCCAGATAACTGTGGAGCAAGGCCGCACATAGCGTCAGAGAAGCGAGGGAAATCTATTGGCCGGAGCGAAGCAGAAGTCACAGATGGGAAGGCTGGTAACCGCTTCTCCCCACTCAAAGCAATTCCGTTCCTCTTTACGCGTTCATTGGTGGAGCCGTCTCGTGTCACTACTTGCGCAGACACTTGTTTTCGTTTGCCTGCTCCACAGTTAGCTGGGACGGAGTATAACTGACCAAGTCATCTTGGCGCCACCCGCCCTCTATCCCGCTCTGTACAACATTAGGGTTGTCGTGAATGACGTGTGGAGCCTTTGAAAGCCCAAATGGCAACAGGTGTGATATCACAGAAATCAAACCATTCATTTTGGACCACCTTGTGTCTCAGTATTGTTAAAACTGTTGCAGACGGAGAGAAATTAAAGGGTTCCCTTCCTGCTGCGTTGAACCGAGGAGACCGTTATATTTGGTCTGCGACGTATGGCCCGCCTGCCTGGCGCCAGACGCAATCGACCCAGCGCCGTGCTGATTTCCCCCGAGGACAGACGGCAGGTATCGAACCTCGAGCCTCTGGTAAACGCAGATGTCCTGTAGGCCAAACCGACTGGGACACTGAATTTCTGCCAATTGCATCTCTACACGATATTTCATTTTCGTTTTTTCCCCAGGGTAGTTTTTTAAAACTTATACAGTACAACCTCGATTTTACGTTTGCGGTCGTCCATACCGTTTTCAACGAGGATGTCTTAATACAGTCGTGTGATCGATTTCTTCGGATTTTTATCTTTAGAATTTCACGAAAACCTCTAAAAAAAAGACATTTAGCTGTCACACTCCCAAGATTGTGTTCTATACAGTATAAACTGCACTAAAAGTTGATTTACAACGTTGCTTTGAACGAAAAGTGCATTTTTCAGTCATAGAGCCTCGTATCTATCTGAAAACATTGTTATTTACAAGTATTCTCGAATTCTTTTTCAAGCATCAATTGTTGGCAAAAGGTAAATTGCAGATAACAAAATAGTTGCAGTATAAAAATTGTTTGTATTTGTAAGGAAGTGAGCACAAGACTGTTAAAACCTTTTCAATCGAAACGCTCACTTCTACAACACCCACCGTTAATCCTACGCTCGCCACCATGTTGTTTACATAGTCTACAATTTCTACGCATAGAGGCACATCACTGTCAATTTCGGTACACTTACAAACCTAGTTGTCAAACCTTTTGTGAAAGGTTTATGCTTATAGTACTGTCATTTTATTTAAATGAGATTCCACGTTACTTTATAGTGGGAACTCTATTTCAGATAAACGTAAAACCAGACGTATTAAATTAGTGAGTATTTTGGATATTTATTAGCATATCCCTTGTTTACTTTAATTTTTGCTTGCCTTTATCCTTTATTTTAAACCAGCACGGTCTCACTTTTTTGTGCTATTTTCCCCGCATTCTGTTAGCGCCATCTATCCGCCCGTTAAGGAATTACGAGCTGAAAAGCGCGCCACGTTCAAGAGAAAAAGCTTGACAGGTGGCATTTAGCGCCATATCTTCATTCACTGTGTCGTCATATACGTCAACCGAAACCTCTGGCAAATCCGAAAGCCTGAAACACTTAAAGCCCCGTACGTATTCATCAGCTTGTTGTTTCCGACAGGATTATAAAAGCCACAAAACACTCACCCTAGCTCCCAGACGAAATTCTTTCAGACCGTTGCTGGAAGAAAAAAAGAGGGAAAGGTACGTTGAGGGGGTTGACTACATGAAGCCATCTTGTTCCAGCTTCCAGTGGAAACCGCTGGCTAAAATTCCTACAAGACAGCACCAACAGATAAATGGTGTTTTCCCACCGTGTACACGAGGTGCTACGCGCAATCTGTTGAATTTTTCCCCACGCAGAGGATAATGACAAAGGAGATATATCGTCAGCGTATGCGACGTTTAGGAGTCTTCCCGCTGACGTCTTCGACAGGAATTTTGTGTGAAGGAGCGATATATTGCAACCATTCTGATTTTCCTTCATGTTATTTTCGTCCGGGATCGTGTCTGTCGACGGCTGCGATTTTCCTAATTCGAGTTGCCCCTTTCGTCGAACCGTTATGCATTTTTTTTGGTGTTTTTGGCAGCGTTTTTAGTGGTCGATGGTAGGCGTGAATCAATGGTGTCGCTTGGTAATTTCTTTCAAGTGGGCTCAAGAGAAGAACTATTTGCAGGTGGGTTTATCGTTAGTGGTGGTGGTTGCTAAGATTCGATAATTATTCCTTTGTTTGGCGAAGAAAAGAAGGAAGAGGCAGGAGGATAGAGAATGATTTTTGGAAGAATCATGGAGAGAACCAGGGATTGAGAAGAGGTTTAGGAAGAAAGGCATCGAAGATTAAGGGATAGTCAGAGAGAGAGGGGGAAGATTGTAGATTTAGAAGGTCAGAAAGAGAGAGAGATTGAGAAGAGATCAGGGAGAGAGAATTAGTGATTTAGAAGAAGATCGGACAGAAAGAATGAGAGATTGGGAAGAAGATTAGAAAAGAGAGAATAAGACTAAAATCAAAAAGGAAGATAACGGAGGGTTAGGAAGATCAGAAAGAGAAAGAACGAAAGATTTAGAACAAGAAGGGGAGACAGAGAGAGAGAACAAGATATTAAGAAGAAGATCAGAGAGAATGAGAAATTGGGCGAAAAGACCAGAAAAGAAAAATAGAGAGAACAAGAGATTGAGAACAAGATCAGAAAGAGAAGAACGAGAGATTGAGAAGATGATCAGAAAGGTAGAGAATGGGAGATTAGGAAGATGATCAGAAAGGGAGAGAATGAATGATTGAGAAGAAGAGGTGAGAGAAACGGAGAGAAAAATAAATTGAGAAGACGGTAGAGAGAGAACGAGAGATTGAGAATATGTAGAGAGAGGGGGAGAGAGAAAACGAACGATTGAGATCAAAGAGAGAGAGATTGAAGGGGAGAACAGAGAGAGAGAAAGATAGATTGAGGAGAGGGGCCGAGGGAGAGGCGATAGATAGAAAAGGGGGTCAGAGGGTGAGAGATATTGAGGATTTCAAAGAGAAAGAGAGAGAGAGTGAGAAGGGGAAACGAGAGAGAGAGATGATAGAGACCATCTGCATTCGGCAAGCATGGTTTCCAAACACTCCCGACAACCGCCCGTGTCACAGGTGGTGGAAAAGACTTCCGAATTATAGCCCCCACTATATATTTCCTCCCTTTGTCTTTTTACCGAAACAAGAACAAGCAAAGGAAGAAGAGGAGATCGCCCTGTTGCACGCCACTAAATTGAAGTCCAGCGAACAACAAAGTTTCGAAGCAGGTGGTGCTTTCGCGTGAAAGAATCTCTCCCTCGGGACATCCTGATGGAGCCTGGAAGAGCAGGAGAAAGTACGTGGGTATGAGGGAGAGGCAGGGACGCGCTGGACATTGTCTCCTGTCAACGGGATAAAAAGTGTCTGGATTGGGGACAGCTTGCTTATTCTGAAGGGTCCAGTGGCGGACAGGCATGATCAAGCAAACTGGTTACAGCTCGTCTAGACATTTCCATATCGGCGTTTTCATTTCAAATCAATTGTAATGTGCATCTTTGGATGAGAGCGGGATAAAGCTCTTTTCGAAACCTAAGAAAACACTATCCCGGGAATCTCCGGGGCAAGGTCGCGCATAATGACAGAGAAGGGGAGAAAGGTAGTGGGTGGAGGCTGCTACGCCCCTTGGGGGGTACGTACTTAAATGTTATTTACCACGGCTACAGATATCTTAAGCTTAAGAAAGCGTTTTATAGCCAAGAGGATATAGTTAAATGCGGATCTATATTCTGAGAACTATACAAAAATACAGAAGAAAATATATATATATATATATAATCGAAAATGCTTCTTCTCCTTTGGTTATCAAAAAGGCTTCTTCTTCTTTGATTATCAAAAGGCTTCTTCTTCTTTTATTACCAAAAGGCTTCTTCTTCTTTTAATATGGAAAAGGCTTCTTCTTCTTTTATTATCAAAAAGGCTTCTTCTTCTTTGATAATCGAAAAGGCTTCTTCTTCTTTTAATATGGAAAAGGCTTCTTCTTTTATCAAAAAGGCTTCTTCTTCTTTGATAATCGAAAAGGCTTCTTATTCTTTTAATATGGAAAAGGCTTCTTCTTCTTTTATTATCAAAAGGCTTCTTCTTCTTTTAATTCATTATCTTTCTTTTTTAAAGCGTAATCTTATTTATGCGCTCGCTTTCCCCGCTTCTTTGGCAAACAATACAAGCTATAGTTGTAGAAAGAGTAGGGTCGACTAAACTGACAATAGCGCCACCTCCTATTGAACGACCAAAGGGGAAATAACCAGGATCGCTAATAACAAGCGCTACCAATGGCCCAGTGCGACTAATAAAGAGCGCAACCGAAAAGTGCTTCGGGGCGTCTAATTTGACACAGCGCCACCGGGGACAAACAACCAAAACACTGACGATGTTCTCCTCGTCAGAGAAATAAAAAGAGAGAGATTTCTGAATTCGTTCGCTTACTTAATAACTTTCCTAAACGTTTCATGTGCGGCCATATTCTTAATTCTTTTAATTTACTATATACAACATTCTATTTACTTCTTTTATATTATTTGAACTCTTCTTTTATATATTTCTCAATTTACTATAATATATATAACCCCTCTTCTCCGCTCCAAGTTTTTTATAATTTCCTTTTCTCCTCTTTATATAGCGTGCTGCCATCTCTCGTCGATTCCGAGAAACAATTCCAACTTGCAACTTTCATTGTGTCATCGAAACTGGCACGTGACAAGGCGAAGCAGAACACGCTCCTGCAAATCGCTGTTAGCTGCATTTCCTTTCCCCTCCATGCAATCCCAAGCCTTCTCGAGTCACTGCTTGCTTTCGTTCGCCCGCTCCAGAGATTCCCGGGACATAGTATAGCTACGCTGTTCTACGTTACATTAAGTCTTATTCAAGGTCCAGTCCTATCTAGACTTCATCATGTGACGTTCCCTAAGGGTAAGGATTACCACGTCACGACCAATCTCTTTAAGAGATAATTTATGAGACACTTAAAACATGGCTCAACCGAACCTTCTCAAACCCTATAAAACGTATCCACAGAATGTCCAAAGCATTATTCTCGCTTTCCTTCCATTATTTCTCTTTTTCTTTCCATGTGTGTTTATTTTTTCTGTTATACATTCTTTCTCTGTTACACTACCTACTTCTTTGTATATTCTCTGTTCTCTCTCTCCATCCCTATTTTTATATTTATTTCTCTCTTCCTTCCTATGTTTCTCTATTTTTTTCTTTTCTCTCCTTCTTCCATGTTTCTCTCTTTCATCTTCTAATTTCTATTTTCCTCTTTTCTCTTCCCTTACCCCGTTCTCTTTTTCAGCCTGTTTCTTCCTTTTCTTTCTATCTACGCCTGTTTCTCCCTTCTCTTTATTTTTCCTGCTTGTTTCTCCTTTTTTCTGTTCTGCCTGTTTCTTCCTTTTCTTGCCCGTTTCTTCCTTTTGTTTCTTCTTTCTGCCTCTTTCTCCCTTTCTTTCTTTTTCTGCCCGTTTCTCCCTTTTCTTTCTTTTCCCTGCCCGTTTCTCCCTTTTGTTTATTTTCCCTGCCTGTTTCTCCGTTTTGTTTCTTCTTCCTGCCTGTTTCTTACTTTTCTTTCTTTTTCTGCTGTTTCTTCCTTTTTTCATTTTATGTCTTTCTTCCTTTTCTTTCTTTTTCTGCCTCATTCTTCCATTTCTTCTTTCTGCCTCTTTCTTCCATTTCTTTCTTCTTTCTGTTTGTTTTCCCTTTTCTTTCTTTTTCCTGCCTGTTTCTCCCTTTTCTTTCTATTTCCTGCCTGTTTCTCCCTTTTCTTTCTTTTTCTGTCTTTCTTCCTTTTCTTTCTTTTTCTGTCTGTTTCTTCCTTTTCTTTCATGTTTCTGCTGTTTCTTCCCATTCTTTCTTTTTCTGTCTGTTTCTTCATTTTCTTTCTTTTTTCTGCTGTTTCTTCCTTTTCTTTCTTTTTTCCTGCTGTTTATTCCTTTTCTTTCTTTTTTTCTCCTGTTTCTTTTCTTTTATTTTTCTGCTGTTTCTTCCTTTTCTTTCTTTTTCCTGCTGTTTCTTCCTTTTCTTTCTTTTTTTGTCCTGTTTCTTTTCTTTCATTTTTCTGCTGTTTCTTCCTTTTCTTTCTTTTTCTGCTGTTTCTTCCTTTTCTTTCTTTTTCTGTCTGTTTCTTCCTTTTCTTTCTTTTTCTGTCTGTTTCTTCCTTTTCTTTCTTTTTCTGTCTGTTTCTTCCTTTTCTTTCTTTTTCTGTCTGTTTCTTTTCTGCCTCTTTCTTGAGTTTTTTTTATTCTCTCATTGTTTGTCCCTCTCTGCAAGTGTGTGATTCTTCCATTACAATGATTCTATTGTAGGCTATTTTGAGTGGGCTACGACAATTTTACAGTGACCTAGAACTCACCCTGTTTCCCAACGGCAATAACAATCGTAAGTACGCCACTGGTCCAACTTATCTTTTGCAGCAAGAAGTGCGTCCAAGATAAGCAGAATTAATGTTCTCCATGCTTCTGCAGAAGTGTTCTGCTGTTGCTGCTCGGGATGATATAATAAATATCCCGGGTGACTCCAGTTTCGCAGATCATCACGCTAACCGCTAGACCACGGCGGTTTTACGCAGTGATCCGCAGATGGCTTTCCAGATGAATGATGCAGGGTTTTGAGCCAAAAACTTAAACGAATCTTCCATCTCGCAAGAGAATAGGACACTCTTCTGTCCGCATGATGAAAAAGTACTACCCCTTCCACACACATTCATATTCAAATTCGGGGAGATGTAAACAATTCTTCTTTGGTGTCTCTTCTCTTTCTCCCGTCTCTTCTCTGAATGTCTTGAAGAAAAACAAGCATATTCTCAGCCGCCACCCCCTTCCTCTCACACACTTGGAGAAAGATGGAGTATAGGGAGAAGAACGGTCTCCATGCATGATCGAAGATCAATGTTTGTTTTGGAGTAAGCTGTGACGTTGCTGTTGGTATCGGTACAAACTTTTGAGGATGCTTCAAAAATGGTCAGTAGGCAAGCTCTGTCGTAAAAATAAGCTGGAAGTGCAAGCCGGGGCAAAAGTCCGCGTTCGAATCTTCGGAGAAATACTTTAGTATTTGCAAGCATCACACAAGTCACATTGTTCCTCTGCCGACCTAGATGGCGGAGTGGTTAGCACAGGGCGCTACGACGTCAGGGATCCCAGGTTCGAATCCCAGGCTGCGCATGAGCGTGTCTTTGTGAGTGTCCCTTCGTCAATATCATCATTAACCAAAAGTGACAGAAAAGCTAATTAAAACAAATCAAATCAAACGACGTTCCTCTGTTTTCTTTTTTGCCTTGCAGCAGTCTCAACTTCTTGACAACCTGTGAATTATTTTTGTCTTTTGTACAGTCGCGAAATGTAGTACTGCTTCTTCTTAACTTCAGTGTTCTGGCAACCTTGCTTTTCGTCTTCCCCTCGGGACGCAACTTTATGATGCACATTCATTGGCTACGGCTGGATTGCGCACACTTTTCCGGTTTTATCAGTGGTATCTGATAAGCCGTTGACAAGCTGTCACAATGTACAGGATTGCGCACAAATAAATGAGGCGATGTTGTCAGATTTAAAAGGTTCTCAAGCCGTTCACACTTCTGTTGTGTTTGAGTGTGTGGACTTACATGTGTTTTTGCTGGAAGGGTAGCATTAGATAGGCATAGAGGATGAACCTGATTGGTGGACTAGAATGTAATGGTTGGTGTATATACCGTCACGAGCTTCGATTGACAGAAGTGTTTGTTGTGCAGTCATTACCCTAACCTAACCTAACTTAACTTTTAATTTGAGTAAATTGGTATGAAAATTGTATCTTGGCTTGCTACATTTACTGGTCAAATTATATTTTTTATTTAATCCTTAAGAGATTTACTATTTTATTTCTAATTTCTCTCCCTCTTTTCTTGTCTTAAGGAAAAAACAGTTTTGCGCACAGAGTTTAAAGCTATCAAAGTGGCAACGTTCGATCAAAATCTGTGCGCAAAACAGGTCAGTGAGATGTGTGCGCAATTCTGGATGTAAAGTGTGCGCAATTCAGTTGCGGCCCATTCATTTGCACGGTGGCTTAATTTAAAAGCCGCTGGTTCTTAACTTAAAAGTACTGGCAACACTACATCCTGTGTTGTTCTAAGGATTAGAATTCTGTTGATGCAATGCAATCCTTTCAATTCTTAATCATTACATTTTCGAAAACATGCTCAATGAAAATATTTATGTACAATTCGCCTACTCTTGCTTTTGCCCTTGGGTGTACACACACTAAATTTAGCACTGAAAGTTCTGGCAACCATGTTCTAGTATGTTCAACTTTCATTTGTGTAGTCTCTAAATTTAGAATTTCTTCCTCTTAACATCAAAGTGCTGGCAACCATGCTTTTAAGAGTGCAGAATTTGTATATTTTCTCCTCGTATGTGCATAAATGATTCGCAGCACTTTGATGTTGAGATTTTAATAGTAGAGCCTCAGTCCACACACAAGGGTGTACACACTTTGATTGAGAGTGACGCCGTTATTATCGATAGAGCCCGTGGAATTCAATGAAGTACACGCTGAATTTTAATATTGGAATAAGTAAAAGGCAACCATGTTCTTTTTAGAGTTCAGAACTTACGTTTGTACAGTCTCGTGGTATTTTTCTAAAGTAGTTGTATGATGTAACTAATATTTTTCTCTCCGCAGAAAGGAAGACGCCAGGTCTGGTCTGTTAGGAGGATGATGTAATGCAGTATCTTCTTCAGGTAGGTGCTATTTGAATTCTTAAAATTATTCATGTAGTGTGCAGAGCAGACAGAATTTTTGAGTGTAAAAAATATTTGGAAGAAGATTCAAAATTCCACAAACTTAATATTTCTCATTTAATCTTCGCTTTCTTTTAATGCTATTTCTACAATATGAATCAAATCGTAGAGGTACGCTGAGGAAGAATTAAATAAAATAAAATACATATGTTTGATTGTATTAATCTACACTTTGGTAGGCAAGAAATGTTTCTTCTTTATTGGTTGCAACTGTCAGTGCGCTGAAACAGGAAGGAAATATATTTTATTTGGTTGGAAATATTTTTATTGATTGTATCAAACAGTACGTTGACAGATTTTCACCATAGATGTCGTGAGAAGGGAAGTTTGTCTGTATACATTGTAGAGGGTGCCTACCAGTCTGGAAATCTTGGAAAGAGTTACGGAAATAGCAAGGAAATTTATTGTTTTTTCTGTTTATTAGTAGTGTACCAAAACTAGGTAATTGAAAAAAAGTTAAATAGGAAAAGCAAGAAATTTTAGATTTGTTGTGGACAGATTATTCTTTAGTTTGATATACTGAGTGCTACAGTAGAAATTCTATATTTAATACTCCGGGATAACTTTTCATGTTTTGAACTAATTTCATTTTAATCATTAAGTGGCTGTTGAAATTTACCACTTTCATCATGTTGCATTATTTTGTGTTGAGTTTCGTAGATATTAGGATTAATACATAAATTACTGAGTTTTACATAATAATGTATTATTTATGGTATAACTGTTATGATGTTTCACATAAAAATAATTCCTTGTTAACCATTAGTCAATATGTGGCAGGTATTACGTAAAAGCGCGCCCGACAGTCAGTTTTTTGTTATCATTTTTACATGTGAATATTTTAAAAGCTTCGTAAAGTGGGATTGCAAGTGTAGTGTTTACCTAAATTGTAGTGACCTTCTTACACACATGTTTACATCAGGCGCGGCTCGTGCATTATTTTCCTGGGGGTTCACCGCAGTCATATGACACATACTCAGTTTCCGCAAATATAGATTTTTTCCGGAAACAAAGGGATGGGGCTTAAAATATTGGTACATAATTTTTTCATAGACTGAAGTTTCATAGTAGAGGTGTGCGTATAAATTTAGGGCTAAAACTAAGTACAATAAATTGTGCATATATGAAAGAAATTTCGGGTTTTATGGACGTCCTCAGGATTTGTTTGAGCGATGGGAAGCAAGATTATTTTTTTTTCCAGGGGGGACAAACTAGGCATATTTTTCCTTGTAATAGGACCGTTCTCTAAAAGAAACACTCCTTCAGTCCCTGCAACGTCTTTATAATAATCATCATAAATTACTGTGACTGAAATGAAATTATATGTGTGTAATAAATAGTTTTAGGTTGACATTAATTTTTCAGGCGGGTGTGGCCCCTTTTCCCCTTCCGGACGTCCATGCCTGCAATTATAAAACGACTAATCACAATGGTCCTACAATTATTAAAGGGAAATGGCAACCAATGGCATATGTGTACTAGAAACCTGAGAACCTTTCATTGGAATGTTACAGCTTTTTTTTCTATCTTCAATTTTGGAGTTGGTCGCTCGTATCTCTAATTTTCTTTCAACAGACGAGAGGGTATGTTTCCGTTAATTGAATGCATTTTAGCGGTCATTTCTTACCTGCGCAGACAGCAACACCTACAATGCATCAAATGACGTAACATCCTTTGGAGCATCAATATTTTGCAACTACTATCCAAGCACTTCGAAAACTTACAACCTTGGTTTGAGTTGCTGTTTTAAGTCCACTTTATGCACAGTAAGGCTAATCGGGACTGGACCTACAGTTTAAAGTGGGATCCGAACCACTTGTGCCTCCACCGGGTATCGAACCCGGGACCCTTCGATTACAAGGCAATGACGCTACCACTGCGCCATGGGGGAGGCCCACTTACAACCTTGAAACATTGACACCGACATGGTTTGTCACGTCTTCCTTTCTTGTCTAAGATCGCGCCATTCTTTTACTTTCAGATATCCGAAGTGTTTCCATCTTTAAGGAAAAAGTCTGAATGCATGCACGAGTTATTTTAGTAATGTATTTCTTTTATTTTAATTCATCGTGTCTAATTCCAGCTTTCATTCATTTCTACTCATCCTTCTCTGCCACAATTTTACATTTATACCAAGAAGTTCGGCACAAAAATGATTCAAGAGAGAAGATAGAATATGTAACGAATGCGCTTCAAACTTGAACCTCACAGGGCAACACTGGAAGGGAGGAACCAGCTGGGCCTCACTCGCAGCGCGCAGCGAGGACGGTGCCTTCTGGCTTCTGCTGTGGCTTCTGAGAGAGCACGAACTGCGCATGACCGTTGGTTGGAGATCGAGGTTTCTCAGTATCATCTGCCATGTATTTACCTATATAGCTGCCCCGAGCTTCTGCCTGCCGCCCGAACCTTCCCTATGGCAAGAGCTCTCCTGTGGGGGTTCAGCTGAGGGTGTCTGCACGAGGGCGGCCGATTCGCGGTTTCTCTTTCTCAGCAAAAGAATTTGCCGTGTTACGGACACACATTCATGACTTCTTGTGTAGAAATTTTAGCGAAAAATTGCAAAAGGTAAATACATTGTTTATTGTCCATTCTCGAGGTAAATGCCGTATATTACTGGGGGTTCACTGATCCTGTGCGCTATAAGGCCAACCGCGCCTGGTTTACATACATGAATTGCCCTAATGGCTTGGTCTGGAAATGTCTTGCTTTTGGTCTGGAAAATTCGGGAAATTTCATTTTTACGAAATTGTACACACACTGATTGTATTACTGGCGATAATATTCTGAATTATTGACATGAATCTGGCACGGACTCTCTCGTGGGCGTAACTTGGGACTTAGTTTTAAGGGGGCCGAATCAAACGGGGCCTAATTTTCAGGGGCCAGAATTAAAGTGGGCCTAATTTTGATGGGGCAGAATCAAACAGGGCTTAATTTTGAGGGGGTAGAATAAAACTGCATAATTTTGAGGGAGCAGAATCAAACTCGGCCTAATTTTGAGGGGACAGAATCAAACTGGGCATAATTTTGAGTGGGCAGAATCAAACTGGGCCTAATTTTGAGGGGGCAGAATCAAACTGGGCCTAATTTTGAGGGGGGCAGAATCAAACTGGGCCTAATTGTGAGGGGGTAGAATCAAACTGGGCCTAATTGTGAGGAGGGAGAATCAAACCTGGGGCTTAAGTTTGGGGGAAGAGACTCAAAACTTCCATTCCATAAAAACAGCGTCCAGGATTATTTGCGAAATAACTGACGTTTGCGAAATCACAAATATTACTCTCTATTACTTTGCTGCTTAGGTATCCTAACTTGTAAATTTTAATAAACCCGAAAATTTGGGAGGGGGGCACTTCCCCCTCCATTGCCTCCGCTAAGTTACGCCTATGGACTCCCTGAACTTGAGAAGGGAACAGACTGGATATTTTTGTCTCAATTATTGTTTCGAAAATTTCTGACTGAAATTACATTCGTATGTCTGGAACAATTCGTGTTTGAGTCCCGTTTCTATTCCACTTTTACACTCTCTTCTGGAGAATGTAGAATCACTAGTGTTTCACACGTGAACCAACGCTAACTAATAGCTCGATGTCAACTTCCGTTTGCCTAAAGTTTCAAGAGAGACCGCGCACTTAATTTACTCTGTTTGCACTTAATTACATCACTTATTTGAACTCCAGTCAAGCGAGAGCGCATATTTACACGTCATTTGGAGGAAAAAAGTGAACAGTATTTGCGTTTGGTCGCCCCAAATGTGCTTAATTATTCGTCGGACGAAATGAGTGTCTTGCTAATGGGGGAAAACCATCCTATTTAAATTGGTGCAAAGCTCCTACCGCCGTCTCCAACTCGCAGACGTGGCGCTTAAGGATTGTAGACGTGGAGAACTATAGTAGCTAGTTCTATAGTTCTCCAAGGTTCACAAGAGGGGCATGGGCGTCGCCAGAAATTTTCCTAGAGAACGTTGAACCAAAGTTGTCAAAAGTAGCCTGATATAGACAAGTGACATATGCAGAAGTTTGTCAGAGGGGTTAATTTTTAAAATTATTGCATTATCGGTATTTTATTATTATTATTATATTATTTGTAACGAACCCGAGAGTTGAAGGTTTTATATTTGTAAGAAGTTAAGATTTTTAAAATGTTTGTTACTTCAAATAATGTGCAAGTTGTCAGACAATTATAATTAGATTGATACAGTTGTAGTTGGAACTTTTATATATGTTTATAAATACGTCAAAATCTGTTCGTATTGACGTCACTTTCTCATCTCAGCAGAGGAAGTGGACCCACCTGAATGTTTCTCACCTGGCGACAGACTGATTTTGGAAAACAGGTGAACGGGAAGAATCAATAGGAAGTTGGAAACTGACAGAATTCAAGAATAGATTTTTGGGTTTTCGAGTTTTCTTCTTGCCGATAAGTTGAAAGTAAGCAATTAATTATGTACTTTGACTTTCGCTATATGTGAGGGAATTGGCCCAACGTTAGTATTGAATGTTCTAGTGTTTTATTGGTAAGCGATTATGAAATATACGCGATTATAAAACTGCGTTTTAACTTTGAAAACAGTGTTGTGTTTCTTTTCTACCCAGCAAGCCCTGACGATTTGCAAATATTCTCATGTTCCCGACTAAAGGAGTAGCGGACTAACTTTGTGACGACTGGTGTACCTAGTTTAATTTATTTTAGTCTCCAATAAGTTTATTATATGAATAATATAGTACTTGTTACAACCAAGATTACATAATAGTTACTTCTAACATTAGTAGCAGTAGCAGTAGTATAAGAAGCTTCAAAACGCGTGAAGTTACAAATTAACAGAGTATCAGTATTGCAATCTATGAAAGTTTCATACCAAATTCGATATCTCAAGACCATTTTTATACAATCACGCAAAATGAAGTGAAATAAAGTGCTTCGTTTTTAAATTGCCATAAATTGAAAAAAGTAGATAGAAATTTCCAGGGGGTCAACCGACCGGTTTGACCTACCCTGCCGACGCCCAGGTAGAGGGGTGAGATGGTAGCCAAGGTCCTACCACAACTATAGGTGGCGAGTTGGGAAAATACAGAGGTCATGGTGTTTCCCCTTTGTGGAAAATTAATGTCAAGTTAAGATTATATACTTCACACATTAATTTCAGTCTCAGTAATATTAATGTTTTATTATAAATTTGGATGTTGCAGACACATGATAACGGCGACACTTGGGACCTAAATTTGGGGGGTAGACAAGTTGTCCATCCAGCACTATTTTGCTAAGTAGCTGTTACATTTGAGAGTATAAAAATTACTCTTTATGTCTTTGTTCCTCAGGTCCAAGGAGGTTAACAAAAATACCCCGAACTTCTAAATTTTAATTGCCTGAAGGTTTTTTTAGGAGGGGTCGAGCAAGTGACCCCCACGAAGTTACGCCTATGCTTCAAACCGAAGAAGTGCTTGTGGAGGGCGCAACACTATTGTAGGGGAAAATGACACCTCGTTTGACCCCTTTCTGGCTTTACTGTGTCTTGTATCTTGAGCGATTCATATTAGTTTCAATTCTAGTTTCACTGCTTCCAAGGTAATATGGCCCTTTAGGAGTTGGCAACCTGAATTCTTAGGAGTTGGCAACCTGAATTGTTAGGAGTTGGCAACCTGAATTGTTAGGAGTTGGCAACCTGAATTCTTGGGAGTTGGCAACCTGAATTCTTGGGAGTTGGCAACCTGAATTCTTGGGAGCTGGCAACCTGAATTCTTGGGAGCTGGCAACCTGAATTGTTGGGAGTTGGCAACCCGAATTGTTGGGAGTTGGCAACCTGAATTCTTGGGAGTTGGCAACCTGAATTCTTGGGAGTTGGCAACCTGAATTGTTAGGAGTTGGCAACCTGAATTGTTAGGAGTTGGCAACCTGAATTGTTGGGAGTTGGCAACCTGAATTCTTGGGAGTTGGCAACCTGAATTCTTGGGAGTTGGCAACCTGAATTCTTGGGAGTTGGAAACCTGTATTCTTGGGAGTTGGAAACCTGTATTCTTGGGAGTTGGAAACCTGAATTCTTGGGAGTTGGAAACCTGAATTCTTGGGAGTTGGAAACCTGAATTCTTAGGAGTTGGAAACCTGAATTCTTAGAAGTTGGCAACCTGATGTTTTATAAGTTTGCAACCTGACTACCGTTGGGATGGCAACGTGGCTTTCTTATGGACGTCAAGAATGTGCCTAGTCTTCTCCCTTCCTCCATACTCTAGAACCAGGTGTCATAGTGAGATAGCATAGGTCTTAGACTCAGCATACGCCACTGCCCTTTCCTTTTTGTCTACTGTAGTCCTACACGACATCCTCATCAATTAAATGAGTAATAATTAAAGCTTCTGCAGTCGTTACCTTACACGCGTCCCTATTCATTTAGGGAAATTACTTTGCATCAGAAATGGACCAACACCCATCATGAGAACGTCGTGAGCGTTTTGTGACGGACCCTCTTTATAGGCTGCTCCAGTGGACTGCAGTTCCATGTAACAATCACCGCCCAAATGTCCCCACAGCAGTGAATGTCTAACGGAAACGTTCACAAATTACAGTGGAAGGTGAGCTTTCCCATCGTAAATACATCTCAGTTTCTTAAAACAAGCCGGGATGGAAAATTTTTTCTTCCCTGAACGTATTTTGTTAGGCACGCTTTATGTGCGCACCTGTGCAATCACATGAACTCTTCCTTTTCTCCCTTGGTCAATTGTGGGAGACCGAGCACCAGGCACGAACTCCTGGTCGCGAACACAAAAGTTATGGGGTGAGACCTTCTTAAGGTAACGAGCAGGAAATTGTCTTTTCTGAGCCACGGATCATTTCACTTTGTTCTGCTTTATGCTTTCTTACGCACGCTAGCATTACGTCACAACGTTGCAGGGCTATATCGAGCACCTTTCTTCATTTCTTCGTCGAGTGTATGCTGGTACTTCAGCACCTGATGTCTTCAAACTCTTGCTAGGAGACTACGACATCCAGCATCTCTTCCGGACTTGGCAAGGATGTACCCTTAGGAATGAACTTCTCGGTAAAACTGAGTGCGCATGCGTCGCTGTGCACGTTTACTTGTGCGCATATACTCTTTTGCGATTGACCCGTATTACCTCCCGTGCCGTTTTAGGTTCCCCTACCAAACAAATTCAGCCTGAACGAATTTAAACGTGCACGAACAACTTAAGCATCTTCTTTCGAACCATTACATTGCAAATTAGTACACTGGAACAAAATGGTCAAAACGTTTAATAGTTGTAATGTGTTTTTATTTTTTTATATAATAGTAACACATGTTATATGTACTACACAAATAATCTTCACACGACGCTCCGTCTGACAGTCATGGCCTGCCCAAAAATATTGCCCCACTGCATCCTATCCTCTTTCTGCATTCTCCAATTTTTAGTTTTCTTCTCCTTAGGTCTTCCTCAGCTTTCCAGTTCTTCTGTGGTCTTCTCCTTAGTTTACATAAAATTTGTTTCCATTGTGGCTATTCTTTTGACGTTCGAGCTTCTTTCACACGACCAACCCAAGCTGTCCTATGGGATTTTATTTCTCTCGCTATCATCTTCTGTTTTATCAGTGCATCTATTTGTTTTCCATATAAACTCTGGTCCTTCAATCAACTTGTTCGGTTCAAATATTTTTCTACAAAATCTTTCTTTAAGAAAATCAGGAGCCGTTCAGTTTACTTTTTTAATGGGATTTTATTAAAGTACTAAGTTTTAACTTAGGTTTTTTGTACGAGTTGTTAACTTGCTGGCGAACACACACTTAGGTAAAAATGTAATCACATACTAATATTTCACTGACTTGAGTTGTAACTGTGGTGATGCACTCCAAAACACAGTGGCGCGCAGTCCTGAAATGAGAGAATAGCTATGAGGACGAGACATATCATTAATTCAGTGTTACAAACTGAATAAAATAACATGTAGCTATCTCGTTGGGGAGATGCATCGACCCTTTTAAGGTGAAAGTCAACAATTATGAGTGTAATTTGAGGAGTGGTCGAGAACTTTACAGGGGGAAGGTCGGCCTTCAGACCTTCAGACCACCCACTTAAATACCTGTACACGCTGTGAAAATTTGTCGCAGTTGCATGTGCGAAACCTTGCATATTTTCATAAAAAATAGTGCATTAAAAACCCTCTCAGGGCATGTTCTCCCCGCCCGTAGTAATGAATTAAAAGTTGCAAAATTAAATTCCCACCACAATTATGTAAAATTATGTTCATGCATGTGGTTTCATGTCGACGCGCGCATAACAGGTCCACGTCATAAACCATGAGTTTTGCACATCCATGCACTCTCGCGGGGACTGTTCTAGCTTCTCATTAAAAATTCTTCCGCGGGGTGTGCGTCGTTTCATGCATTTCTCCCTACCATGTTTGTCTTTACCCTTTCTTCTTTTTTCCCCTCTCGCTCGCCTTTCATTTCGGCTAGCGCCTGCAGAGCCATCTAGTGCAAAATTGATGAACCAGTGCATGCGAGAGGGTAGCCTTAATTCTCGACTCGGGTATGTCCCTTCTCTGCCGTTCTGAGCGTTGAACAGGGCAAGTGTTGGCACGCGTAAGTGTAAGCGATGCACACAGTGGAGTCGTTTCCCTGTTCGCTTTCGGACTGTCAGTTTCCTTCCTTGCTTAAGTCGCCCTGAATCCTTGTTGCGTTTTGTTAGTCTATGTGCATCGCCCTGTGTGTTAGGCGCTGTTTTCTGACGCCGGAACAAGTACAGTGATAACGACGGATAATTTCGTTCCGGTGGGGGTAGGGGAGGGATGTTTTTAGATATGTTTTATCTTGGTGGCCATAATGGATACAAGGATATCTTTCTTTTCTCCTTCTTCCTTTCTCTCTCTTCTTCTTTCTCTTTTTTACATTCTTTATTCCTATTTCTCTATTTTCTTGTTTCTGATTGGTTATGCATGTTGTTTAGTGCCAAATTGATTAATTAATTTTACTTCGCTTCGATGAGGACTATGAAATAAATGAAGGGGCAGTCACAAAGAACACCCATGCCGGGATTCGAACTCTGTACCAGGGTTGTTGAAGGTCCAGGAACCCATAAATTTTAATGGGCTCTATTGGATTCCGCTGGAGGACCGGAACCTTTTTCTCCCACAATTTTAATTCGGTCCAAGTTGCGTGTTGTTACATTGAAAAAAGTTCCTGGACCGAATTTAAATTCATCCGTAAAAAAGGTTCCTGGACCGAATTGAAATTCATTCTGGAAAAATGTTCCTGGACCGAATTTAAATTCACCCGTAAAAAATGTTTCTGGACCGAATTGAAATTCATTCTGGAAAAAAGTTCCTGGACCGAATTTAAATTCATCCGTAAAAAAAGGTTCCTGGACCGAATTGAAATTCATTCTGGAAAAATGTTCCTGGACCGAATTTAAATTCATCCGTAAAAAAGGTTCCTGGACCGAATTGAAATTCATTCTGGAAAAATGTTCCTGGACCGAATTTAAATTCACCCGTAAAAAAGGTTCCTGGACCGAATTGAAATTCATTCTGGAAAAAGTTCCTGGACCGAATTTAAATTCATCCGTAAAAAAGGTTCCTGGACCGAATTGAAATTCATTCTGGAAAAATGTTCCTGGACCGAATTTAAATTCACCCGTAAAAAAGGTTTCTGGACCGAATTGAAATTCATTCTGGAAAAAAATTCCTGGACCGAATTTAAATTCATCCGTAAAAAAGGTTCCTGGACCGAATTGAAATTCATTCTGGAAAAAGTTCCTGGACCGAATTTAAATTCATCCGTAAAAAAGGTTCCTGGACCGAATTGAAATTCATTCTGGAAAAATGTTCCTGGACCGAATTTAAATTCATTCTGCAAAAAAGGTTCCTGGACCGAATTTAAATTCATCCGGAAAAAAGGTTCCTGGACCGAATTGAAATTATTAAATATGTAAAGGTTATACACTGTCTAGAACTCATTTACTTTCGCTGATTTTCTCTCCCAGTCCGGGATTGAATTTATTTACAATTACAGACCAGGCTTGACCGATTAAAAGTTGCCTTCTAAAAATGTCCGGGAGTACGTTTTACATTGGAATGTCACACTGCGGTTGTAGAAAACGTAGCGCAGGGAATAAATCAAAGCGATGTTGTTCTCTCGTGGGCCAGATTCAAAAACTCCCATGTCGAAGAGTTACTGTACATAACGCAATGGACTATTTGGCGTCACATTGAGTTCAAACAAACCCGTCACGTGTTGCTCCGGCATCCGATCCAGGAACCGCAGCCAATAGGAGCTATGGATGAGGTAACGTGAGGCTGCTGTGTTCCCAGCAGATATCACAACAGGGAACGCCAGTGCTGCTACAACCAAGTGAAGGAAATTGCGCGAGAGAATGGGGCTACATGGAGAGTGGTAACGTGACTGCAGCGTTTGCGTTTCGCCCATTTCTACCTTGTGCCTTAGATTCTCGAGACTACCAGCACCTCGATTAGTCTTTCATGCTGACAAGTGGATAATTGTTTATCGTCAGGTCCGTATTCGATCCAAGTTGCCTATTGTTTCACTTCAATACGGAACTTGGACCCTATTTAAACTGATTCGGAATAAAAAGTTCCTGGACAGAATTTAAATTGATCGGGAAAAACGTTCCTGGACCGAATTGAAATACATTAGAGACAAAAAGGTTCTTTACGGTCCAGAACCCATTTACGCTTGCTGATTTTCTCTCCTGGACCGGAATTGAATTTATTTAGAATTCCTTTAACCTTCAACAACCCTGCTCTGTAACCCTAACGTCGTGATGCGCTGTGCTAACCATTCTGCCATAGACATAGCGGTCGACATAACGAAGACACAATCGCAAAAAATATATGAACGACACGACACGAGCCCCACAGAGTATTTGGCGTTCAGTCCAGCCGCCAGAGCCTCGCTAGTCTGCCAATGCAGTCTAGGGTGTATTATGTGGAATCGAGGATGATATTTGTGTGTCTTCACAAAGACAGCCCCAAGTACTTAATGTAGGGCGTCTTAATTTTTCTCAAATGCGATAGTACTGGAAAATATTACTTGTTGCAAAAAAAGTCTTTATACGAGGGCTGCTGGAAAAGTTTCTGCAAACTACCACCAACAGTGGCGGTAGTGTTCCGCTACTATAAAACTCGGAAGAATAGACCTTTTTTATGTTTAAATTATCTTTCATTGTTTGTTTAAGCCTATTCGTTTATTTTTCGTAGCATTTTGAAGAAGTAGTTTCGTGTGAGAAATGGAAATTTCTCGTGAACACTTTCGGGCAATGCTTTTTATGATGTCAAATGTAGTTTAACACCGAAACAATGCATCAAGCGACTTCATTTGGCTTTTGGGGATGAAGCACCATCCAATAGGACTGTGCAGAATTGGTTTTCTGAATTCCAGCATGGTCGCACATTTCTCAGTGATGAATTTCGTGAAGGTCGTCCATCCACGTCTGTTGTTGCCAGTAATGTTGATGTTGTGCTTGAAATGATTGATAGAAATCGGCATGTGACATACCGTGAGATTCAAGCATCCTTGCGACAAGGTACGTGCTTATTTCAATTGTAATTGTAACTGTAATTGTGAAAAGTGGAAACATTACAAAACACGCTGTTTCTATTACGGACTTCCTGTAACGCAATTTGCAGGGACCTGTTGCATGAAGGGGCGGCCGACGCTCTGGCGGTAAACGACTGAAATAACCTCCCTGTAGTTTAAAAGCACTATGAATATGTGATTTTAGGTATATTTTGCAGAAAAGTGTGCTAAAATAAATACGCGAATTTTGGGGGAAATAACACCGAAAAGTTTTTTTAAAAAACACCACTTTTAGGGAAAAATTGCACAGTAAGTAACCTTTTTTAAAAAAAAATATTTTTGTCTAATTTCGAGACTATGCTTACCAGGCACTAGTGCCAGAACAGCTCGTGTAGATCAGAGCTTTGGCGGAACGTGTCTGGTAGCACAACGGAAGATCCATCAGCTTTCCTCGTCTGAAATTTGTCATCTCCCATAAAGGACATCTCGAGGACAGACGCGCGTATGTGTGTGTTCGGAGGCATAAGTCTCCAGACACCCACGACCACACATATCATCCGTTCTCTCTTCTTAATAGAGCAGCCAGGAGCGAGCAACGGTCAATATTTGCTGATAGCTCCAAGTTCCACCAAACTCCCACTTCAAGTCTAGATCGATTTTGTCCCCAGAAAGAGAGAGACGGAAGACGCCTTCCTCATTCAAGTCTCCGCGGGTATGTCTGCAGCGGGAATAAAGGCAAAAATAGGAAATTTCGTCGTCGCGACGATGTAGGGACCTTGGAGGATGAGTAGTGCGGGCGTCCCCTCGACCCGCCCGGAAACCGGAAATAGAGGAAGTGACGTCACGTCAGGACGGGATGGGAGGGGGAAGGTAAGTGCAAACGCCAATCGGACGTCGCCCTCCTATGCAATCCCTGTTCAAACAAGGTTACTCAAATATGATCGATGTTCTCCTGCGCCGGGAGATTTTTCTATTTTCTTCCTCCTCTTCTTCTTCCTGTGTGTCTGCGTTGAGGAAGATTTTGCCGTCTGGATGTTCCGGGAACTTCACCAACTCGCAGAGGAATCTCTACGTTCCAGGGTTTTCATTTAGAATTCATTCACAAATATGTTTCCGGTTGGGTGATTCTGCAAGAAATCCTGTTGCTTTGTTATGTGGTTGACTTGAGGGTTTGTCCAAGATTAAGCCCGCTTCTACACAGATTGGGATTGGACCTACAGTTCAAAGTTTGAATTGAAGTGACTGCAATTTGATTCTGTTGGGAGTCTATTCTGGCAATCCTTGATTACAAAATGAAAAATGTTAGAAATAGTATTGTACAGGGTCCGGCAGAGGAGTTAGACGGTTTTGAAATGTGAATGACACACTTAATTTTCAAAGGTACAGAAATGTATTACTACAGAAATACAGGTTATTGTATAACATTTTTATTTACCACGACAGTTCGTGTAAAAAAATGATGCCTTCAATTTACTTCTATACACATTCGAAGGCCTTTTTCCTTTCCTTTTAAATGACCTACGTAAGATCTTGAGTCAGCGCTTTGTCCGTTTGAACAATTGAAATAAATTCAAATCAACAATCGGCGATCCGGTGAGAAGTTGGTGGCCTGATTAACTGTTTGTCAGCCCAGTAAGCGTGGAGCCCTGGAATGTGCAACATCGAGCGTTTGTTGTGGAGGGATTCTTCAAGACTGGAGATTCTGTATTGAAAATGCAGCCTTTTTCGACGTCATTTGCATGTGGCACGGCAGGGGGGTGTACCAAACCGCAACACCATCCTCAGGTGGGTGCAGAACTTTAGATTGACAGCATCAGCTACGAATAGGTCACCACCTGGCCGTGTTCGAACCGTAAGGTCACCAGAAAACATAGGACGAGTAAGGGAAGCTATCGTTAGGAGCCCAAGACCGTCTGCCAGCCAGCATGCTGTAGAGTTGGGGATCTAAGATAGCTCTGTACAAGTAATGTTACATCTGGATCTGAAATTTCACCCTTACAAGATTATGCTTGTGCGGGAGCTGCATGATGATGGCTTTGTCAATCGTAAAAGATTTGCTGAACGGATGCTCCAAATGTCCGAGGAAACTATTATTCTTACGAGTGACGAAGCACATTTCCATTTAAATGGATCTGTAAACAAGCAAAACTTTAGATATTGGATTTAGATATTGGTCAAAAGAAAACCCGCAGGAGTCCATGCTTACTGGGCTGACAAACAGTTGAGAAGGCCACCAACTTCTCACCGGATCGCCGATTGTTGATTTGAATTTATTTCAGTTGTTCAAACGGACAAATCTCTGACTCAAGATCTTACGTAGGTCTTTAAAAGGAAAGGAAAAAGGCTTTCGAATGCGTATAGAAGTAAATTGAAGGCATCATTTTCTTTTTACACGAACTGTCGTACTAAATGAAAATGGCATACAATAACCTGTATTTCTGTAGTAATACATTTCTGTACCTTTGAAAATTAAGTGTGTTATTCACACTTCAAAACCGTCTAACTCCTCTGCCGGACCCTGATGGAGGAAAAAGTCAGAAACAAGTTAGGACCTGCAACTATACTCTCTCTCAGAAGCCTCTGGAGCAAGCGAAATAAAATAGTGACTCTATAGGATTCCACCAATGAACTCGTGAGAGGGAACGATATTGCATGGAAGAGCCACGCGACCGTATCTATCAGCAGTTTGAAACAGCGCACACTACTTTGCTCCGCCCCTTCTCTACCGTTACGCGCCCTTGCTTCACAGATCCCCGAGACAGAGTGTAGAACGACTCTAGTCTATTGGAGGAGTTCTCTTACTCTAAATATTGACCGGGCTAAAGTAGCTGCAGATAGGAGACAATTAACCACCCGTTCACGAGTCAGTGAAGTTAACCAAAAATCCAATATGCTGGCAAGGCAGAATTTTATTATATTTTAAAAACATAAACTAAACGTTACGTTTCAACCTTCTAGCAAGGTCTTCTTCAGATTCTGTACCAAATACAAATGAAAAATGGTACAAAACAGGAGTTGTTTATCTGGGATGAGGGTAAGCAGATAGGAAGGGAGAAGCGAGTACTAGTGAGAAAATGGAAAGAGGTCAAGGAAATGAAAGGTGAAGAAGACACAATGAACTGGAATGGGGCACTGAAGATAAACAAAGAATGGAAGAAGGCGTTAGAAAGAGTGGAAAGGCCAAAATCGAAGGAGGAGAATAGAAGGAAGAAGATTAAAAAATGAAAGAATAAGAAAAAGGATCGTGAGATAAGGAGTCCAACCACGTTGCAGATGAAAGGAAATGTTTATCTAATTTGCCTGTCAGGTGAAACAACAGCTGACGGAAGAAGGCCACCTGCTGGAACACCTGGAAAGGAATGTTCCAGATAAACAACTTTCTAATATTCTCGTGTCTGGCGGGGAGTGATAGGCTATATATACAGGGTGTTTCTAAAGGTCGTTTACAACGCTTGGGAGGTGATTCCTCACACGAAAACAAGCAAAAAGTCTAAGTTCCATTTTTACGACTGAGGCTTCGTTTCCGAGATAGGAGCCTCGCAAAAGGTGACAAAGTGATCGTCACACCTGACTGGGACGAATACTATCACAGATAGAGAGGCGGTTCCAAGGGAACCATAAAGAAATCGTATGTGCTCAGTCCGGAAGTCACTATGAAAAGTTCTCTGCACGCATGCGCAATGGAGTTCTCAAAGGAATTGGGGATTTCCAGCAAGAAGAATGCATGGAAAAGGTATGTAACGCAGCAAGAAGGACCGTGACAATGAGAAATGTGTTAAAGATAACATACCCCGAACTCAAACATCAAAACATGAGCACGGAATACAAAATCCGAAAAGCTGAGCACGGTTGCATACCCCAGTTACATGCGAGGAATGAACGAATCATGTCATGTGGCATACGAGAGACACATTACTACACCAGGAGGAGGGAAAGAAAAACACAATATCAGATGATTACGACAATGTGTATTTTTACACGCGACAACTACGTAATATCCCCCCCCACACACACACAACAAACAACAAATGCTACAATGTCTTACGCACAGACAGTGTGTGTCACTGTACAACAATTGAAGATGTCACTTTCACCACACACAGGGGGTGGGGAGCAATACCAAGAGTATTTTCACTGGGATTTGCCGAGGGCGATAATCACGGACGGTTTTAAAAATGTCTGCCGTTCACGTCTACGCAGAGATGACAGTGACGAATCAAGGATTGTCGACTACGAGCAAACAAGTCAGGTGTATCTGCTACCGTCGCGGCGGCGACGTTGATGCGAGCAACGAGGTCCTCAGCTGATGTGACAGTTGAGTCTTATACGAGGGTTTTCATTTCTCAACAGAAGAAAAAACTAAAGGGTTGAGATCTGGCGACCTCGGTGGCCAAAGCACAGGCTCATCCCTACCAATGAACCTATTGCGAAACTCGTCATGCAGAAAATGTCGTACATTACGATCGAAATGAGCTGGTGCCCATTGTGTTGGTATCACATTTCTTGCCGCAGTGCCAAAGGTACGGTCTCCAACAGTTCAGGCAGAACCTCACTAAGAAATGCATGATACGTGAGACCATTCAGGCGAACAGGGAGAATGTATGATCCAATTAAATGATCATGTACTATCTCCCACCACACATTCACTGAAAACCAGTGATGTTGATGGGCCACAAAAAGTGCATGTGGGTTGTCAAACTCCCACACAAAACTGTTTCTACTATTGAAGACATCCATCCTGGTGAAAATGGCTTCATCTGTCCACAATACCTTTGCCCCGAAGTGAGGGTTTGTGTCCAGCTGATGCAAAAACATTGTCAAAACTCCATACGAGGGCAAAAGTCATGAGGTAACAGTTCTTTACTTTCTGCAGTTTAAAAGGGTGCATTCTTTCCTCTGACAACACTCGCCAAACATTCACATGAGACGTGTTTCGTGCCCAAGCGAGCACGCGCGTACTGGTGCCAGGATGTTCTGCGACCGCTGTTAACACATCTTCTGCAAACTGATGTGTGCGTACACTCCGGGGTCTTCCAACTTCTTGCCGCGGTGGAAACACTGACCCTGTTTCACGCAATCGACTGTCCACTACCTGAAAGAAGGCGTGAGACGGTAAACGTCTATGTGGAAAGCGTTCTCCATATAGACGCCTTGCCTCATGGCTATTACCACGTTCCTCCCCATACATGAGATGCATGTCTGCTAGCTGCTGGGTCGTATACGCAGCCATCTGTGTAATAGGGAGCTGGAACTGCAAAGTATCGTTTTTGTTTAACACTGGCACACTGCACAAATTAGCCGTATCACCGTACGAACACCACAGATCAATTGTTGCGATATTTGACTTGCCCACTCCACCACGTCAACTTCTTCCAATACAACATACTAGTACTCTTCAATGCGTATTGCAACCTAGAGCGAACTGCTGATCATATCCCAGCACCTGCAACACGACTGGGACGACTGCCGGAGAGAACCAACCCTTCGAGCTCCTCTAGCGGGTACAGTAGTCATGAAGGTCAAACGTAGACTACGAGAGCCAGACTTGCCTGCACAACGCCTTCAAAACTGGTCTCTTTTACGTCACAGTGATCGATTGGGAACACTCTTGGTATTGCTCCCCAACCCCTTTGTGTGGTGAAAGTGACATCTTCAGTTGTGTACAGTGACACGCACGGTCTGTGTGTAAGACATTGTAGCATTTGTTGTTTGTTGTGTGTGTGTGTGGGGGGGTATTACGTAGTTGTCGCGTGTAAAAAGACACATTGTCGCAATCATCTGATATTGTGTTTTCTTTCTCTCCTCCTGGTGGAGTAATGTGTCTCTCGTATGCCACATGATATGATTCGTTCATTCCTCGCGTGTCACTGGGGTATGCAACCGTGCTCAACTTTTCGGATTTTGTATTCCGTGCTCATATTTTGATGTTTGAGGTCAGGATGTGTTGTCTTTAATGCATTTCTCATTATCACGGTCCTTCTTGCTGCGTTACATACCTTTTCCATGCATTATTCTTGCTGGAAACCCACAATTCCTTTGAGGACTCCATTGCGCATGCGTGCAGTGAACTTTTCATAGTGACTTCCGGACTGAGCACATACGATTTCTTTATGGTTCCCTTGGAACCGCCTCTCTATCTGTGATAGTATTCGTCCCAGTCAGGTGTGACGATCACTTTGTCACCTTTTGCGAGGCTCCTATCTCGGAAACGAAGCCTCAGTCGTAAAAATGGAACTTAGACTTTTTGCTTGTTTTCGTGTGAGGAATCACCTCCCAAGCGTTGTAAACGACCTTTAGAAACACCCTGTATATCTTCCTGTTTTGTACCCTATTTCATTTGTACTTGGTACAGAGCCTTAAGAAGACCTTTCTAGAAGGTTGAAAGGTAACGTTTATTTTATGTGTTTAAATAAAATAAATTCTGCCTTGGTCAGCATATTGGATTTTTTGTTATCATGGAAACAAGGCTTAATAGTGTTATCAATGAAGTAGTCTCCTCGACGTATCGTAGTTCGTGGTTGGCAGTTCGGCGAATCCCTAACCTAGGGAATGGAATTCGTCATTGAACAACACCATTTTCATTGATTCAACTGGCTATTGCAGATGGAAATGTTGGTGCAAATTTTCTCTGTCTAGGTAAAATCAACATAATGAAACAGCTCGCCGCGACGCCAAGGGTCCCGAGTTCGAATAACGAACTGGACGTGAGTATTCTTTGATCGTCCATTCATCAATTTCATATCGTCAATACTAATCTTCGCGATTAGCCAAAAGTTTCAGAAAAGCGAAGTAAAATAAACGAAATCAATGAAAAATTTGAAGTCTTTTGATGACACACTTCATTAAATTTAAAAAAAAAAAAAACGGACTGTTGCTACAAAATCTTTTATTGGTTATTTTGTACTATATGAACATTATCCCCTTCAAAGAACTCTCCTGCACTATCGATACACCGCTCCTTAATAATCTTCCATTGCTAGAAACACTGCTGGAAATCATTTTCTGAAACCATGTTCATGACCTCCGTCGCTTTTGTTTTCACACATTCTACCGTCTTAAATCTGGTTCCTTTCAGTGCTGATTTGACCTTTGGGAATAAAAAAGTCTCACGGAGCGAGATCCGGCGAATAGGGTGGATGTTCTAACACTGGGATCCCATAATTTGCTAATAAAGCCTTGACTGATAATTCCGTGTGGGCAGGAGCATTGTCCTGATGAAGAATCCATGACTTGCTTTTCCACAAATCAGGTCGTCGTCTTCTTACTCGTCCACGAAGGGCGTCAGCACCGTAATGTATTAATGTTGGTTGACAGTTTGACCTTCGGGTACACAATTCGAATCAATTCACCGACATTTGCAATGTTTGATTCCGTGACGTGCAAGACCGTCCAGGACGCTAGGCGTCCGCGATCACTTCTCGTCACTCTTTAAACCACTCAAACACTTGAGTGCGTGATAAACACCCATCTCCGTACACTTCCTTCAACAAATCATAAGTTTCTGTGGCGGATATTCAGAGTTTCATAAGAAACTTCAGATTGATACGTTGTTCCACTTTCATACTGAAATTTTTTTGCGACGGAACCAAGTTGTACGATTCACTTCGTCCACAGCGGAACTGAGCGCCGCGCAGCCTGGGAAATCACACAGTCGATAGGCAGGATATCACGTTATACACTCATACACCGTTTCACCTTCACGCGCTTGCCGTTCATCGACAGCAACATCAATCCGGTTTTTTTCTAGCCACATCTCGTATGTTGGCTAATCGCAAAAGAATGAAGGAATTCCACCTTTTGCTAATCGCGACGATGAGAATGAGAGTGTTCCTTCATCATACCAACATCAAGGTACACCTATGCCCAGGCCGGGATTCGAACCCGGGACCTCTGGCGTCGTAGTGCGGTGTGCTAACCACTCCACGACAGACATCGGCTTAGTCGCAGAAGAACTACTCCTTCAAAAAAAATTGTTTGCACTTGATTACAAAACTGGAAAAAATGAAAACTTTTGCCAAAAATTGAAAATTATCAGTTTATAAAAACGAAATTTGGGGACCACACTGAGGAAATGACAGGGTATATGAGTTTTAAGGGTTTAGGTGTGTGTAAAAATACCAAAGTTCTCAAGAAATTTGATCTGGTTTGACAATTGGAACAAGTGGGAACATCTGTTGTACATGGGAAAATTAGCGATGAACCTGTGGTTTCGTAATAATGAAGTTTTGAATCCGGGTGTGAGTGATTGATTCGGTGTATTTTACTTAACGTTTCTGCCACTTTTGGCGAAGATGAGAATGGGTGTTGACGATATGAAATTGATTAAGAGACACTAATAAAGAACACTCATGCTCAGGCCGGGATTCGAACCTCTGTCGTCGTAGCCCTGTGTGCTAAACATTTCACCACGGAGGCCGGCCCTTAATTCGGGGAAATTATCTGCACAGGGCAATGTTGGCCAACAAAAAAGGATACATTTTGAGGCTGGTCATTATTGGATCCCGCAATTCGTATGATTAGTATCGGTATTATTGTCTCTCACTCGCGCGAAGACAACCGTCACAGATCCAGCATCCGAGAGAAGAGCAGAAACTGTCTTATCAGCTGAAACTATACGACTGGCCATTAAAACCGAAAGGGCTCAGGCAAAAGCCATTGCAACAAGGTCGTCCTAAAGGACGCGTCTTTTTACTACCAGGGAGGAAGCAGTGTTGCAAACTCACTCAGTATAAAACCACATATTGTAAGTGAGCATCATCGTATATAAATGCATGTTTTTTGCTGTCAATTGAATTGAACACGCAGGGTAATTTGAACATATTTGTCGTATTAGATTAGGACTCGCTGAAACACGAAATTATCTTACCTTCTCTCGCGTAACTTGCCCACCTCTCCCCCTTACCTCCCTTGGAAAATCTTGAATTATTATTATTATTATTACAAATATGGGGGAAGAGTTAATGCTAATGTTTCGAAAAGTTTAATTTTTTCGCGAAGTGTACAATTTCAAGTCTTTAACCTTAACTTTCTCTTACATGGTGTCAACCAGTCAAGAAATTATGCTTATGGTCTAGAATGTTTGCTATTTCTTTTTACAGTATAGTGAATTTACATTGTGAAATACCTGATAAAATGTAATATTTGGAAATCTAAAATTGTATTGAGTTGGGGGTTAAGATTTATTCGCTTTGATTCTAAAGAATTACATTCTTATATGCGTGAAGTTTTGTAAAAAAAAATTAAGTAATGTGGCCATTTCCCATCCAGGTTGAAGCCTGAAGCATTAATTTTTATATATAAGTAAAGCAGGTCTAAATCTATGGTTAAGGTAGTCCAGAAATTTGGATTTATTTCAGTAGACACACTGTATTATTTCCTCCATTTTTTTCATTCGTACATCAATGGGTGATTTGTGATTTGGTGTTTTAAGTCCACTTTATGCACAGTAAGGCTAATCGGGACTGGACCTACAGTTTAAAGTGGGATCCGAACCACTTGTGCCTCCACCGGGTATCGAACCCGGGACCCCTCGATTACAAGGCAATGACGCTACCACTGCGCCATGTGGGAGGCCCTAATATTGTTATGGGTCTGTATATTCAGAGGTAAAGGGAAAATTGGCACCTGCGAGAGGGGATGGTTCTGGCAACACTGGGCACGGCTTCGGGCAAGTTGCCCCTCCATAGAGGCTCTGGTGATGAGATTAAATGGATGGAGGGGTAATCGCAGGCATACAAACAGAACACATGCCCCACAGAGGATTATGCTGGATGTGGATCCAAGTGCCAGAGCCTCATTAGCCTGCAAGAATGCTGCTTTGGAGATAAGTTGATATAACTGCAATTAGAAGCCCCCATTCGCGTAGTGGTAACGCTCTCAACCTTTCATTCCAGTGGTCCCGGGTTCGTTCCTCGATGGAGCTACATTACGCAATGGCGTGGAACTCATTTCAAACTGAAGGTCCGCCGTCGGCCTGTGTATGGGTGTTCTTTGCGAGTGTCCCTTAATCACTTATCCTCATCTTCGCGATTAGCCAAAAGTTGCAGAAAAGCGAAAATGAATAAGAAAATGACACAGCTCTCTTGCAGTTGATACAAGAAACGTTCCGTAAGTTTAATCTTGTCTAAAATTAAATAAACTTACAGTTACTTGTTAAAGTAATGATAGCTTTAACTGAGTTACTTTTCGCAATGAATCACTCTTAATAAGTTAGTTATTGAACAAAGTAACTGAGACTAGCTTAGTTATCTCTACGGCTCGGAAGTTGATGACCTAAAAAATATCAGGAAATGATACAGAATGATATAAAAATATTTAGATATAACCGTTTTCTTAAATCAATGAAAGCTTGACTTTTTTCAGAAATTACACGGAAGTAGTTCAATAATTCTATAAAATCCCTTATTTGCTGGTTTAAACTACCGAAACAAAGGGGAAAAAGCAATTAAGAACTAATAAAGTTTTCTTTATATTTACTGCAAGGTGTAAAGCTGTCAGCTTTACATCAGATTTTTTTTGTGACTAATTTTACTCCAAAATAAAGCGACAATAGTGACCGGTAAAGGAACCTCAAAATAGGCTTCACCCAAAATGTTATGTTTTCTCCAGGGAACTTAAAATTTTACCACAATTAATTATTTAATCCATTGCCGAAGATTTCACTAAAAATGATGTATTTTTGTATTGACCATATTTTTTTATTAATGGTGTACATTTTAGGAAACTTAAATATGGCAAGTTATGCAGAAAATGCATTTAAAATTCACGAAACAACAGGGAAGGAGTAAAAAAAACTAAAAAATATTTAAAAAATGCAAGAGAGACATGTAAAAGCAAAATCAGAACAATATTTTCTTGTCCTGATTGAAGCGAAACGGTCACTGTGAGGAGTAGCATTGTCTTGAAGGAGCCCCTGTTATTTCTATTAAGCAACTTTCTCGGAACCGATATTATCTCAACCCCCTCTCATTGGAAAATACCGAGAATGTCCAAGAATCTTGATGAATTTAAGAATGTAAACTCTTGCATTACACACCTTCCTCCACCTTGGAGACAAGAATTTCCAAACTCAAATGCTTCAAACTCCTCGCAACTATCGGATTCTTCGCTGCATGGTGCGAATGATCGTCCTTTTTTTTCCTCCGTCTTCCAGGTATTTGCAGAATATTGAGCAAATACCACCGGGGTACTCAAGACGCCTGGGTGGCACCTGAGAAGATACCCCGGAGCATCGCTAAGATGATCGATACCTGGCGGAGGTGGATTCTCAGGAATCCTGCCCTCGCTACTCTAGATCGTGGCGTTGAAGAAAATGCCAGTTCTACAATCCCATTTTTTTTTTCACCAATAAAATGTTTTCTAACGTTCACGGTCGTATTTATACGGAAATAATGGGTAAGGTTCTGTTCACTGCAGCTCAAGGGTGGTGGAATTTCAATCATTATTTGTTATTAATAAACAATTTGGAATTACAGTAAACGGCCGTTAACACAAACTCGCTTAAGACGAACACTCGGTTAACATGAACAAAATGTTGGTCCCGGCAGGGATTGCATTATATCTTATAGAAAGTTTTATCAGTTAACGCGAATTTCGGTTACTACGAATTACGGTAACAGTTAGTTATATCGGAGACACTTTAAAATCGGATATTTTGTGTTTCGTATGGTTCGTACTTACCAATTGTGTATTGAGGAACATATTTGAAGGTGCCACTAAGGTTTTCACACGATTAGAAACATTTTTTACACTAAAATAAGCCATTTCTCGAAGTGTTACGGAACGGACGTCATGGTGCGAACCCCACAAACCATTCACGGATAGCCCCACGGACCATTCACAGAAGGTTAGGTTCAGTTAGGTTAGGCAAACAAAGTTAAAAAACGGCGTGGTTACGTTTTCGCTTAAATTGAAGCAACGGGAATTTATTTCCGGCTGAAATAGATTGAAAGATGAAAGAAAATACCTCGAAGAACTTCGACAATGCTACAGAAACTGATTTCCGTAAATAGTTTCTCCTGTAAATTTGAAGGAAAGTGTCTCCGATATAACGAACTGTTACCCGAATTACGAACTGCTTTTTAGTCCGTTGCGTCCTTAGATCTCATTTAACACGAACTTTCAAAGTTTTTCATATTTTTTTTCTGTTGTTCCTCTTGTCGTTCCTCTGCTAGGTATGTAAGAAATCGCTCAACAATCTCTATCATCTTGTCAACAATCAACGTATACAGTATTGTAACCAACAGATTCAGATAAACAGTGTGTTCAAATGTGTTTTTCTATTGTTTAAAACGTAGCCAGTACGAGTTATTTGCGTTCTTGTCTGCGACAGGGCAATATACAGGATTTTTTTTACCACAAAATTGTCTGTGAGTACTTTTTTAAAAGTTAATTACTGTACAGGGTGGCTCAATAAGTCACTTAACACCCTCAGTACAAGGCCACTGCAGCGCGCAACATGGAAATGGTGATGACCAATCGTTATCAGGCCAAGGGGGAACCACATTGACGCCACCCACACGGTCGGCGGCCATCTTGATGTCCGCCATCTTGAATTCAACTTCAGAATTTTAAATGGGAAGGGGGTCGTGCGACATATCAAAATGGGCTAGAATTTCACTAGAAATGCAATGGTGAAGGTTTTCTCGACGTATCTTTAACCAGTAAAAAGTTTTGACTGAATTCTTGTACCAATTTGCTCCTTTTCGAGGTGTTAGAAAAATGCCTTAAAATTTGTTTAGCGCTTCGGTAATGCATCGAGATCAAAGTGACGTCTATGGAGAGACGTTCGCATGCCATTGCACATTATTTTAATCGGATACATCCATGAAGAGCTGTGCATTATGAATGGTTGTCGCGAACAATGTACAGTGTGACGCTTTCATTGAATTAAAAGTCCTTCACAGTGACAAGGCTAATGTTTATGTTCATAAGGAAGTTCATAAACAGAATATGTGACCCTTGTCATCTGATAACTAACTTTGGACAAAAACAGGTTCATAACGTTCCCATAAGTGTTCTGGTGTTCTTCCCTATTGAAAAAACTCTGTAAAAAGTACCTTCTTCCATAAGCAAGGATGAAAAAACTGTTTATTTAACAAATCCAAGTAGCCCTAAGCATTTAAGGTTCCGTCGATGGAAAATTGACTAACCAATCGTGTTCCACACAGCACGCCACACCATTAACTTACCAACACTAACCATTCAGCTTTGATCTGTCAAAAATGGGTTATCAGATAAAAATCATCGAATATTCTGTTTATAAACTTCCTTCTGAACATAAACATTAGCCTTGTCACTGTGAAGGACTTTTAATTCAATGAAAGCGTCACACTGTACATTGTTCGCGACAACCATTCATAATGCACAGCTCTTCATGGATGTATCCGATTAAAATAATGTGCAATGGCATGCGAACGTCTCTCCATAGACGTCACTTTGATCTCGATGCATTACCGAAGCGCTAAACAAATTTTAAGGCATTTTTCTAACACCTCGAAAAGGAGTAAATTGGTACAAGAATTCAGTCAAAACTTTTTACTGGTTAAAGATACGTCGAAAAAAACCTTCACCATTGCATTTCTAGTGAAATTCTAGCCCATTTTGATATGTCGCACGACCCCCTTCCCATTTAAAATTCTGAAGTTGAATTCAAGATGGCGGACATCAAGATGGCCGCCGACCGTGTGAGTAGCGTCAATGTGGTTCACCCTTGGCCTGATAACGATTGGTCATCACCATTTCCATGTTGCGCGCTGCAGTGGCCTTGTACTGGGGGTGTTAAGTGACTTATTGAGCCACCCTGTAGTACTGTAGCAGTGTTTTCTATGATGACATACATAATACGTATTGTAAATGGTTAATGTGTAGAAGGAACTGTATTGCAACAATAAAATTTGAGTCCCCGGTTAGGACGAATTTCTTTAACACGAACTCTTGATTTTTCGGTCCCTTGGGATTCGTGTTAACGAGGGTTTACTGTATAACCAATAACATGAAAATAGGCGGCTGGGCAGAATTGCGTCAACCGGGCTGCGTTGCCTAGTTCGATGGCACTTTCGAGTCCCATTCGATACAGAGCTGGTTATCGTGTGAATTGAAAGTTCGTTAGAGACACACAACTCTACAACGAGATCCTTCATTCTCTTAAACCTCCGAATGCACGGGGTTGTGCTCCGACGTGGCAACAGCGCGAACTTCTGCCACCCGCCAAATTTCATGGCCGTGCGTTTAAGCAACTTGGGTGTAACTATCAGCTTGATGCACATTCAATATTTTACCACAAAAATATTGTATTTAATTGCCTTTAATGTTGTTAAGAGTTGAGCTTAAGGCTTAGCTGGATCTTTGGCAGGGTGCGAAATATCTGCAGATTGGTGGGTGGGGGAGAGGAGCAGGCAGACACACACACACACACACACTATATATATATATATATATATATATATATATATATATATATATATATATATAATTAAATATGTCAATTATTAAATAATTATATTACAAAATATACAATATATTATACCGACTGTCCTTCATTCAAAGTGTAATTGCAAATTGAAGATTTTAATGTACTACTGATGCTATGAACAGTGATTTGCCTAGAGGGGGGGGGGGGGATTGAGAGACATTAAGAAGATAATAAAGGGTGTTTTTTAAGAGTGATAGAACTTTCGATAGGGATAGCTGTCATTTGTTTTGTTTTGATGACATGTTGTTTTGTCATTTCATATCAGTGAGCATTGTCAAATAATCATGGAAAGACTGACGCCGCAGTTTACAAATTGTGGAAATATATTTCCAAAGTCAATGTTCTGTTCGCCAAACGTATAGAGCACTTCGGAAATATCGGTGCTGTCAGTGAATTGACCTCACAAGATCATGGGACCTAACGCCACTGGATTATTTTCTTTGGGATATCTAAAGTCTCTGGTTTATTCTGATAAACCAGCAACAATTGACTCTTTGGAAGCCAACATAACTCGTGTTATTAACGACATACGTCCCCAATTACTTGAAAAAGTGGTTCAAAATTTGACTGATCGAATCCGGTTCATCACAGCTAGTCGTGGTGGACATATGCCGGAAATTATTTTCAAAAAGTAAATGTCAGAAAGTTATCTTTCAAGTGAAAACACAATTGGCTTCAAACTTTTTTTTAAATTCAAAGTTCTATCACTCTAAAAAAAACACCCTATAGTTTCCTGTATCAAATCCACATATAAATGCTATTACGTGTTTTATTAATATATTTATTACTTCGCGGTTGCTAACGAAAGCCGATGAGAAATGGAGAAGAAATAACAAGTCGGTCTAATTTCTGTGTACTGGGGATTGCTGGGTTCAGTGTCCGTTCTTTTTGTATGTTTTCGATATTATTCCAGTAAAGTATATTCGAATCCCAAACTAATTGTTTGTTTGTTGTTAAAGCAAAAGCTCTCCCCCCGGAAGTTTGGTGGGGGGGTGGGATTTCAGGACAAGATCGTTAGTGGGGGAAATTCCCCCCGTCCCCCACCGGGATTTCGCACTCTGATCTTTGGTCGCCGCCAGGGGAGCCGTTTTCAAATTCTCCTTTCCGTTCCAAAAACCGCTGTGATATTCCAGAATCTGAAAAATTACATCCGCTTGGAATATTTTTGAAGAGCATTGATGTGAATTTTTGTGTGGTTTGCTTTTGTCGTTTTCTAGATATTAATAGTTTAATAGATTTATGTAATCACTAGACCTCGGATTTTAGTTTATGAACCTATTTCTTCCTTTACAGGTATCTAAGAAATAATAAGTTTTGTCAGCGTTTCGTTAAAAAACTCAACAACTGATGAAGCTTTATAGTGCCTAAAAAACTATTTTGCTTGTTAGAACCTATTTTAGGTTTATGCGATAAAATTATGCCGTTTTTTTAGGTTTCTATATATTTTTAAAGGTTTTGCAGGATTTTTATGTCACACAGAGGCATTTGCTTTGTTTGGTCGCGAAAAAATTGAATGAGGAACGTGTTTGAAACGTACTTTCTGTTGATTTCCCTTCCTCCAAGTCCATGGTGATTTCTCAAAGCTCTAAGCTAAGCAAAATGTCTGGTGCCACTGTTACCTGTGCACATAGGCGTAGCTAGAACTTTATATTTGGGTGTGCACAAAGAAAAAAATGAGGTCTTGTGCCTTTTTAATAGCATATTTTGCAACACAATCACTTGGCTCTTTAACTGCGCTGATGTTTGTAAAGGAATATAAATTCACTAAATGACAGTGTTGAAAATTTCTGAATATATGTAGTAGAAAAAATCAAATTGCATAGAAATTACACACACACAAAGTGTTCATAAATGTTACAAACAAATACATCAAAATACACGTCATCTATAACAAGAGACGTCTGTCAAAGGGTACAATGTTCTTAAACCCATCAATAACTTCAATTACATCAATAGACAAAGGTTTTTCCTGTTCCACAAATAGCAAGAGCAGGGTTTCCAATCTATCCTGCTTCTGAGTTGCTCTTAATTTAGTTTTAACTTGGGTAAGCTTGGAGAAAGCTCTCTCACACGTGCAGCTTGTGACAGATATAGAAGAAGGGCGCTGCAGTACAGCGTAGAATGCAGTAAATATCTTCCTTCTCCAATGACATAAAAAAATCGAAAATCTATAGACACCCTTTTCATCAGCGATAATGCAGACGTTTGTACAGTGTCTCTCAAAAGTTTTAGGACAACGACATTTTAAACTAGGCAACCCAATTTACACAAGGCGTTGGTGGGTTGCGTGTAGAGTTAGGCTCAAGTTTCAGGGTTGCCACATGCACAATAGATATTTATAAAATACGCGAAAGAAATAAAAACAAGTATTATTGCATAAAATTATTAAAAATATCACTATTATATCGCAAGTGACAGAATTCTTTCTCAAAGGAAAAAAAATTAGGTTCTCTAGTATTTCATCGCTGATGAGTCTACAGAAAGGAAATGAGGTGAGAGAAAACGAGGGGTGACAAATAACAGGAGAAAGAGAAAGCGAAAGGAGAAGAGGAAAGGTAGAGGGGAGAAGGAAGAGAGGATGGATGAGGAGAGGAGATGTAGTGAGGAGAATGAAAGAAGATTATAGGAGAAATGAGGAAAATGGAGCAAAGAAGGGAAAAGAGGAGGAAAACGAGATGAGAGAAGAGGAGACGAGAAGAGGGGAGTGGGGAGTAGAGTAAAGGAGAGAAGAACGAAAAGAAGAGAAGAAGAGTGCAGTGGAGTCGGAAATCTAAGACAGGAAAAGAGATACGAGGAGTGGAGATGAGTGGGAAGGCGATATGAGATAAGAGCAGAGCAGAAGAAGGGAAGAGTAGAACAGAAGGGACTGAAGAGAAGAGGTAGTTGCAGAAAATATCGTCTCAGCGTCAAGAATTGATGCATTGGTCAAATTAACGACTGGAAACATTCAATAACATTTTGAAATGTATTGGAGAAAGTATTAGATTTGTTCAAAATGTCTTTTGGCTTAGTTCAGAGCAAGATAAAATCCTCCATGTAAGATCTTTGATTTTACTTACGATTATACCACTAAAAACATGAATGTAATTTTAATATATATAAGAATTATCCAATTTTTGTCCACTTCTCGGTTCCTCCCCCCCCATCGTTAATTCCAAACTGAATCATTCAGTTTCACACGGCGTGGACAATGAACACAATGGGATAGGTCTAAAACTTACGAAAATTTTCTTCCACCGGAAGGGTTTGAACCTACGACCATCAGATTGACAGTCCTACAAGCTGTCGCTCCTGAAAGTAAGTAGAAGGAGCTGACCAATGTGAAATGTAGATGCAACTCTCCTCCTACATGTAATGTGCAAACTATACTTGTTTGTAACAAAGAAAACGAAGGTAGTACGACTCGGCGAAAACATTTAATGGAGAATGACACATGATGAGAACTTTTCATTCGATATTTGCGGAGGTATCCTTGCATTAAACTCGAGTGGGAAAAGGGGTAAAATTAGTATGTCCTGAATTGCCACAAATATAAATAGTTATTTCATTAATATTTGTCAATGTCTTTGAATCAGTACGCAATTATCGTTAGAGTATCATAATTCACGATCTTATAAATAAAAATATCCCTTTGAATGTGTCTCAATTCATTTATTTGTTTATTCTTTTTATAAATTCCATATGCAGAACAATGTAGCCACTATACACTGCTATTACAAATAATGTTAACATGCTCTCCACACCTAGTATGGAGGATCGAACCTGGGATCGCTAGCAGCCCAATCGAGAACTCTAACCACTACACCACGCCCTTACCTTCGATTAAAACAACAATTTTTAAGTATTCTTTCACTCCAATATTGTAAATGTTGTTGGGTATACATTAGGGTTTATCGAAAAAAAACTTTTGGAGGTCGTTTAGGTGGCGCGCATCGACCTTGAAGTTTTGATCGTGATTTGGTTATGCAACACGCACAACAATTTCACAAAAATGTCATTATTTGGCTATTTCATGTTTTTTTTCTGCATTATGGTCTTTTATTGTTTTGTTTATGGCAAATATGTTACATTCGTGCCTTGGGGGTGGCTTCCTATGCTGTTTACGTATGCTTTTGGTAAAAAATTGTCAATTTGAGGCTAAAAACTCCATTTTTTCTATTGATGGTTTCCAATTGGTTTCGACTGTGTTTTATTCGAAAGTTTTCCGATATAAAAGACTAAATAAAATATTTTGGCTTTCTAATTGCTAACAGTTCCTCAATTACTGTCCAGCGATTCGCTTATTTTCATAGCTTATTATGCTTTGAAAATAACCCAGAGCTCACCACGAGGACTGCGAGCTCCACCCATGTTTGCAAACATAATTTTACTAAGGGGCAGGCCAAGATTTTCTTCTAGTTTTCTCCTAGAACTTTATAGTCACTTTTTGTTCGAAATGTCGGCATATGTTCTCTAGATTCCAATTTCGCTTTGATGTAGCCATCACATGCGCTGGCGCTGAAAACGGAAGAAGCAGCCTCTGTGATAATTTTCACAAGTCGCTCCACTCCTTGTGTGTGGCAGGGGAAGTCTTGATTTTCCGCTATTTGTTTGTTTTTAATGTAGTCATCTACTTCTTCATTTGTAATATTATTGGTCAACGGAGGCTCGTGGAGGGAGCATGAAGCCCAATCAACCATGTCATAGTATTGATCTGCATTAAAATTGATGCGAATTCTTTTGCCTTTTTTCAATCCTCTTGCTTTTTAATTCTTTGCCAGAGGTGTCGGGCTCCGTCAGTTATCGATGGTTCATTCTTGATCCTAAACCACACATACTACATAATGAAGGTGTACGCACCGGTGCTGACGGAGCCCGACACCTCTGGAATTTGATTCATTTGTCCCGATTTCTCCCACACCACTTGAGAGATCTGATTAATAGGGTCACTCAACAAAACGCATTCTTCGTCCATCCTGAAAATCTCCTGCTGGCTTTAATAACCGACCAAAACCCAGAAATAAGAAGTCTTGGTTGGCAAAGAATTAAGAAAGCAAGAGGATTGAAAAAAGGCAAAAGAATTCGCATCAATTTTAATGCAGAACGAATTGCAGAACGATATTCTTTTCCTGTGATACTGCAACAGACGAAATGCTTGTTTACTGACGCAAGTCTCTTGTTCTGAACAGTCTTATAAAATGTATTTGCTGTTGCGTAAGGTAACACGAAATAATGACACCGTTTTGGAACTACCAAATCTACGCAACGTTAGACATAAACAGGCGGAACATTTTATTCATAAAATCACTTCACATTTGACAGTATTAATCAAGAGAGACTCGTGGGACACTGTGTTAAGGTGCTGGACTAAATCCTTCTTATTTTTCTTCCTCGAAGAACAACAATTTTTAAAGTAGAGCAACAGTCGTTCCGCACTTTCTTATTTCTTTTAAATTCTTCCACATTCCTTTAATTGGGTTAGAAATAAATAAAAATATTGCTTGCATTTCTGTCATTGACGTAGACCAGGTCCGTACGAAGGATTTCTTTGAGGGAGGGGCCAGACCCAAATTTATATATATATATATATATATATATATATATATATATATATATACAGGGTGACTGGTAATTCGATGTATTCCCTGAAAGGGGTTAAAGTGGAGACAATTTGCAATAAATTTGACCATATGATACCCCGTCCGAAAATTAGTAGTTTTCGAGATAATCGAATTTCAATTGTTTTTTTTTTTTAAAAAATGACAATTTTCCACATAAAAAGATGAATTGAGAAAAAACTGCTCATTGTATGGAACTTATTTCAGCGTTTTCTGATAGCTAAAACAAATAAGTGGTTCCTTTAAAAAAAAGTTTTTCCCAAATAACAACCACATGTAAGTAACGGGTGGGTCTAAACTTACAAGTGATGATAAAAAAATGCACTCTTAGTTTACTTGGCAACGTATTAATAACAAAAATGGTATGACACGAAGCGTACAAATTACTTAAATTACTTCCTTGAGTCATCAGCTATCCAACAAGGTACAAATGTTGCTAAAATTCACATTTGTGTACAAGAAATAATACTTCATTCATCTTCATGTGCATGGAAACAATGAACAATACAATTAAAGAACATTACACGTCTTGCTCAAAGTGGGCACCTCCGTTACGAATGCAGGCACGGAGGATTTTACGGACATTTGTTCTCGTAACTCGTGATGTGATGGTGTCCTTGATGTGTTAACCAGCTGTTGAGATCCCCTCCCTGAGCTCTTCTTGCGAGTTTACCGTTGTCTTGTCATGTGGCTCCAAATGTAAAAGTCGCAAGCCGCAAATCGGGGGATCGAGCCGGCCAGCGAATCGGGCAGCCTCGGTCAATCCATTTCTTCGGGTAATTTTCATCCAGCCACTGTCGCACGCCCAGGCAGAAGTATGGATGGGCGTCATCAACAATCATTTGATCCAGCCATTTTTCCTGTCCCAAATCTTAAATGGCATCACTTATGAACATTTTTTGAGGAACGGGATGGCAATGTTGTTGGAGGATGTGCCTCTAGCTACAAGATGTGACATGATTTATCAGCATGATGACTGCCCAGCTCGATCCCCCGATCGATTTGACGCCTTGCGACTTTTACATTTGGAGCCACATGACAAGACAACGGTAAACTCGCAAGAAGAGCTCAGGGAGGAGATCTCAACAGCTGGTCAACACATCAAGGACACCATCACATCACGAGTTACGAGACCAATTGTCCGTAAAATCCTCCGTGCCTGCATTCGTAACGGAGGTGCCCACTTTGAGCAAGACGTGTAATGTTCTTTAATTGTATTGTTCATTGTTTCCATGCACATGAAGATGAATGAAGTATTATTTCTTGTTCACAAATGTGAATTTTAGCAACATTTGTACCTTGTTGGATAGCTGATGACTCAAGGAAGTAATTTAAGTAATTTGTACGCTTCGTGTCATACCATTTTTTTTATTAATACGTACGTTGCCAAGTAAACTAAGAGTGCATTTTTTTATCATCACTTGTAAGTTTAGACCCACCCGTTACTTACATGTGATTGTTATTTGGGAAAAACTTTTTTTTTCAACGAACCACTTATTTGTTAGCTATCAGAAAACGCTGAAATAAGTTCCATACAATGAGCAGTTTTTTCTCAATTCATCTTTTTATGTGGAAAATTGTCATTTTTTAAAAAAACAATTGAAATTCGATTATCTCGAAAACTACTAATTTTCGGACGGGGTAGCATATGGTCAAATTTATTGCAAATTGTCTCCACTTTAACCCCTTTCAGGGAATACATCTAATTACCAGTCACCCTGTATATAAAAGAGAAAGAGAGATTACAAAATAGTTCAAATAGTGCAAGCGCCATTGAAAAGTCATGATAATTCTATGTTTAGAAAATAATATATATATAAATTAAATGTTGCGTACTAGGAATTATTATTACAATATAGAACATGTCTAATTGTGAGTTAAGAAAAAAACAATAATAAAGAGACATTCTCGCATCACTAATGCAGTTCGAAAAAGTCGGTACAGGGATTGAAAGTAACGCACTGTCCTGACTAAATCGGTTAATCGGACGTCTGCTAGCCTTGCATTATAAAACTAAAAACCATCCAATATTTCAGACTGAAGTCTCTTGCGCAAGAAACAGATTCATTTATGTAAGAACAAAATTGAAATTTTTACACATTTCTAAAATCGACGATGTTATTTTCGTAGTTATTGATAGATTCACATTTAAATATTTCAGGGTTCGAGGGGGCATGGCTCCCATGTCCCCCCTTGGCACTGGCCTGACGTAGACAGTGGGAGAGAAATTTTGGAGAATCTTTCCATTAAATGTATTATTTAAATCCACCTTATGCTCAGGTAGGTTTATTGACAATCCTGAACTTTTCGTTTAATAGATAATATTTGGTTTTAAACGACGGGAGAACATTGGTCGAATTTCCTTTCTTGCTCTTTTGAGAGAATATATACTTCTACAATAGCAATCGCATTCGGAAACTGTGAAAAAAATGACTTGGTTTTCAAAGGCAGACAAGCTTGGTAGCGTAGCTTGCTCGCGTTCAAAGTGACTCACTCACGCTATTCAAGGCCGCTTCTTATCGCAAAACACTTGTGTCGATGCACAGTGTCTGCACCCAGCATGTTGTAAGTGACCAGAGTCGAATTTTAAAAAGAATCTGAAGAATGATAGATTTCATCAGAGGCGGCTAGTAGTGTTGCCTGTCTCGTCTCGTGGAGTCTCGTGGAAATGCTGTCTCGTCTCGAAAATATTCGTTTGTCTTATGACACATGGTCAATCTCGTCTCGTCTCGAATTTTTAAAAGCCTGCCCCGTCTCGTCCCGTGGGCAACACTAGCGGCTAGGTGGGCACTAGCTCAACATGCAATAGTTTAAGTCATAATTTCTGACAAACAAGAAACCTTATTGAATAAGTATTAGGATAGTAATACGTGTATCCGCTCCTTTTTAACAATGTAAGCTCGAAGACAATCTGTATTCCATTTGTTTATATTGGCAACTTGGTCAACGGGAGGTTATTATAAGGAACTATTTCGTAGATGTTCATGTAACCGTTATATAATTACAAATAAAGTATATTCACAAGCTTAGATATACTAACAAAGAAGAAATAAATTCAGAGTTAAATTTCAAATGCATGTGTATAGAGTAATTCTAGAAGTACAGAGCTATATCAGAGTATTGAACTTATTTTTACAGGATAACGTTTACAATATTGACGCGACAGAATAATTAAGAACTGTTGCTCCAAGGGAAACAAAGGGCGTAGTGTATTGGTTAGAGTTCCTGAAAGCATTGGTTGCGGTCCCAGGTTCGATCCTCCATACTAGGTGATTTTCTCATCCTTTTCTTAAATCCCCTTCTATTAAACAAGAGCATGGTAACATTATTTGTAATAGCAGTGTATAGTGGCTACATTGTTCTGCATATGGAATTTATAAAAAGAATAAACAAATAAATGAATTGACACGTTCAAAAGGATCTTCTCATGTATAAGATCGTGAATTATGATACTCTAACGATAATTGAGTACTGATTCAAAGACATTAACAAATATTAATGAAATAACTATTTATATTTGTGGCAATTCAGGACATACTAATTTTACCCCTTTTCGCACTCGAGTTTAATGCAAGGATACCTCCGCAAATATCGAATGAAAAGTTCTCATCATGTGTCATTCTCCATTAAATGTTTTCGCCGAGTCGTACTACCTTCGTTTTCTTTGTTACAAACAAGTATAGTTTGCACATTACATGTAGGAGGAGAGTTGCATCTACATTTCACATTGGTCAGCTCCTTCTACTTACTTTCAGGAGCGACAGCTTGTAGGGTAGTGTTTACCGTTCAGGACTGTCAATCTGATGGTCGTAGGTTCAAACCCTTCCGGTGGCAGAAAATTTTCGTAAGTTTTAGACCTATCCCATTGTGTTCATTGTCCACGCCGTGTGAAACTGAATGATTCAGTTTGGAATTAACGATGGGGGGGGGGGGGGGGAGGGGAAATATTAAATTTAAAAATCTCAATTTCAACGAACCGAGAAGTGGACAAAAATTGGATAATTCTTATATATATTAAAATTACATTCATGTTTTTAGTGGTATAATCGCAGGTAAAATCAAAGATCTTACATGGAGGATTTTATCTTGCTCTGAACTAAGCCAAAAGACATTTTGAACAAATCTAATACTTTCTCCAATACATTTCAAAATGTTATTGAATGTTTACAGTCGTTAATTTGACCAATGCATCAATTCTTGACGCTGAGACGATATTTTCTCCAACTACCTCTTCTCTTCAGTCCCTTCTGTTCTACTCTTCCCTTCTTCTGCTCTGCTCTTATCTCATATCGCCTTCCCACTCATCTCCACTCCTCGTATCTCTTTTCCTGTCTTAGATTTCCGACTCCACTGCACTCTTCTTCTCTTCTTTTCGTTCTTCTCTCCTTTACTCTACTCCCCACTCCCCTCTTCTCGTCTCCTCTTCTCTCATCTCGTTTTCCTCCTCTTTTCCCTTCTTTGCTCCATTTTCCTCATTTCTCCTATTATCTTCTTTCATTCTCCTCACTACATCTCCTCTCCTCATCCATCCTCTCTTCCTTCTCTCCTCTACCTTTCCTCTTCTCCTTTCGCTTTCTCTTTCTCCTGTTCTTTGTCACCCCTCGTTTTCTCTCACCTCATTTCCTTTCTGTAGACTCATCAGCGATGAAATACTAGAGAACCTAATTTTTTTTCCTTTGAGAAAGAATTCTGTCACTTGCGATATAATAGTGATATTTTTAATAATTTTATGCAATAATACTTGTTTTTATTTCTTTCGCGTATTTTATAAATATCTATTGTGCATGTGGCAACCCTGAAATTGAGCCTAACTCTACACGCAACCCACCAACGCCTTGTGTAAATTGGGTTGCCTGGTTTAAAATGTCGTTGTCCTAAAACTTTTGAGAGACACTGTACCAAGTAATGACATTTTCAACTTCTTACAAACTTCCGCTTATTTTCTCCTTTATTGAAATATCTGTCTTTAATTCTCTTTGATTAAGCAGTCCATTAGGGTGTGCCTAGGCATACCCGGCACACCCCGTAGCTACGCCTATGCCTGTGCAATCCAAAGTGGTCTGATCTGTGTGGTCTTGGTCACTTTCGCGTCACTTCGGTGCTTTGTGGCATTCACGCCTTGCAAACTAACATTTCAGCATTGAAGTTTGCACCACTGACTATGTTTTTGTTGAAAGATTATTTTCAGCATATAAAATGATCCTCGCAGACAAAATTGTGTAGTTTGACTGTGGATAACATGAAAAAGGATTGTTGTCTAACTATACGGCGAAGAGTGGATTTTAAATGCAAATTTCCAATGGTAAGTTGTGCCATCGCCGTAGGGTTAGGCAACACACATAACGTTATGCAAGGTAGTGCGTATTTCAGGATATAGGTGTCCCATTTTCATTGCCGGTGACTAAACCTAATCAGGAATTTTGAACTATTTTAAGTTTTTTTGAACCTACTTCAGGATTTTGCGAGCCTAATTTAAGATTTTTATGACCTATTTTAGGATTTTTCGAACCTATTTTAGGATTTTAAGAACCTATTTTAGGGTTTTTCGAACCTATTTTAGGGTTTTAGTAACCTATTTTAGGGTTTTTCGAAGCTATTTTACGGTTTTTCGAACCTATTTTACGGTTTTTCGAATCTATTTTAGGGTTTTTCGAACCTATTTTAGGGTTTTTCGAACCTATTTTAGGGTTCTTCGAACGTATTTTAGGAACCTATTTTAGGGTTTTTCGAACCTATTTTAGGATTTTTCTAACCTATTTTAGGATTTTTCGAACCTATTTTAGGATTTTTCGAACCTATTTCAGGGTTTTAGGAACCTATTTTATGGTTTTAGGAACCTATTTTAGGGTTCTTCGAACCTATTTTAGGAACCTATGTTAGGGTTTTTCGAACCTATTTTAGGATTTTTCGAACCTATTTTAGGATTTTTCGAACCTATTTTAGGGTTTTTCGAACCTATTTTAGGATTTTTCGAACCTATTTTAGGGTTTTTCGAACCTATTTTAGGGTTTTTCGAACGTATTTTAGGATTTTAGTAACCTATTTTAGGGTTTTAGGAACCTATTTTAGGGTTCATCGAACCTATTTTAGGAACCTATGTTAGGGTTTCTCGAACCTATTTTAGGATTTTTCGAACCTATTTTAGGGTTTTTCGAACCTATTTTAGGATTTTAGGAACCTATTTTAGGGTTCTAGGAACCTATTTTAGGAACCTATGTTAGGATTTTAGGAACCTATTTTAGGGTTTGAGGAACCTATTTTAGGGTTTTTCGAACCTATTTTAGGATTTTAGGAACCTATTTTAGGGTTTTAGGAACCTATTTTAGGAACCTATGTTAGGGTTTTTCGAACCTATTTTAGGATTTTTCGAACCTATTTTAGGGTTTTTCGAACGTATTTTAGGATTTTAGGAACCTATTTTAGGGTTTTAGGAACCTATTTTAGGGTTCTTCGAACCTATTTTAGGAACCTATGTTAGGGTTTTTCGAACCTATTTTAGGATTTTTCGAACCTATTTTAGGGTTTTTCGAACGTATTTTAGGATTTTAGGAACCTATTTTAGGGTTTTAGGAACCTATTTTAGGGTTTTAGGAACCTATTTTAGGGTTCTTCGAACCTATTTTAGGAACCTATTTTACGGTTTTTCGAATCTATTTTAGGGTTTTTCGAACCTATTTTAGGGTTTTTCGAACCTATTTTAGGGTTTTTCGAACGTATTTTAGGATTTTTCTAACCTATTTTAGGATTTTTCGAACCTATTTTAGGATTTTTCGAACCTATTTCAGGGTTTTAGGAACCTATTTTATGGTTTTAGGAACCTATTTTAGGGTTCTTCGAACCTATTTTAGGAACCTATGTTAGGGTTTTTCGAACCTATTTTAGGATTTTTCGAACCTATTTTAGGATTTTTCGAACCTATTTTAGGATTTTTCGAACCTATTTTAGGGTTTTTCGAACGTATTTTAGGATTTTAGTAACCTATTTTAGGGTTTTAGGAACCTATTTTAGGGTTCATCGAACCTATTTTAGGAACCTATGTTAGGGTTTCTCGAACCTATTTTAGGATTTTTCGAACTTATTTTAGGGTTTTTCGAACCTATTTTAGGATTTTAGGAACCTATTTTAGGGTTCTAGGAACCTATTTTAGGAACCTATGTTAGGATTTTAGGAACCTATTTTAGGGTTTGAGGAACCTATTTTAGGGTTTTTCGAACCTATTTTAGGATTTTAGGAACCTATTTTAGGGTTTTAGGAACCTATTTTAGGAACCTATGTTAGGGTTTTTCGAACCTATTTTAGGATTTTTCGAACCTATTTTAGGGTTTTTCGAACGTATTTTAGGATTTTAGGAACCTATTTTAGGGTTTTAGGAACCTATTTTAGGAACCTATGTTAGGGTTTTTCGAACCTATTTTAGGATTTTTCGAACCTATTTTAGGGTTTTTCGAACGTATTTTAGGATTTTAGGAACCTATTTTAGGGTTTTAGGAACCTATTTTAGGGTTCTTCGAACCTATTTTAGGAACCTATGTTAGGGTTTCTCGAACCTATTTTAGGATTTTTCGAACCTATTTTAGGGTTTTTCGAACCTATTTTAGGATTTTAGGAACCTATTTTAGGGTTCTAGGAACCTATTTTAGGAACCTATGTTAGGATTTTAGGAACCTATTTTAGGGTTTGAGGAACCTATTTTAGGGTTTTTCGAACCTATTTTAGGATTTTAGGAACCTATTTTAGGGTTTTAGGAACCTATTTTAGGAACCTATGTTAGGGTTTTTCGAACCTATTTTAGGATTTTTCGAACCTATTTTAGGGTTTTTCGAACGTATTTTAGGATTTTAGGAACCTATTTTAGGGTTTTAGGAACCTATTTTAGGGTTCTTCGAACCTATTTTAGGAACCTATGTTAGGGTTTTTCGAACCTATTTTAGGATTTTTCGAACCTATTTTAGGGTTTTTCGAACGTATTTTAGGATTTTAGGAACCTAAAAATCCGAAGTCTAGTAATCACGTAATTATTGAGAATATCTAGATACCAGCGATAGCAAACAATATGAAGATTCACATCAATGTTCTAGAAGGGATTCCAAGCTGATGCAAGTTTTCAGATTTTGGAATGTCTCAGCGGTTTTTGGAAAGCAGAGGAAAATTTTAAAACAGCTGCTCTGGGCAAGAGTTCGACATGTTCTTCTCGAATGTTCTGGTTTTACTTTCCATATACAGATTTCGAACTTCCCAACTGTTTATCACTCATGTTGCGTGCTGATTGCAGTGTTTTAAGAAATGTTTTTAGCTTTTCGAGAAGAGTGGGTCTCTTCAACTGGCTCGTGTTTATCCTGTGCAGCTCTCTTTACAGCCTCCCACCTACACCCTTTCTCAAGGGCGTCTTTAAACCCCCTTTTTTTTAACTTCTCAGGAAAGGCCCTTTTTAGATAAGGAGATATTTCCCCGTTTACACATGTGTCGATGTACCCAAAAAGTTTAATTCATATAAACCAATGTAGTGTTTGGATCAATTTTGAGTAGTTGCTTATTTGATTACACAATTAGTGCAAAATGTGTACTAAATCAATGGGAAGAATTTTGGCGCGCTAAACCCTCCCCTGCTATGGTAACGGCTCCGAATGTTTACTGAATTTCACAAGTTTTATAAGAGTATTGGGAAGTTTTTGTGACTACTGTAAACTATTGTGGGAATAAGTTTGAAGCTTGGAGAAACTAATTAGCACAATTAAAAAGCTTCCCCAAGTTTTATTTGCCGGATAAATTAAGATTTGTAAAGTTTGGTACGCCAGCATCCACGCTTCCGAACGGGGCGGGTTTCGTACTTGAGACACGATATTACGTGATCAGGTGTTGGAAGCATTTAGGGACGTTATTTTAATCCTGCGATCTTTTTCTATATATCTCTCTCTTTTTTTTTGTCTCCCTATATCTATCTCTTGCTACAACTCTGATGAGTTCTTTTGGACACTTGGTGACAATTTCAGCCTAGAGTTGGAAACCTCTGATCTAATGACGTTCGGATGCTTTGGTGTCGCGACGTCATGTACTCGGCCGCACCATCCCAGCCTTCATTCAGTGTGCACTGTTCGCCTCAATGGCGAACTCATCTTAGCTTTCACGATCTCGTAAAATGGGGTAAGTTGCGAATCGTTTTGTAAAGTTTTTTTCTTTTTAACAGCGGGACAAGGTTCGAACCTAGATCAAGCTGTTTCACCTTAGTCCCCTCTCCAAGTCTTGGATCACGTCTTCTAAGTTTATAACATCGAAACGACCCTATGATAGCGAGAGAGCAAAATTTAGTGACGAAACTGTCGAAGTGGAAACACTGCAATAAAATTGGGGCGCTTATATCTTGGTGTTGTGTGTGTTGCCTAATTCGAAGGCGTTGACGGAAGTTCGCTCGTCGCCTAAGAGTTACGCAACACGCACAACACCATGCAAGGAAATGAGTATTCAGGATCTAAACGCATCGCCATGAAATTAGGCGGGTGGCAGGAGTTCGCGCTGTTGCCACGTCGTAGCACAACCCCGTGTGTTCGGAGGTTTAAGAGAATGAAAGATCTCGTTGTAGAATTGGTCTTTGTAATCCATGTGATACAAACTGAAAGGTCAGAAGAGACGTCTGTCTGACGCTCGAACTAGGCAACGCAGCCCGGTTTACGTTGCCACACAATGCGCGGGAACCAGCTACTTTTGTTTGTCCCGCTCTCGCTTTGATTTTCTCATGTACGTGGCACCAGCGCAAATCTGCCCAGCCGCCTATTTTTATGCCCGTGCGTTTAGATGTTCCATTTGTACTGTACGGTCAGGAGAAAGTTGTTATTAGGGACTTGCTGAAAAATACGCTAAATTTCCTACAACTTACACCCTGTCCTGGAAGACAACCAGGAGCCTATATTCCAGGCTATCTAGGCTATCTGCGAAGCCTGAAGCCTAGAAAGTAAAACACTGAAGAAAAATCGATTAGAAACTGTGAATAAACCTAATTTTTCAATAAGAAGATAATGGCGATTCTGTGTTGGCAACCTGAATTCTTGGGAGTTGGCAACCTGAGTTCTTGGGAGTTGGCAACCTGAATTCTTGGGAGTTGGCAACCTGAATTCTTGGGAGTTGGCAACATGAATTCTTGGGAGTTGGCAACATGAATTCTTGGGAGTTGGCAACCTGAATCCTTGAGAGTTGGCAACCTGAGTTCTTGGGAGTTGGCAACCGGAGTTCTTGGGAGTTGGCAACCTGAATTCTTGGGAGTTGGCAACCTGAATTCTTGGGAGTTGGCAACCTGAATTCTTGGGAGTTGGCAACCTGAGTTCTTGGGAGTTGGCAACCTGAGTTCTTGGGAGTTGGCAACCTGAGTTCTTGGGAGTTGGCAACCTGAATTCTTGGGAGTTGGCAACCTGAATTCTTGGGAGTTGGCAACATGAATTCTTGGGAGTTGGCAACATGAATTTTTATAAGTTTGCAGCCTGACTGCCGTTGGGATGGCAACGTGGCTTCCTTGAAGACGTCAAGAAAAAGCCTAGTCTTCTCCCTTGCTCCTACCATTATCTGGTTTGTTACATTGCAGGGCTGCTTCGCTCTGCCCACTCGATCCCCCACCAATGAGCGTGTGAGAGGGATTGCGTGGAGGGGAAAAGGTGACTGTAGCAACTGCTTTGCTCCGCTCACTCGCTTTCTCTCCTTCTCTGCCGTTATGCGAACAAGAGTGTATATTGACCTCTGGACGATGATACTTTAAATCCCACCCTGCCCAAACAATAAAGGCCCTTTTCATATCAGAATGAATGGCTGAATTGTCAGAAATATTGCTTGATTTACGCGAGCAACGGAATCAATATTTGTAGTTCTGGATCGTTTACCCAAACATCAACTTCTGTTGCAACAGCACGACAGCCAACAGCCTTAGGAGGCAGCAGCGTTCCACTCGACAATTTTCGCGAACGGGCTCACCGCATCAAGGAAAAAGAAGAGAACACATCTGAAATCGTGAAAGGGGGTCTTTACTGCTGAAATATTCACTCGACGGATTTCTAACCTTTTTTTCTTTTGTGTTTACAGTTTTTTTTCTTAATTGTTTGTACATGGTTGTTCTCAATCTGACAAATATTTCTCCCTGACCGTTAATAACACCTTTGGTAAACATCTCCTGTGCTAGCCATTGTACAATATTGGACCTGTGCTGGTTGTTTATTCTGCAAGGCACTTCACTAGCCGGGATGTTTGACTTCGATAGCTGGCGAGGCAGTACGGGCATTCTCCCCTCCCCCCAACGTCACCGGGCGACTCAAAGAGAAGTATTTGCTTGGGGTTTCATCTGACAGCTCTGCTCCTCAAACACTTCATTAATTGCAGGACACTTGTCGCAAGCCAATAGGGGGTAGGACGGTGGCAAACAGGTAACTATGGAAAAAATAAAGTTCGTGCTTGACAGTGTTTCCAACTTAGTTGCGTAGAAATTTACCAAAGGACTTTCCTCTAATTTCGCCATTGCGAGTTTTTCTGCATCAATAAATCTTACACAGTACACCTAAAAAATGTATTGGTTAGCGTAACGAGCTGGATGGATATCCTGGTCCAATTGCATCTTATTTATATCACTTTTTAAAGTATGAATTTAACTAAAATATTATGAAAAATCTATTTTTGCACAAAATTGGGGAAATTGTTTATTAATAAGAGGCAGCAACTTTTAATCTAATTTCATTATTTTTACAATAGTAAAGAAGTGAATATAATGAGAGATCAGTAATTGTTGGTGATTGATGAACATGTGATTGCAGAAATAAGCTATTATTTTTTAATCCGCATGAGAGAGTACACTTTCATGTTAATTTCTTGTATTAATCTGCACAAAGTAGAAGGTTCACTCCAAATGATGAACGTGTTTTTTTGTTGAATACTACTTATGGTCTCATACATAGTGCCTGAAGTGGAAAACGTTATCTGAATTATAGCTGGAGGAATGCTCCTGTGGTTTAACACGGTAACAAGAATACAGGTTGGGGGATGTTTTGTGAAAATTTTGCTTTCTGGGAAGATATCATCCCCCCCGCATCCCCCTTCACTTCGAGCACTACTCGTTTGTTTCTGAGGAACAGCACTTGGTTTCACTCTGTTTGAAAGAGGTAAGAGTTAGCCCTCAACAAACAGGGTAAAAAACGATCTCTTGAGGCCAGTTCAGTGTGATCATTCTGCCATATCAAAACAAGAAGAAACTACCAAATTCGCTTAACACCCAATGAAGATCGAAGCGCTCGCGATATTGCATGCCTATGTCTGATCTTGCTTCTATACATGCGTTGACTAATATAATCTTGCAATAAACACTGGTTACAGCACGCACGAAAAGTTCCACAGGTTTAAGCGCACCAATACAATAACGATGTGTATGGTGACACATTGATTGATTGGGTCTATTTCTCTTCACTTTTCTGCTACTTTTCGCTAACCGCGAAGATGGAAATCAGTGATGTGATGAAATTGAAGACGATATACTCGCAAAGAACACCAATGCCAAGACCGGGATTCGAACCCGGGTACCCTGACGTCGTAGCGCGCTGTGAAAACCACTGCGCCACGTGGCTCATGGTGACACATGAATTTCTCCGATGTTGTCTTCAGTTTTTATGGAAGAATCCTGGCTGTGACATTTTCAATTGTTTCAATAAGTTGCTTGCCGTATATGTATATATGCCGTAACATCGACAGCCGACAGTAACGCCCTCTTTACGCGGTGCCACTAAATGAAACTACTCACTGACACGTTTGTGAACGTCCGCCCTTTATGCCAGGCTGTGGATCCACCGTGTGGTACTTTCCACGGACGCTCAACAAACATCCGTGTGAAGGGACTCCTTTTTGACGTGGAAGGGAGAGGTGGGGCGATTTTGGAAAAAGGAGGCACATTAAGGGTACATTCGAGGTAGAAGTTGGACCAGCGGACTAGGGACAGTCCACCTCGTCTAGCATTGGCACTACTTCTGTATATCACACTATTTAAAATCATTTTCCCTGAGTGCCCAATATATTTTACAGACCAGGGGGTTATAAGTAACATATTACGCCACTGAACATATTTAACTTGTTAACCACATTGCTGTGTAATTTCTGATTAACCTCCAACACATGCAAATGGCGAATGCTGTACACGGTTAGCCACACTGGAGAACTCTGCTGGCAGAGACACCTAGCGAGCGTGGAGAGAACTTGCCGTTCGAGGATCGAGCCTCTGGTCTCGCAGGCTAGACGTGTCTGGTTTTGAATTGTCCAAACCCGGCGGCGGTGGGTTGGGGGAGGCTGGTGTCTAGCACTCAAGATAGCGGATTTTGGCTCGGTTCGTCGTGGCGCGGCGAGGAGCCTGGAATCGATGACGCTGGTCCGTGCCGTGCCAAGCTGTGCCGACTCACCGAGTGAGCTGGATTTCGTGAATGTAACCGTTTCAACCTTTGTTAAGGCGGTACATGCAGGTGGGGTCTTTGAGAGCCACCGAGCAGGGATTGGTTGAGAAGAAATTACGTCACAGTGTGCACCTGTAAAAACATTTTGGGGTGTTAAATTCAGAAAAATCTTTCCTCTATCGGCAAATGGTTCTTGTTTAGAAGATTCTCGTTGACATTTTAAGCACTGACTTATTTTCAAATTTTAAAAACCCGATGTTATTTAAGACTGGAGTAAACTCCAAGTGGCGGTTGGCGAACCAAAACATGTACTAGACCAGGGGTCGGCAAACTACGGCCCGCCGCCTCTTTTTCTATGGCCCGCGAGCTAAGAATGGATTTTGTACATTTTCAAATTCTTAAAAATAAGTGGGCATTTAATTAAACGCGCAAATTATATGAAAGTAATATTTCGGCGTTTATTGCAGTGTATGGGAACATTCCTACGGTTGTCGATACGTATGGTGTCTATGGCTGGTTATGCGCTCATTAGCAAAGCTGTGTTTCAAACAATAATTGTAGTCTACCGAGTATTTAATTACATTACTTGTTGTTTTTCTTAAGTAGACTTACCTAAAAAAATCCTCCAGTTTGCCTCTTGGACCTCAGAGTGTAAAATATTTAATGTTTGGCCCTTTACAAAAAATGTTTGCCGACCCCTGAACTAGACATTGAACAAACCGGCTCTAACATTAAACTTAACATGCCCTGTCTAATGAAATCGTAACAGCTTCAAACCTAATATGCCTAACTTAACCAAATTGTAAAATTACAGATACGACTAGCCCAACAACACAGCGCACTACGACACCAGGGATCCTGGGTTCAAATCCCTGCTTGGGTATGGGAGTTCTTGGCGAGTGTCCCTTCATCATAGCATTATCATCGTCGCGATTAGCCGAACGTTGCAGCAAAAACGACGTAAAATAACCTAATTAAATGAAACTAGCCTGACCAAATCGTAAATTCACTGACATGCCTAACTTAACCAAATCGATAAATTACTATAACAGCTTCAAACATAATGTGTCTAACCTAACCAAAGCGTACTAACTAGCATCCCTAGCAAAAAGTTAATTCGCCAACAACTTAACACACCTAACGCAACAAAAGCGTAACCAATAGCTTCGGGTTGTTTCTGAAGAAGTCAAACTCTCCTCCACAGAAGGTCCATACCAGCTAACTATAGACCAGGCGAACGAGAACACGTCTCTGCGCAAGTAGTGACGCGAGACGGCTCCACCAATGACCAGCGAGAGATAAGGGATTGCGTAATGGGCGACGGGAGTTACCCGATTTTCTGCTTTACCCTGCAAGCTTTGCAAACTTTTGACAGCCACAATACCGAACGCACATGGCAATCGGACCGTATTCTTGTCTCCAGGTCCGTACGCTTGGTTTAAGAATTTCTTAGGGAAATATTAGGGATAAAACTGCAAGAGCAAATTTTGACAAGCTGTGCATTTAGCGTACGGACTAACATCTGGACCATACGGTTGGCAACACTGCGCTTTCACCACTCGATTTCCTTCCTCCTCCTCTGCCGCTATGCGCGACCCTGCTCCACAGTTAGCTGGGACAGGGTATAGTATACCCCGGACTGCACTTTGCAGTTATACAAAGCTCTGAAGTCTGGCGCTATAGCCAATAAAATTCTCTGTGGATCTTGCGTTGTGTGCTGTTCATATGAGTTTGTAATTATCATTTATTTTTTATTTACCAGAGAATTCCAAATTCAGCTTTGGCCATTTGACATTGGAATGTAATAACAATGAAAGTAACAATAAAGAATAATAACAATCAATTTTCATTTTATCATTCATACTCATCTTTGCAATTAGCCTCAAGTGGAAGAAAAGCGAAGTAAAATAAAGCAAATCAACCAATGAAAACCCACAGCTTCAAAATAACACACAGATTATAACAGCTTTAAAATATAGAGTAACCAGGATCAGTGTTGCCACAATCTGAGGGCATAATTTCCCTTTGCACGAGGCAAAATTTCCCTTTTTCTCCCAATTTTCCCTCCACATAAGAAATCATATAATAACACCCAGGTCAGGCTGATTCTGAGGTATTTAAATTTCCCTCAAATTTTGGAACTTTTCATCGAATTTCCGTTTTGGCTTAAAGTTAGGTCAGAATTTCTCTGCAAAGAGGGAAATTTCCCTTCATGGGGCAACACTGGCCAGGATTTGGTACCAAGTTCGAAGCACCGGCGAGACGCCTCAACCCACTACGCCACGAGCACCTTCTCCTCAAGCGTTTCGACACATTGCAGGTATCAAGAAATCATACCATTACGTAATGAAAGAGACGTTCCACTATTGGCTGTTGCCATTAGTCACGCCCAGAGTTGCGATTTCCAAGTGGGTTTTGTAAATATATATTCCAGGTCCACAACCAATGCTACTCTCCAGGGAGAGTTGGAAACTGTTTTTTTTTCTTTGACAAGAACCTGAACTCTTATGCTTCCTGTAAATATACAGCGCGATAAAATCACCAGTTTTTTTTTTTTTTTTTTTAGAAAGAGCATATTTCACGCAAAAGTTTTCAATGCTTAAGTATTCTTCGTTTTCTCGTGGCACTGAATATGCGTTCCTGAAGAGGATGACACATCGTTACCATAAAAGCGAGAATATCAAAGGGGCAAGCGCCAGAAACTTTTGGAAACCGATGAAAGATAAATTTACGCAGGAAGAGGACGCACTTCTTCACGATCTAGAAAAAAAGGGAAAAAGCAAGATGGAAACCATTCTGTTGAGTGGAGACTAAATTCGGACCCGTGCTACATGAAGCTAGCCCCTACGTTCCCATCGGAACTGCCACCGTCAGTGTGTGCTGGAAGTCATTGATACGTGGGAAAAGTTTCCGCAATATGTTATCTTTCAGCATGACGATTCTCCTCCTCATTCTCTGGTTGCTGATCCACCGTACTGGCCGTCTCTCTTGACGTGGCTGGTGCTGTGTGATGATGAAATAAGGCTGACGATTTTGAACGTAAATTACAAGTCTTCAAGATCTACTTGTAAGGAAGTTCTGGAGGGGGAGTGACCCCTGCAAGGCAATAATAATATTAATTCGCACCGTAGGTTCTAGTTTAGTGTGTTTGCATGTACGAACGCTTAATTTAATAGAACTAAAGTAAAAAATATGCAGGGAGAGTGGTTATTCATAGAAAGTTAGATACAATATAACCATAGTGTACAGTCATGGTTCTCTATTCAATAGGCAGGTTTTTAACTGAAAACCTTCTACTTTAATAGCATCTATCAGCGCATCTCTTCTTTCCCAAACAATTCGATGCTGTTTGCAGAAACAGTTTGCAGTTTTTGTATATTTTTTATGAACTTTTGATATCTCAAATTTGAAATATTTCCTCGATTTAATTTTTCCTATTTAGCATCGCTTTTCTGTCGCTTTTGGGTAATCGCGACAGTCAGGATAAGTGATGGTGACATTGACGAAAGGACACTAACAAAGAACCAGGGTTGTTGAAGGTCCAGGAATTTTAAATAAATTCAGAACCCATTTACGCTTGCTGATTTTCTCTCCTGGACCGTAAAGAACCTTTTTATCTGTAAAGTATTTCGGAGAGGCCCCTTCTTGTTAGGCAACGCGCGAAGCTCCCGAGTAGCCACGGGAAGGGTGAAGATCAAGGCGCTACCGAGGCACGGTTCGTTTCGCACGACGCTGGCGCCGCCCGGCGGTTCTTTCACGAAACTTGACAAGAGGAGCGTCGTCTGCAGTCGTGTGGTCAATGTTGCAAGTCAATGCAATTATGCCTTCCGCTAGACGTGAGTCGGGAGGGGGGGAGGAGGGGAGACTGCCTATTCGGAGAAACTATGCAGAGGAATGTCTATGCTGACAGTGGTGTAGGAGTTACACTTCTCGCGCTAACGCAGTCTCCAGTCCAGTCAACCTCTGTTTTCCCTAGTGTGGCATGTTGCTTTGAATTAGTTATTTAACGTCGCTTTTCTGCAACTTTTGAATAATCGCGACGATGGAGGTGAATGGTGGTAAGATGAAATGGATGAAGGGACTATCATTTCACCTCCTTACATCCCTGCATATACAGGGTGTCTCATAAGTTATAGCGCAAACTGACACAGTTGAAAATACACGATAAAAGAAGCAAAAAAGTCTCAGTAAACATGGGCCTGCAAACGAGCCGTTTTCGAGATAATCGCGAATGTGCAGTTGCAAGCCGCCACTGACTTCATTGTTTGTAAACGTCGTCCTAGTTTGTAAAATGCTAATAATGTGTGCGAATTTGTTGTTAGAAGCCGTTACTGATTGCATTTTGTGAACACCGAGTGTTTTACTCCTTGCGCGTTCCGATGTTTGCTCTTTGTTTACGAGACAGAACCTTTCCGAGAGATGGCGTTGTAATCAATCAGAATGGATACAATCAGGTACAGAGAATTGTACACGCTTGTGACCAATTGTAACCACACATTCGCACACATTATTAGCATTTTACCAACTAGGACGACGTTTACAGACAATGAAGTCAGTGGCGGCTTGCAACCGCACATTCGCGATTATCTCGAAAACGGCTCGTTTGCAGACCCATGCTTACTGAGAGTTTTTTGCTTCTATTATCGTGTACTTTCACCTGTGTCAGTTTGCGCTATTACTTTTGAGACACCCTGTATAATAGAATATATATCAATATTTTTTTGTATTTTATGTTACAATCAGGCGCTCATTTTCATTTAGTCAAACTATCTATGAAATGAATTATTGTTTTATTTTTTTTAAAATAATTAATTGATGCCAACAGGTAATTGTGTACAAAATATTTTGAAGGATTTGGCCTGATATTAAGAAGAAAATACCATTACAGTAAAGCCTCGTTAATCCGGACTAATGGGGTGATAAGTTGACCAGTTTAACGAAAGTCCGGATTAACTGAAATAACCTAAAAGAACAGTAGAAAGTGCATTAAAACCGTTCATAGCAACAAAACACGTTTATTATGTGTATTTAAAGGGCACAGGCCTACATACACTATACAGTACAGTAAAATTTAAAGCAATACGACAATGCAGTGCTTCTAGCCACATTTAAGACCTTGCATTCTGCTTTGGGGGGGGGAGCTTTTGCTTGGCCGGATTAAGCGAAGTCCGGCTTATCGAGGTTTTACTGTACTAAAATTGAATGTTTGTGGAGCATTTCCTAGTGTTTTGATGCGTTGTTCATTTGGTTGTAATGAGAAATGGACCCCTTTTAAGCCTAACCTTATGTGCTTTCAGGGCTTTTCCCCTCCCCGCCTCCCATTTAACGCTACTATGGTATCTTATAGGAGGAGTGTGTTACTCCTCAGTATTTCGGTTTACGCCCGAGTATACATAGCGAGGAGTACCCATGTTCGATCCCCGGTGGAGGGGGGATCGCACAGTGGTACGGGTGCCACTATAAACTGTAGGTCCAATCCCGATTAACCTGAGCGTAAAGCGGCATTAACGTTCTACCAAACAAACCTGCTCTTAGGCATAAGATGCAAAGGTTGGCAACACTGCATGTCAAGAGTTGACAACCCGAAGATTCTCATCTGGCTCTCTTTTGAAGTCGGAACGAGCATTTTATCCACGCTGGAACCAAGATGACGTTCGCTAAATCATCTCCATGTTTATAACTGTTGTGCAATTAGCCAAAACGACTTTCCGGACAATGGACGTTTCTAATTTTGGTCTCATGTGTCGCCGCGTGTTTGTCTTTTGTTTCCCTATTTCGTGCCGAGATGATAATCTGGTATGTGCACGGGCGCCTCGAAGCCGTGGGTTTATGATCATTTTAGCCTCTTGCAAGACTAGGTTCTTTATGATCCTTAATGGCACATCTCGAGACTTTAAAATAGTTTTGAAATGTCAGGTCGCGGGAGAGATGCACACGATAAGATTAAGCACAAAGGGAATAGTTGCGAAATGAATTAGACATGGCTTAGTAAACGCCGCACTAATGTCTGACAGAGAAATTCACGTGAAAGACATGCGCCATTTTATCATGTGTGTGTGTTTATATTCTGGTTCCTTTTTCCACGGAAAATCAAGGAATCAGATATGGCTTCGTGTGTGTTCGGCTGACATCGTTTATTTTCGTGCTTCATGGAGCCGAACGCTGCTCGCTGCATGCTGCGAAAACTCAATGCTTGCTCAGTGTGGGTCAAAACTAAAAATAACAAAAAGGAAACTCAAGTATTTAAGAAAGTAGAGTTATTAGTTATTTTTACACACAAACACGCAAAGTTTGGCAACGTTGGTACTGGACAGACGAAGCTAGGACCGCAACGTCTACATCGCAACTGAGATTGCTCTCCCACCAAGGGAACACGCCCATGTAAACGATTGGCAGAAATTAGTAGTTCTCAAGGTCAGCTGCTTGCCTAGCTGGTACTCACTGTAGCAAGTAGGTAGCGTCCAAGGGGGTACACCTTTTGTCTTTCCCTCATCTCTCTTTCTATCTGCGTCCCTCTGTTCTTCTCTCCTGTGTATTTCCCTTATCTTCTACCCCTTTCTCCTCCTCCCGGTTTATATCCTATGTTCGTCCCTCTTTCATCTGCCACTTCCTCGCTCTTTTAACTAGTTCCCTCTCCTACCTCTCTTCGTGTATCCCTTTCATCTGTCTTTTTCCTTTCCCCTTCCTTTCTCCCTCCCCTTGCATTTCTCCTCTCTCTCTGCTTTCCTCTCCCCCTCTCCAATGCTCTTTCCTCCCCCCTCTCATATATTTTTCTGCTCTCTCACTCTCTCATGCTCTTCCTCTCCCCTCTATCATGTATATTTCTCTCGCTTTTTTGATCCCCCTCTCATGCTATTTCCTCTCCCCCTCTCATGCTATTCCCTCCCCCTTTCATGCTATTCCCTCCCCCTTTCATGCTATTCTCTCCCCCCTATCATGTTATTTCGTCTCCCCCCTCTCATGATATTTCCTCTCCCCCCTCTCATGCTATTTCCTCTCCCCCTCATGCTATTTCCTCTCCCCTCTCTCTATCATGTTATTTCCTCTCCCCCCTCTCTATCATGTTATTTCCTCTCCCCCCTCTCTATCATGTTATTTCCTCTCCCCCCTCTCTATCATGCTATTCCCTCCCCCCTCTCATGCTATTCCCTCCCCCTTTCATGCTATTCCCTCCCCCCTCTCATGTTATTTCGTCTCCCTCCTCTCATGCTATTTCCTCTCCCCCTCTCATGCTATTTTCTCTCCCCCTCTCTATCATGTTATTTCGTCTCCCCCCTCTCATGCTATTTCCTCTCCCCCCTCTCATGCTATTTCCTCTCCCCCTCCTGCTATTTCCTCTCCCCTCTCTCTATCATGTTATTTCCTCTCCCCCCTCTCTATCATGTTATTTCCTCTCCCCCCTCTCTATCATGCTATTTCCTCTCCCCCTCTCATGCTATTCCCTCCCCCCTCATGCTATTCCCTCCCCCTTTCATGCTATTCTCTCTCCCTTTCATGCTATTCCCTCCCCCTCTCATGTTATTTCGTCTCCCCCCTCTCATGCTATTTCCTCTCCCCCTCTCATGATATTTCCTCTCCCCTCTCTCTATCATGTTATTTCCTCTCCCCCCTCTCATGCTATTCCCTCCCCCCTCATGCTATTCCCTCCCCCCTCATGCTATTCCCTCCCCCTTTCATGCTATTCCCTCCCCCCTCTCATGTTATTTCGTCTCCCCCTCTCATGTTATTTCGTCTCCCCCCTCTCATGCTATTTCCTCTCCCCCTCATGCTATTTCCTCTCCCCTCTCTATCATGTTATTTCGTCTCCCCCCTCTCATGCTATTTCCTCTCCCCTCTCTCTATCATGTTATTTCCTCTCCCCTCTCTCTATCATGTTATTTTCTCTCCCACTCTCTATCATGCTATTTCCTCTCTCCCTCTCTATCATGCTATTTCCTCTCCCCCCTCTCATGCTATTCCCTCCCCCTTTCATGCATATTCCCTCCCCCTCTCATGTTATTTCGTCTCCCCCTCTCATGCTATTTCCTCTCCCCCCTCATGCTATTCCCTCCCCCTCTCATGCTATTCCCTCCCCCCTCATGCTATTCCCTCCCCCTTTCATGCATATTCCCTCCCCCTCTCATGTTATTTCGTCTCCCCCCTCTCATGTTATTTCCTCTCCCACTCTCTATCATGCTATTTCCTCTCTCCCTCTCTATCATGCTATTTCCTCTCCCCCTCTCATGCTATTCCCTCCCACTTTCATGCATATTCCCTCCCCCTCTCATGTTATTTCGTCTCCCCCCTCTCATGCTATTTCCTCTCCCCCCTCATGCTATTTCCTCTCCCCCCTCATGCTATTTCCTCTCCCCCTATCATGTTATTTCCTCTCCCCCCTATCATGTTATTTCCTCTCCCCCCTCTCTATCATGCTTTTTCCTCTCCCCCTCTCATGCTATTCCCTCCCCCTCTCATGCTATTCCCTCCCCCTTTCATGCTATTCCCTCCCCCTCTCATGTTATTTCGTCTCCCCCTCTCATGTTATTTCGTCTCCCCCCTCTCATGCTATTTCCTCTCCCCCTCATGCTATTTCCTCTCCCCCTCATGCTATTTCCTCTCCCCTCTCTATCATGTTATTTCGTCTCCCCCCTCTCATGCTATTTCCTCTCCCCTCTCTCTATCATGTTATTTCCTCTCCCCACTCTCTATCATGTTTTTCCTCTCCCCTTCTCTCTCATGCTTTTCCTCTCCTTCTCTCTCTCTCTCGCTCATGCATTTTTCTTCTCTTGTCTTTTCCTTTTTCTCTTTTGTGCCTTTTTCTCCCTCCTGTATCTTTCCACTCTCTCCCCTGCATCTTCCCCCTTGTCTTCTGGTTCTTTCGCAATCTCCCTCTTCTCGGCTCCTACTTTTCTCAAATATTAAAGCTAACAGAGTACGAACAATTCTTTTGAACACGCTAGAACTCCTTTTGACAGCTTCCTCGACTTCCTTCCTGACCTTAAACAGAAATATCTCCGAGAACAAATTCTAAACAAAAAGCCGCTCCCGTTCTTCAGAATAATTATTACAGAAACACCTTCCACCCACCACCATGCGATGTTGCTAAGCTCAAGATCCCTGCGAAACTTGGTCCGACGAAGAACCAAAAGACGTAGAATAGTAGATTCATAGCCAACGATTAATCTCAGAAGACTGCAAGAATAGAAACTAGTAAAAAGAAAATGAGGAATACCAGACGAAGGAGGAAGGGGGTTAGGAAAAAATCAAACAACTGCTGTCTGGGGAATTCGTAGACAGTGATAAATAGTCCCAGTGTGGGGGAAAGGGCCAAGAATATTTTGCGTATCGTCTGAGCTGTCACAATGGAGGATAAAATGCGATCAATTCTCAGCTGTGATTGATGTTTCAAAACAAAAGGGAAATGGTGAGTCTGTGTAGGTGTTCCTCCATGTACTTTTTACTTACTTCAAGCTATGAAGTAACCTAAAAGAATATTTTGTTTCCTATTGCGCAAGTTACTCAAAGTCAGTTTCTAAATAAGTCCAATTTCAATAGCGAAAGTTGTTCGATACCCGGTGGAGGCACATAGTGGTTCGGATCCCACTTTACACTGTAGATCCAGTCCCGATTAGCCTTTCTGTGCATAAAGTGGACTTAGAACAACAAAGTAACCAATCTGTAGAGAAAGTTACTGCCCTTATCATTTAATGTTGTTACGTGGTTCCCACTGCAAGATCTTAAGTAAGCATTCTATGAGGTGTTACTTTAGTGACGGCCAAATGTTTAAGTTCTCGAAGCGAGGGGGGATTTGGGGATGGTATCCCCTGCAACGTCCACCCACGCAGAGCTCAGCACCACTGCGCAGGAGTACTGGTACTGGCTGCGTTCAACACGCTAAACACTGCAGTTGGGTGGTCGGCAAAAGTTTACCCATAAGTTCTAACTGATTCAGTCGTAGTACATAGACTCAGAAATATCTCGGGGCTTGCTGGGTGTAGAGAAAGATGAAACCAGGTTTATATATATATATATATATATATATATATATATATATATATATATATATAAAGTTTATTATAATCAGAAACAAAGATGTCCGTTAGCACACTAGTCTTTACCTGTATCCCTTACGTGCTTTTACCTGTACCACCTTTAGACTCGAAGAGAAAAAGGGGGAGGGGGAAACAGGGAACATCCAATTCATTCCTCGCAGTGAGGCGCCAATGGGGAGTATGGGGACCTAATTTTATTTAGGGCCTGGTCGCCGCAGTCGTCACGGGTTCCCCTGAAAGAGAGAGTAGGTTGTGCGTAGTACCCCCAACCACAGCCGGGAATTGACCGAAACCAATCGCTACCCCGAATAACGGGCGCTGGGTAAAAGGATCAAAGGATTGCCGCGACACCCCCCTGCGTTAGCGGGGAATTGGCGAGCCAACCGGTATCTCCTATGCAGGGACGGCAGGTTAAAAAGGAATGGTCCGGGGTGCTCCCAGACTAGCCGGGCAGGTAGAACCTGAGCACCTATCAGCCGAAGCGATCGGACCAGGTAGGTAGGTTGCAGCTAGGCTCTTCTTCTTTCCGCTTCCTCCTTCCTTCTGAAATGGCTTCTATTCTTCAGGCTGGGAGGCCGATTAACCCTGGAAGTTTGCCCTTTGACTTCAGGGAGCCAACTGAACTCCGGGCCTCGCTGCGCTGGCTTTATACTCGCGGGGGCGGCGCATTGGTGGTGAAAATTTTAACTACAAGTACGCGTTGCTAACTCATTTTTTTACATATTGCAACCTTCGTACTTAGAAACATCCAAGAAGTGACATTAAGAAAACACTAGTGGGAAAATCACTAGTTGCACGTGTCAATATAAACTAAAACTGTGTGCATTCAGACAATACAATTGATATTGAGCCACGCAGGACTCTTCAACGAATTTGAACAGTATAAATGACAATAAATGATAACATTCACTGAATACAGCGACCACGCAGGGTCGAAGCTAATAAACGTAGAGGTGGATCCGTTAACGTTTTCAGAATAGAGTGACCACGCAGGGTCGAAGCTAATAAACGTAGAGGTGGATCCGTTAACACATTTAAACTAAAAGTGTACGCTTCGCAGGGACTTTTAGCATGCACTCTTTATCCAAACCTTCTTAACAAAATATAATATTGCGACCGCGCAGGGTCGTTAAATGTGGCGACCACGCAGGGTCGTTACACCCCTCAGCACAATTTTCGCAAAGCATCCCCCAGCTGTCTTATTTTTGTCACCATGTTAAACCAAAGGAGCATCCCTCACCATAACCCCAAGGCTCGACCAAACATCCCCCCAGTTAACAGTTTCCACTTCTGGCGCTCGTTTCAAGTCCACTTTGTGCACAGGGGAGCTAATCGGGACTTGACTTACAGTTTTAAGTGGGATCAGAACTATGTACCGCCACCGGGTATCGAATCCGGGACCCCTTGCCTACAAGACAACGATGTTACTACTAAACACCAACACCTCGGGCTCAGTGGAAGCAGAGCATGAAAATGTGACTGGGTGACCTTGAACCATCCAACAACAGGCCAGCTTTTATTCAATACCTTTACCCCCAATCGTCAGAGGCTAGAAAGTAGTCTCCGGGCATCAGCAAGGTCTGTTGCTGTATCTACCGTAGTGTTGCAAACTGTACGGTTCAGTATCTACATACAGGGATTTTTTTGTACCGTATAATACCACCATAGTTAGCGTTGAGGCAGATCAACGAAATATTTTTTAAAATTATAATTAAAAGCTTTAGTTCACACACACACAGAAAACTATGATTGTTGACAGAATATTAAAATATTATGCATGAAGATTCGACAGCAAAAGAACATTTGCAAATTGAAAGAAAAGGACTTTTTTTTTATGATGAAATGACTAATGAATTTGCATAGACAGAGAGTAATTTTCACCTTCATATAGACACTAAATTATAGATCGTTTTGACATAGGCGTGCGCAGAACCTCTGATTAAGGGGGCCAAAAGCCTGGATAAAAGTTCAGTCGGAGAAAAAAAACCCTCATTTCATCTCACTGTTTAATTGTATTAGGGGTATTAAACAGAGGCGTATATGGCGTGGGCCCGGACCCACCGAAATCACTCCATTACAGCTTTCATGGAACAAAAGTTCTCTGCTCCCTTCCTTCTTTATTTTCCTTCCCTGTGGACCAAACTAATTGAAATGTAAATGTGATTTCGCACAGCAGATTCAAAAGAACTACATATAATTTATTCATTTCCAATGTGTGACCAATTTATTCAGCGACCACATAGGTGTAACACAACTAGGCTAACGAATAAATTGCGTGAGTCTTAATAACAAGTAATTTGCTGGAGAATGAAGTCGTAACTCACCCTTTGGTATGTGGGATCGAACTGCTGTAGCTCACCGATCATTCATCCTTGATTATGGAGCAACTCGCTATTCATGGTACGCTTGATGGTATATCAATATCATTCATGCAAATGATATTGATATGAAAGCCATTTGGCAAGAAAAATTTAGCTTCCTTATTACTTCTATAAAAGGAAATTACATACATTTTTCTTTATGGCAATTAGAAATTAAACTTTGTTATCTTCCTATATGTGCATTATCTTCTCAATTTCAAATAAAATTCTAAATTCTGTAAAAAAGATCAATATATTAACTTATTTCCACCACAGTAAAACATTCAGAAACAATAAAGAAAAATGTTAGAAAAATACTCATAAGTCCAGAGCCATCTATTGTTCACCATAGCAAACCATATCCCAACATAGCGATTTTTTTTAAACCTATTCTATTTCAAATTAAACAATAATACATTAAAATCAGACAATATTGTAAAAAACTATTCAAATTTGTTAATATAAAACTTTGTAGAAATTATGTCAACTTGTATTCGATTCTGGAAAGAAAAAATATTAATAAAGAATGAGGTGAAAAAATTATCATCAGCACTACTGAAATAAGATGGCCGAAGCCTGAAATCGAAAAATTGTAAGTAGTTTCTTATTTCTTTATCCCAGGTTGCGTTTGTGTTTTACCGAAGCAATGCGACGTGTAATATTTGTGTATTACGCCTAGAGTGCTTGAAAAACGTCATTATGGTAAGGTGCGAGAGGTACTAACTACACACATATGAATCTCATAACGCAACACTTAAGTTTTAAACCCTAAAGACTGGATCAGCATGGCTAGCGGAAAACTGTATACATGTGTCTGTATAGCAGCTGAAGTTCTGCGAAGTGTGGTTATGGTCGTGACTACAAAGAGTCGTACTCGCTTCAACACGTTCTGCCTCTCTCCATCTAATGCTCGTAACTCTCCTCTCAATGTTCGTTCTAAAACTGCCCAATGACTTCTCTGCCCCCAGACATTTATTCCGATCGAATTTACTGACAATGCCGAATCAGTTACCTGTAGTCTCTTCCTTGGTTGCAATTGTTTACACCTGTTTACAACGATGGCGATCAAGGAAGCTCGGCAATGTCTGACAAGGCATTCCTCAGATATTTCCTGTCCGGAAAAGTGATAGCTAGTGTCTGGTATTTTGGAGTTCTTTCTACTTAAACATTTCCAATGATTTTATACATTGTTACGATATATAATGGAAATAAACACGCCGTATTGCTTGGAACTCCCGTCGGCGTATTGTTTAATAACGGTTACAAGATTTCTCTGCACTAAATTTCTAAGTGAGGGTATTAGGAGGGGCAAATGCCCCCCATTGCTTCCCCGTGCGCACGTCTATGCGTTTTGAAGGAGACGTTAAGAATTTTTGAATGCTTCATTTTTCTGGGGAAAAAGTCACCCATGGACGTCCGGAAGGAGTGGCAAGGGAGGACCATACCCCCCTGGAAAATAAATGTCCACCTGAAAATTATATATTTCACACATAATTTCATTTCAGCCACAGTAATGTATGTTAGTTATTATAAATACGTTGAAGGAACTTCAGACTGAAATAGTGTTTTTTTTTTCAGGAGGCATCACTATTATGGGGGAAAATATGACTCCTTTGCCTCCCCCCTGGATAGAAAATCCTGCGGACATCCATGAAGTCTCTGGACACTGATCATGAAATCTGTTATTCTGTCCTCCTGTCCATTTCCAAGCTCGAGAGTTCAGAATGGAGCATTCTTTTTATAATAACCAGAAACCCAACAAAGTGCTGTGCGGAACAACTCACCTTAGGAATCCAAACTTGGAGCAACAACTTCCACCATTTCCAACAGACCCCAACCCCTGTCTCCAGCACCGTGCTTCCAGCAGGCTTCCAGCTCCGCAGGGGCAATAAATAGAGTTGGCCCATTCATCTTCCAGCAGTCGATACTCGGGCCACAACTCACCGTCCCGCTAATCGCAATGTCGCCGAAGCCTCGCCACACAAGAAAACAACCCAATGGGAACGAAAGACAGCAAAACAGATTACGGTCTCCATGAAAACCAGATTATCCTCTCACGACGATTGTTTCCAGGAAAAAAAGAATTTTGGGGGGAAGGGAGGACAAAGGCTGAAGGCGCGGAATGTTCTAAAGGAAAGTTGCGAAAAATGTGGGCGAATAGTTTTTACTACACCGCCTAACTCCGAAGTATAGGATTAGTAACGGAGAAGTTCAGAAGCTTTTCGACTAATCGAGTGCGGGTATTTATCTGGGGGAACAGATTGTCGTAGCTGAGTTTGGGTGAGTGAGCGAGGTGAGGAGAGTGAATAATAACTATATTTCTGCCTCGGAACCGTTATTATGAAAGTACAGTGACGACCAGCCGTGGGAATGAACGTCAGAGGCAGCCTTGTATACAGGATCAACGAATTTAGTAATCACGTGTGTGTTACATGGCGTATATTGAATTGTATCATCTGCAAATATCGCGTTTAAAGAAGAAAATGCCGGAGTATTAAGCGAGGCGAGTGCACATGCAAGGAATAAAGCTTGGAAGAAGTGATGACCAAATTTTCAATGTGGAAAGTCACAATGCTCGAGGGTGCCTAGCCTTGGTCTGCAATTGCTCGAGGCTGCCTAGCCTTGGTCTGCAATTGCTCGAGGCTGCCTAGCCTTGGTCTGCAATTGCTCGAGGTTGCCTGGCCTTGGTCTGCAATTAATCGAGGCTGCCTAGCCTTGGCCTACCATCGCTCGAGCCTCCCTAGTCATGACCTATTCCCGAACTTTCGGAGGCGAAACCGTAAATCGACCACTTACAACCCTCGGCAACCAAGATAGCATGTACAGTATGGCCGAAAAGAAGTAACCGAAACATTAATTAGTGAGTATTTCGATTAACTTTTGGGCCACTTTGTATACAGTCAAAACTTCTTCAGAGAAGTACTAGATTCATGGTTTTATTGAAGGAGACAATGGCCCATTGTATCTTGGATATCCTGAAGAGTATGTGCGTGATATTGCTGCTTGGCTAGTCGGCTGATAAAACCTTTCATCGTATACGGATATGTATTTTCCTGCTTGACGATATGATTATTATATAAAGTAGGTTGTTGTCCTATATTTAAGTAACCACCTAGTATTCTGTCCCTCTTTCCCCCGTTCCTCTTCTCGTTTCTTCAAGCCCTTCCAGTCCCAAGATTTTCTTTTTGTGTTTGTATTTTCCCCCTTCATTTTCCGTTGCTCCTTTTCCTCGAGCATAAACAGAGGAGCTCTGTTCTTGCCTACCAAGTGAAAGCAAGCGCCAGTCAACCATGTATTAAAAAACAGACGAACTGCTATTATTACCCACCACATGTGCAAGCGTGACACACACATGCATGTGAATTTTCTTCCGATTGTGACTAATCGTCACGATGAAGATGGATAATCACGAGATGAAATTGATGAAGAGAGGCAAAAAATCCTCCATTACGCCCCCCGCGAAATTGTCTGGAAACACCGAGAAAATTAAAAAATCACTAATTTACCCCATTTTTAAGGGTGAAAATGCCCTTTATATACGTCCCTAGCAACGTCTGTTTCCAGGGATGAAATCCGACACCTTTTTTCCTCATGACTTTTACAACTTCTACAAAAAAAATAATTAAATTTAAAATTGACACACCTTCTTTAAATATTTTCCTAATGCCTAACGGAATTATAGAAGAGTTAATTTTGATATATGAAATAATAAGATATCTCTTTCAGATGTTTCGATTTTTGTGAATGGCACTGATTAATATACGCGCAGATGTTGCAATGCCAGGTTACAAAAGTACACGGTCAGATTCGACTAGGGCGACACATAATGCCATTCTGATAAAAGAACAATAAAAATTATGAAAAATTGACACAGTACAAAACAATTCTCATAATTAACATAACATTATTACCACGATGTTAATCAATTTTAGTATTAATTTTGTATTTTTCGATGCCTTTTTGCCTGCCTTAGTTGATTTTTAGGGCCTTCCTATAATTTTCTTATCCTCGAGATCAACAAGAACGCAGATGATTCAATTCCTAGGTAGAAAATGTGTATCAAACAAGAGTGACATCTACATACTACAAGAAGGTTCAGTCCAGAGATTACGTAAACAGTTGTATGGAACTTAGTACTTAAAATTCGAAAATAGCTACGTCGTTGCTGTTTTAATGTAATGTTTAGAGATGTAACACTGTCGTGTTTGGAATGTTTGTTGTTGATCATGGAAACGGACGTTGCTAGGGAACTTAAAGAAAGGGCATTTTCACCCCGAAAACTACGGTAAGTGAATGATACTTGCATTTTCGTATTTTTTTAAAAAAAGAGGATATTGAATTCGTAATATGAAACGAACAGTACTTAACCAGTTTAAGAAATGGACAGTAATATTTGAGTATTTGTACAATATTAGAGAACATACACAACGTTGCGTTCTAAACTTTTCAGATTAACTAGCATACTAAATTGTTTCCCTTCCTTCACTACTACTGTATATGCCGACATTTCCAAAGTCATTAGGAGCATAACATTCGAGGGCACAAGACGTGGCCGAAAGTGCGCGACTACGTTTGTGTGTGTGTGTGTGTGTGTGTGTGTGTTTGTGTGTGTGTGTGTGTGTGTGTGTGTGTGTGTGTGTGTGTGTGTGTATATATATATATATAATTGTGTGTGTGTGTTCAATTAGGTATAGTCCGTGTCATGCTTAGACGACCCTGCTTCACCCCTATTCCTGAGAAAACCACAGCGCGTGCACACAATTGTCATCTGAAAGCCTTGTCATATCTTCTTCACCAGTGGCCCATGAACGTTTTTGATCTGGGCGATACACTCCTGTTTACATAAATTGTCACATTTTATGAGATTGGACAGTTGCTACTTTATCTGAACAGGAGTGTACAAGGTTCAACTACACACACAAGGGTTCCAGGTTCCAATCCAAGCCTGGACATTGGTGTTCTTTGTGAGTGATCATGAATTTCATCAAATCATCAATCGTCCTCATCTTCACGATTAGCCGAAAGTGGCAGAAAAGCAAAGTAACCTAAACTTAACGTCCACCTAACCTAAACTTAACGTCCACCTAACCTAAACTTAACGTCCACCTAATCTAAACTTAACGTCCACCTAACCTAAACTTAACGTCCACCTAAACTTAACGTCCACCTAAACTTAACGTCCACCTAAACTTAACGTCCACCTAACCTAAACTTAACGTCCACCTAACCTAAACTTAACGTCCACCTCAACTTAACGTCCACCTAAACTTAACGTCCACCTAAACTTAACGTCAACCTAAACTTAACGTCCACCTAACCTAAACTTAACGTCCACCTAACCTAAACTTAACGTCCACCTAACCTAAACTTAACGTCCACCTAAACTTAACGTCCACCTAACCTAAACTTAACGTCCACCTAACCCACCTACAAGTTTCTTGTGACCACTTTAATGCATGTGAAATATCAGCACTATGCCATGAAAATTCAAGTGAAAAACAGCCTGCTGTTGTCTCGGCTCAGTAAAGTTGGTCAGTTGTTGTTGTAGAATGGTGTCCATTAATTCACAACGGGAATAAAAACATCCCTGGGAGGAATCAAAATTATTTTATTTTTTGCTGGGGGTGGTTAGGATGTCGAATCGACCATTCTTAATAGAAATATGTATGATACATCGTTGGAAAGGGTATAAATCAAGGATTCCAGAAATGTAGGATTTAAGGTGAGGAAACAATTGGGTGGAAATGAAGTGGTATTAAATTTGAAGAACCTCCATTATAAATGAAACATAATGAGCCTAATTTACGTGCAGATGTAAGGCTAGATGCCTAATTTGCTATTTTAGACTTGTTGGATTTAGTTATCTTAGCACAAATAATGCATTTACAGTGACCTAACCTAACAATGTAGGCATTCCTCGAGTGACGTCACAATTCAAGGATGTCCTTACTTTGTGCGATAAGGGAGACAAATGAAGTGAGGGCCTCCCTTATCGCACAACGCTAGAACAACTTTGAACAATAAAATCACCAAAAAGCACTCGTTTCCCAAACAAATTGAAGTAAACCAATTTAAAATAACGAAAATAATTTACAGCTACTAAAAAGTAGAAAATTCAATATCCACAATAAAATGAAAATCATAAATACGGATGAAGAAACGAAGTAAAGTAAGTTGAATCCTAGTGGAAATTCGCAAACAATCCAGGTTAAAAACCAAAGTTCGACCTGGCAATACTGCGTGTTTAGATCATGGATTTCGATAAAGGAAAGCTCCTATGGTGAGTAATGTAAGAAATTTTATATTATTTCACAGAACAGGAACTTCTAATTGAAAAATGCACAGTGCCAAATCGATGCACGAATTAAGTACTACGAGTGAACATATTTTTCTTTTCCGCCGAAACTGTAGAACACAAGGGTCGATTGTACAGTGTAGCCCTGGGGATAATTTTTTGTGTGGGGATATCCCCGTCACCCCCTCCCTCCCACACTGAACCTGGGACTAGTTAACCGCTAGGCTACGGACGACACAAGCTTGAACAACAAACACCTGACATCTTATAACTCTACGCAAGCATAGGTACAAACTTTCCACCTCCAGTCTCACTTGTAAGTCAATTTTTGTTTTATTGCATTTCCCAAACCGTTATGCTCAGGGGACGAGCAGTTAGAGGTTTATTTTTAAGTTCACTCCAGCGACTCCCCTTCTCTAGTCGAAGACCTCCTGGACTGCATCAGGAAAGAAAAAACAACAACAAAAAATTCCTCAAGATCCACGAGGCTGGAGGCATGACTGAACAGAATACACTGCCATTGCTCCTTAAGTCTGTCTGTTTTCTTGTAACCGTATTACAAAAAAAACTATACGTTTCTTTCTTCTCAGTCCTTTTTTTAATGATCTTGTCATCTTTATTCATGGGAAACAGTACACATAAATAGAAGAAAAGGGGGGCCTGCTCTCCCCCTCCCTAGTGTTGAGAGAGTGCGGCTTCACTTTATGTGGCAATTCGATTTTATTATCCGCCATTAATCACATTTATATTTAACCCTGTCAGGTTTAGTCTATGTATTCTCTCCAGGTTTGTAGTCTATGGAGGATCATCGGTTGTCTTAGTCTGGTTTCTGTTGACTTGTCCTGGCGCGCGCGGGAAAATTGGCCGCGCTTGGTGGTTCCCGTGATTCCTTGCGCGTTCCCGCCTATCAGGACTGCGCGTGCGCAGCAGCGAATAAACGGCTTGGTAGATAATGAACTACGAACTACATTACCACTTCCATTTGCAGTTCATCCTCTGCGAACTATTCAATTTTCCATGGTATATGATAAGAACTGTGAACTGCGTTCCTTCTTTTTGATACCACATGAATATGAACCTGAAAAATTCGAGAAAAGTTTAATGTTGTTTCTGGGATTTATCCAAAATTGTCCATATGACGTAAGGTGGCCAGATTTTTAAAACAACAAAAGAGGACATTTTTCATGTTTTCCTGAAGAAGAAACGGGACAAAACAGAATGCGAAAATGTACACCTTTTAATATAAAAGCTTTATCGTCATAAATACTTGTTTCAAAACTAAATGTATACTGTGTAAATAATTTAAATGGTGCTATGTACTGCACCCCAATGAAGCTGTCCTTTAGAATTAGAAGTCATTCATTGATATTTTGCCGATCAGTGGATCTTCTTAAGTAGATCCTTCTTGGTAATCAGAATATTTCCACTTCAATATATTTGTTAATGAAAATTGCTGCGTAAATACATATGGGAATAATCCTATTGAATTATTAAATAAAATTATTGAAAATGTGCTACTAAACATTTATGTTCTCAAACTAAATTGACCGCGGTGTCCGTCCGTTAAAATACAAATTTATAGGCGGGAAGCATCAAAATAAAATAAAAATAGTTTTATATGACACGTCACACAACATAACTTTGACTAAAATTTCCCATAACTTTTGTGTCTAAACGTTAGAAACAAAATAGAATAACTATATATTTCAGTACGCTAAATTTATGAAGTGTAAAAAATAATGAAAAATGGTTGTGCTATCCACCACTCATCTGATGGATATGATGACAATAATAATAACTAACTAACTAATTAACTCTCTAGCCTTCTTAAACCCGAAGGTTCATGGCTGCAGCAACACAGGCCTTCCATCTGTCCCTATCCTGAGCAAGTTCTATGTACTCTTTTCCATCTCTAATACCGATTTATTTTAGGTCCATCTCAACGTTCTCTCTCCATCTTCGTCTTGGCCTTCCTACAAGTCTCGTACCATCAGGTTTCCCAACAAGAATCTTGTAAACTCTTATTTCCTCTCCCATTCGTGTCACATGCCCACCTAAGTCTTCTTGATTTAATCATTCTAATAATATCTAGACATGAATACAAATTATGTAGTTCTAAATTATGTAACCTTCTCCACTCACCTGTTTCCTCATCCCTTTTAGGTCCAAATATTTTCCTAAGGATCTTATTTTCAAATACTCATAATTTATGTTCCTCTTTCAATGTAAGGGACCAAGTTTCGCATCTATATAATAATACAGGTAAAATTACTGTTTTGTATATTTTAACTTTTAGTGTCTTAGATATTAAACGAGAAGACAAAAGTTTATGAAGAGAAAAGTAACATCCATTTCCTGAATTAAGCCTGCTTTTTATTTCCTCTTTAATATAATTTTCATTTGATAGCATTACTCCGAAGTACTTGAATTTGGAGACTGGTTCAAACGAGTTGTTATCAAGAATTAGATTTTGATTATTACCTAACACTTGGTTTCGGCCTGTAAGCATATATTTAGTTTTCTCTTTGCTAACTTCCAAACCTATCTCTTTAGCTGCTTTGAAAAATATTTTAGCATTATTCTTAATTGTATTTACATCATCCCAAATAAGTCTACATCATCTTCATATGTTAAAAACTGAGTCACACCGTTTAATTTTAGTCCTTCGTTAGTTTCTTTTACCTTCCTAACAGCATATTCTAAGGCAAAATTAAAGAGCAATGGAGATAATGCATCTCCTTGTTTTAAAACATCATGAATTGTAAATTTGTCAGACACATTAATACCCACACGAATTTTACTTTCTGTTTCACTGATGCATACTTCTATCATATTAACAAGCTTCTTAGGTATTCCAAACTCGAATAATATATTATATAATTTCTCTCTTTTGACAATCATATGCATTTTTTAAATCAATGAATAGCTGATGGACATTTTGATTATATTCCCACTTTTACTCAAGTGTCTGTCTAATGTGAAAAATTTGATCTGTAGTTGATCTGTTACGTTTAAATCCACATTGATAATCAGCTATAATTTCATTAGCATATGGGGTTAGTCTTGCTAAAAGAATGTTAGATAATATTTTATATGTTGTTGAGAGTAGAGAAATTCCACGGTAATTATTGCAGTTCATTTTATTAAACACAGGAACAACTATGGATTATTTCCAGTGTTGAGGAATTTCTTCTTTATTCCATATTAAAGAAATTAATTTATGAATTTGACATATTAACGAATTCCCACCATATTTAATTAACTCATGTGGTCTTAAAACAATGCCAGGTGCTTTGTTATTCTTTAGCCTTTTAATAGCCTCGTAGCATCTTTAACTTCATTCAAGTTAGCCGTCGTCGCCCTGTAATCTAACGGTCCCGGGTTCGATACCCGGTGGAGGCACATAGTAGTTCGGATCCCACTTTAAACTATAGGTCCAGTCCCGATTAGCCTTAATGTGCATAAAGTGGACTTAAAAGAACAAATCAATCAATCAATCATTCAAGTTAGGTTCTGGAACTAAAGGTTCAGCTGTGTGTACTTCATTTAATTCTGATATATCTCCTACATGAACATTTAAAATGTCATTCAGGTAGTTTTTCCATCTATTTAAACTTTAGCTTGGATCAGCCAAACAGTCATCGCTTTCTTCTTTTATCAAGTTTACTTTAGGTTGCCACCCCTTTCTAAATTCATTTACACCTTTATATAAATCTCTGATATTTTTGTTTTTGCTGTGTGTTTCAATTTCGTTAATTTTGTTTTTCAAGTAATCTCTTTTCTTACTTCTAAACGTGCGGTTAACTTCTCGCTTTATTCTATTATATTTGCTTAAATTTGTATCATCAGAGTTATTTAACCACCTAAGTCTAGCCTGATTTCTTATTTCTAATAGGTTATGACATTCATTATCAAACCATGGCTTACTTTTATGGTATCCTATACTTTCTTTAGCTGCTGATTCTTTTGCATTACGTATGTGCACCCAATTTTTATTTACGTCTGTTTCATTTATATTTTCATCATTTAAATCCTGCAAAATATCGAATGAATCTATTTGACAGTTTAGTTGGATAATCTTTCTTAATTCTATCATCAGAAAATTTTCCTGTGTTAAATTTTAGAACATTTAGATTTTGTTGCTTATGATTTATCACCGAGAGCCTTTCCCTTAATTTAGCAATCACTAAATAATGGTCACTGGCACAGTCAGCACCTCTATGTGAACGAACATAAATTATACTAGTTTGCCTTCCTTTATCAATGAGAATATGCTCTATCTGATTATGAGTTTTACCATCTGGAGAAGACCAGGTATATTTATGGATATATTTATGTTTAACAGTAAAAATAAATAAATTATTTGAGGTTGCAAAAGTAATTAATCTTATACCATTATCATTACTTAAGTCATGAAGACTTTCTTTACAAATAGTAGGTTTAAATGCCTCTTCTTTGCCAATCTGTGCATTAGTCACCTAACAGAATTTTCATATCATCCTGGGAAAATTTTCAAAGACCTGTTCTAACTCTGCATAAAAATCATCTTTAGTATTATCATCTTTATCTTTCGTTGCTGCATGAATGTTTATTAAAATAAATTTGCACCATCTACCTTGTAAAACTGAATATGATATCCTATCATTAATAAATTCTACTGTTTTAAGAGCAGAGATAATTCTATTATTTATTAAGAAGTCTGTTCCAAAATTATGATTTTCAGTACCACCATAGAAAAAAGTATAATTTTTAGTTTTACAATTCCCTTCTCCTGGCCACCTAACTTCCTGGACAGCTACTACATCTAATTTATACTTAACTATCTCATTAACTGTACACTGAAATGCCCCAGGCCGGTAGAGGCTCAGAACATTCCAGGTGCCTAATGTAATATCCTTATTCCTAATGTAGATCTTATCCTTAGTCCAGGGACCTCCCAAAGTAGTTCCCGCCGGGAGATCCGAATGGGGGACTATTTTACCTCCGGAATATTTTACCTTTGGAACATCCATGGCCTCATATTGCTGTTTCTTGACATGTCTTTTTACAGTGCAGAGTTGTCAGCTCTACGCCTAACCCCCAATATGAATGGAGGACCGCACCTGTCGTTGGTCAGCGGATCCCTCGGATCTTGCTGGGAGGATCACATTGTAGTCCACCACCCGTACCCCACTTCTGCCGATTGTGGGACGCTCATAGAGCAATGGCAGGACAGCTCTATAAATTCCAACAAAGCAAAATGTTGACCATTTCGCTCTGTTGGTTGAATAACTGCAGTGAACATGCCACTGGCCGATGGGGCCGTCACATCCCTACGCCACAATATAAAATCTGCCTTAGAGAAACATATTTTCAGAGTCAGTTTTGAAAGAATAATCATATGAAAAGTTGCATACAATTATTCTTAAAATCCTGTTGAAATTTGCCAGTTTATCAAAAAAAGGACATTAATAATGAACACAATAATTTTCTTATAAATCTTCTTTAATTTATGTACCATGTCTTACTATGGCAATTAAGCTTGCAAAAAATACATATACATATATTCTATTCATCTAACAATTTTAGTGACTCACTGTCATAAAACCACAAACTGTCAAATATAAATACTTTTTTTCGCAATTAAGATGTAATTAATATTTACTTATGTAGGAAGTTAATACTTATAGCATAAACATGTTAAATAGAAAGGCATCTACAAAGGAAGCAATTATTGAATTTAACGGGCCAGACATTTACTCAAAGCTAACACTTTTGCTTTAATTTAAAAAAAAAGATAAAGTAAGGTATTATTTGTATGTAACACACAACTAATGTGTTATTAAGTTCAACAACTATCACACTAGCCAGGTACTGATGATTTATTATTTTGGTAACCCCGCCAAAATGCATCCCTGATATAAATACCCTTCAAGAAAGCCAGTTCCGAGAAATAAAAGTAAAGAAAATAAAAATTCAACTATGACTTTAGAAGAAAATATCGCATTTGCTATAACTTGAACCATCATCATTAATGGACGATATTCAGCGAACAACTTCCCCCAAAATTCACCATATTTAGAGGAAACAGATCATATCTGCATTGAAAACATGCACGGTGTTTACTGGATATAGATTTATGTGGAAGTGACTCAAGGTACGATTATAGTGATCCTATGAGGAATGTGTTCACATAAAATATTGCAAATTTCTCGCTGTAACTACGCTTCTCATACGCATTACTAAACATATTTGTCAAACTTTATGCTGTTGCTTTCTTTTTTTAATTTGTCACTGTTGTAATGCATTTGATTTGCATATACCTATGATATATGGAAAAAAAGCTTTCATCTATGTACCATGTGTCTTACATGCTCCCTTCATTGAGAGATTTTTATGCATTTTATAATTGCATGTACAGTGGTGGATAAAAGTTCTTCCCCATAAGACTTTAATGGCAGTAAATAATGCCGGAAAGATAGGCAACACACGTTGCATGTTTAGGTGATCGGGTGATTCTGTCTGTCTCAAGAGCAACTCGTCTTTCATGCAATAGCCAACAGACACAAGAAATTAGGAAAGTCACGTGACTTGTCAGGTGGAATGTTCGTCAGGATTTCGCCTGTTCTCAAGCCAAGTCGCAGAATTGAAATGAGCTACACGTTACATGTCCCAAAATGATTCTCCTAAAAGCGTTGAACGAAACGCTAAAATAATTATTGCCTTAATTACAAAGGCTACTATACTATATGTGCCGCGGTAGCTCGGTCGTTAGGGCGTTTGATTACCATGCGAGAGATCTGAGTTCGATCCCCGACTGGGGAGAATTGGAATTTTGTCCACCTGTTCAAGTAGCTCCGGCGCCCACCCAGCGTCGTATAAAGTGGGTATCTGTAGGAAACGGTGGGGGGGGGGGGTAAAGGCGACCATGGGCGTGGTGCTGATCACATTATCCCCACCTTCGGCCGTAACAAAAACGTGTGGGGTCCTAAGTCCACACCCCTACACACCTTCATGGCTTGGTGCAAAGCACAAGGTAGAATTTTGCTTTTTCATTTACTATACGTCAGATTTTGTCGGAACAGAACTTTCTAATTTCTACGTGGACTTTCTTCCAAGTTTCGTATTGATGTTAATAGGCTCCAGTTTTTCTTAACACAATTCATCCATGTTATATTTCGTTATAAAAATCACGGCCGATATCCTGTGTGTGTGTGTGTGGGTGGGGGGGGGGGTATAATTCAAACATGTGAGGTGATCCTTTCCCCATTGTCCCATCCTTCGTATCCAAAATAACTCTCAATTTCCACAGACTAAAAATGTAGCACTTCATATATCTTAGCATGCAAATATCTAGTAGCAAAGTAATGTGTAAGCACATAGTGGTTCGGATCCCACTTAAAACTGTAGGTTCATTCCCGATTAGTCTTACTGTGCATAAAGTGGACTCAAGACACAAAATCAACCAACCAACACAATTCCGTTATTGTCCAGATTATCGAATCCAGATCCTTCATCGCGAAAAACATAAGCAGGAAGACAATATGAAATTACCGAAAAGAAACAGAACCTAAAACCTAGAACGGATAGATTGGATTAAGTCGACGATACAGCACGCGTTCTGAAATGAAGAAGAATACGAAAGTTGAAGGACCTCGATACACACACACTTTTCCTCCCCTTCAATGGGAAGATATCGTTCTTGCAGAAGCCTTTACGTAGACCTTCAAGGCCACGACGAGAAAGTGTTCTACATGCAATGAAGGGACCAAAACATACGTCTAAAAAAATAGTTTGATACGAAAGATGGGTTCCTTCTTATTTCGTACGACAGCAATAACAGGAACACGTGGCCTCGTCTGTAACCCTAGTTTCGCAGAGCAGACGCCTGTTTGCCACCCTTTGGTTCAGTGACCTTCGCTCGTAGTTAGCGAGAGTGAATGCCTCACCAGATACCTGTTGCCTGTGAGCTTATACAAGAATAGATATTTCGTTAGCGTCTGTAAGTATTGTTTCATCTGAAATTATATCAGTTAACGTTCGAATAGTTTCCTAATGGTTACGTTATTTATAAATTAGTTCTCGAGAGTGAGCTTTCTATCTATTTGCACGAGTCTTTTTTATACAGCCTGCATGTATTATTTTTCTTTTCCTGAAACAAAAAGAAATTCAGACGCAAAAATGAGCCGTTTAAGATTAGTTAACAAGTAGAAAAAGAAAATGTAAATGTTGAAATAAATTATTGTACAGATCGAGTGAATAACATTTTGTCACGGAGCCTCCTCGATGGCGTAATGATAACGTCGTCACCTTGTAATCAAGGGATCCCGGTTCGATACACGGTGGAGGCACATAGTGGTTCGTATCCCAAGTTAAACTGAAGGTCCAGTCCCGATTAGCTTATCTGTGCACAAAACAAAAACTAAAATAATAAATTTTCAGTGTAAGAAAATTTCATGTTCAACCACATACGAAACAAAAAATAATAAATTATTCCATGTTTGAGTTCACATCTGTAGCATCTAACCAACAAAGTTATGGATCGCAACATATTTTCTCAAATCCATTTTAATTATACATGTATGATAAGATAACAGAAGTAGAGGAAAGAGAAAGCCAAGCGAAACACGGATGCCTTCTCCAGAATTTCAAATCTCGTTACGTAAGGTTCTGGGTTGAAGTCCCGGCCAGGCATGACTTTCTTGTTCTTGCCCTTTTATCTGCTTTATTTCATCATAAATCGTCGTAATGGGTTACCTACAGGGGAAGAATAATGACAATAATTGCCAATACAAAGTCAATAACAAACAGAACAACAACTCAATTAGGAAGATTTCAAGAAAGAAACTAGACTTGACAGTGTCTCCGTCTCTCGGTTTCTCGAATTGAAAACTGCTCTCCTGTTCTCGGTCTCGACTAGTTAAATATAGAAATCGAAAACGTATGTGAAGATACGTATATTTCATATACGAGGGAGAATCAAATGAAAACCGCAAAAGTGCCATTAAAAATATTTTATTTTCTTTCTAGGCGTTTGGAAATTTGTAGACACAGTCTTTGACGTCTTTCCGAGCTGGTAGTAGGAAGCAGTGCCGGTAGGTGGGGTTGGATGTGAGTAACAGCTGATTCAAGATGGCGGCACCACTACGCAGTTGCACCAAGCAGGAACAGCGTGGAGTTATTCGATTTTTATGGAGTGAAGGTGTGAAACCGGTTGATATTCATCGGAGAATGCAGACGAAGTATGGGGACGCCTGTCTGTCACAGCGGCAAGTCTACGATTGGTGCAAGAAATTCGCAGAAGGTACGACTTTGTTGACTGATGCTCAGCGAGTTGTGACACAGGAGTCCATAGCCGCAGCCGATCGGCTTATTCAGGAAAACCGGCGTGTCAGCCTGGCTGAAATGGCTTTCTTGCTGAATACGAGCTTCGGTTCAGTACAACACATAGTGCGTGACGAACTCCGCTACAGAAAAGTGTCCGCCAGGTGGGTTCTTCGACAGCTGACGCAGGAACTGAACGTCCGTCGGGTTGACGCATGTCAAGAGCTGCTGAGGCGTTATGAAGAGGAGGGTGAGGATTTTCTAGCTCACATTGTCACCGGGGATGAAAGTTGGGTGAACCATTTTCAACCGGAGACGAAACGTGCAAGCAAAGAATGGAGACTTTCGTCTTCGTCGAAACCAAAGAAGTTTCGCAGCCAGCCCTCCTGCAGGGAAAGTCAGTTGACTTTATTCTGGGATAAGAAAGGTCCTATTCTGAAACACTACATGCCCCCACGTACGACAGAGACTAGTGCCACCTACACAGACCTCTCAAGAACCATTTGGGGCCAGCGATACGCACAAAGCGAAGGGATTTGCTGAGTGCAGGTGTTTTGCTTCAACATGATAACGCCCGTCCTCATTCTGCTCGTGCAACCATGAAAACCATCGATGACCTACGCTTCAAGTGCCTACCACATCCGCCATACTCACCAGATTTGGCACCATCTGATTTCCACATCTTTGGTCCATTAAAGGAGCACCTTGGAGGGCAGAGGTTCAAGTCTGATGAAGACGTCCAATCGGCGGTGCACGAGTGGCTACACAGTCAACCGAAAGAATTTTTCTCACGCGGTATCGAAGCAATACCTATGCGATGGCGTAAGTGCATTGAACTGGAAGGGGACTATATAGAAAAATATTGTACAATCAAACATTATCCCTGCATTAAAATAGTGGAAAAAAAATAATTGCGGTTTTCATTTGATTCTCCCTCGTATCTCTGTTTTGTAGGAGATTTCGTGGAGAGATGAAATAAGTACCCTTCGATCATGTTTATTTTTATTATTTTTGTTACGTAACATCACTTTCCTTCCTAGTCGCTGACGAGTGACCATTCCATGAAATCAATGACGAAATACTCAAACACCTGTGACAAGGACGGTACTCAAACCAGGGAACTTTGGAGAAGAGATCGAATGTCGACCACTTAATGAGCTTGCCCACCGAGACTGCTTAATGATGTTTGTGTCAGGTAATTCGTAATAACTGTCAATATCCCACATTCATTATCATTTGTTTCATAATTTTTCTTATTTATGTGATTAACCTGAAGTCGAAGAATTAGTTGAAAGGCAAAAATGAAATATTGAATGTCTCTGATGTTACTTCGTGCCGAATAATATGACGTGATATTATGATATGAATATATTAATAATATAATATGCCTAGTCATTCCATGATTGATCCCCATTGCGCACACAAAATATAGTATAATGTCCACTCCTAACCGACCTCCGTGGCGGAGTGGTCATCACAGCGCGCTACGACAGCATGGGCCCTTGGTTCGAATCTCTGCTTGACCATGGGTGGTCTTGGTGAGTGTCCCTTAATCGATGTCATCATATCATCACTCATTACTCATCTTCATCGTCGCTATTTGCCAAAAGTGAAAGAATAGTGCCACTAAATAACAAACATCCAATCAAATCGAACATCTTCACCGATTTAATTCTATACAGTACCAAAATCCCATTTTATTACTGCATCTTGCTTCATTTTACAGCATCTCAATTGTTTTCCGATTCGAAAACAATTGTAATGTTGTTTGGTGCAGTTGATTGTGCATTGTTTCGTTGTTTGGATTGTTTAATTAACGTCGCATTAATTAGTTAGACCAATCGTGACGGAGGAAATCGACAGCACAAAGGAAGGGGAAAAGACAAGTTAGAGACCACGGCATTCCGTGAATACGACTGAAGTGACTGCAGAATATTATGGATAAAATTTGTTTCGCTTTTTTCCTTTTATTTCTGTTTCAGTTATTTTTACTTTGGTTTTTTTTCTACCACTCGTGTTAATCGTGTCGGTGAGGAAGAATTATAAACTCGTGAAATAGACGATGGTACAAAAATCTATGCCTCTCCCACGGTTCGAACCTGTTACCACAAAATATTGTCTTATTTTTAAAATTTACGCCAAATATGGTTTCAGTCTCTTTCTCAAGGCGTTCCATTGCCTCTCCGATGGTGTAGTGGTAACGTCTTCGCCATTGTAATCAAAGGCTTCCGATTTCAATAACAGATAGAGGAACATTGGTTAGGTTCCCACTTTAATCTGTAGGTCCAGTTCATAAACTGGACTTAAACAATTAGCGTATGGCAATGTGGTCTGTGATGAGAACCATCATTTCAATGAACCTTATTGACAATGACTCTAATAACACAGGAAATAATATTTCCTTAAGAGTAGCTCATGTTAAGAAACCAGTTTCTGAAATTTTCTTCTGGAGGCCTCGTAGCTGCCAGCTGTTTGTTGTGGCTGAGACATGAGTCATGTGACTCATGCTATCAATGCTCAATCCTTCCCGAGAACTCAGATCCACCAGACAAACTTAAGCGAATATTTTGTTATTTGGGTTCCATATACATCTAGCTTTAAGCCGTTACGAAATTCTAGGCCCCGTGGCCCAGGTAATTCTTTCTCTGACTGTACACTCCCCCCATAGGAGACATAAAAATCACAAATGTACTTGCAACTGTCAAATAAAATGGACTTTCCCCAAAATCAGTCAATTTAGAGGCAATTTACAAACCACAGAAAAAAATAATATGACAAATTTTCCCATTTCACTTTTTCAATGCCGGTTTCTTTAAAATTTATAATAAAAATTAAAAAACTTGTTGATGCTGCATGTTTTCATGTTCAGTCAGCAAGCCACCTGCCATTGAAACGGAATCATTTGCTTCCCATGCCGGTTTCACAATACTTTAAAACAAATATCGGCGAAAGCTTTGTTAACTCAAGATAACTTTTGTATTTTCAAGTAATATTTACTTTAATTCAAATGTTGCATATTTTCCTCTGCATTAGTTGGAAGTTATGTGCCTGCCTAGGATAATAATAGTGTCCAGTGAAAGAAAAAATTATGTAAGTCTTAACAAGAAAAAATAATCGATTTAGAAAGAAATTTCTCTTTAGTTGTTTAGAGAACTTTTCATGTTTTGTCCCCTTACCGGAAAGTAAAAGAAAAATAATATATTTCTGCCTACGTTTTTTGCATTCTGGAGCACTGTGGATCAGATGGTGTGACTAGAGTGTGAAGGAAAGCAAATACTCAGGACAATGTTGCCAATACAACGCCTACGGTTAACATGTTGGAGGATCCATTATGATCCGGACCTGCATGTCGACTAATGGAGTTGAGGAAATGCAAGTCATTGGTGGAATCATGGACAAACATGTCTGTAATAATATCTTGAAGAATAACGTGGAAAAAGGGCCCAGCAAATGGGGTTGTCGCGTGTGCTCACGTTCCAGCAGGATAACAAGAGGAAACATACTGCACAACTCAACAGGGACTGGTTGATTTTGAATGTACCAAAGCAGTTGAAAACGCCAGCTCAAAGTCCAGATCTGAATCCGATTGAACATTTATGGACATTTTTGAAGAAACGTGTTCATAAACATGAGTGAAAGTCAAAAGAAGATCTGAAGAGGGCAGTCGCTTTAGAGTGAAAGGGAATCAACCAAGACATCTGCAACACCTTGGTCGCTTGTATACCAAGCAGTTATTAAAACCAAGGGTTATGCATCTGGCTATTAAACTCTCATTTTGTAACATTTTTATGTTTCTATTTCTGTTTTCATAGCAAGTGTACAAACAGAAATGTGTCATAAAAGTAGCTTATTTACACTAAAATGTGTGTTATTTTCGTTGTTTATAAAGTTTACGGGGAAACAAACGGTTATAAATAAATCACTTCATGTACTAAGGCTTATTATAATTTTTGCTTTCTTTTCCTTCTCACAATTCATCTGTACGAACAACATTGTGAATAACTGTACATATTGCCTACATTGACAGGTGTGGATAATGCTTAATTTTAAAATATGATTTTATCACTAGTTGTTAATAATATCAAGTTGTACACTTCGCGAAAAGAATATTAGAAAATTTTCATTACAGCTGTTAATATTAGGTTGAAATTAAGTGTGTTATGAAAATAATTTTCAAAGTTACGTATGGATTAGGTCTTATAAATAATAAATAAATATATTACTTTCGCGATGAAGGAACTTGAAAATGTTCAGCTTTCAAGCTTCAAAGGAGACCCAGTCTAATTAATATAGAGTCCGATTTCTTCAAATTTTCAGAAACAAAAATATTTTCACTTTTCGACTAAAATTCTACCTAAACTTTCCTTCGGGAATATTCCATTCTCATTGTAGTCTGTCTGAGCATAAAACAAAACAAGAATTTTGATAAAGCCTGGAAGACTTGATTTTACATTCCAACAATTACATTTGCAACAATGCTCATCCAGCAAAGACTAACATGGAAACAATGTATAATATAAATTAAAGGCAAACGGATTCACATAAAGAAATGTTAGGTGTTGCAGAAAATCTTGACCTGTAATGGCATGGCTATAATAACTTTATTATTAAGTTATTTAGGATTATTTGCAGGAATGGCAGAGTTGGTTGGTTAGATTATAGATTATAATTAGGTTCACTTTTGATATCGTCGGTGTAAGAGAATTTACTATTCGCTCCCTCAAAAAATAAAAAGAAGAAAGAGTAGGGTTACCAGACGTTCGGTTTTTCCGGACATATCCTAAATTTTAGCCTTATGTCCGGCGTCCGGGAGGAATTTGAAAAATGTCATAAATGTCCTACATTTTGAGGCTCACATATTATTAATTAGGAAAATACGTGTTTCGGTTGAACAAAGAAAAAACATGCAACTTACAAGTCTATGGACTATGCTCCCAAACTCAATAGTGAAATTTATTTTGATTCGTTCAATGCCCAAAAAGAAAATATAAGTTTCTGCTAGAAGAACAACGGAAGCAATTAACGAACACAGTTTTGGTGCAATATTCTGATGTCACTGTTCAGTTCCTTAGTGGAATTTCTTGTCTTAAGGTTTCCCTATCTTATTCAATATTTTAATTGTAAAGCAGGAGGTATAGAGAAGAAAGTTATTGAACTAAAAACTACCGGAGATGAAACTTCAGGAACCATTTGAAAGTTCACTAATTGTTGAATACAGAACTGTTTGCCATTACAGGTCACAATGCAAATGTTGAGAGAGTGCTTTCATTACCATCAGCACAACGGACTCAAGATTCATATTTATTTCATAAATTTTGTAAAACGTTTGGTACTGCTCCCCTATAATTTCAAAGAGTTCTACTGTCCAGTCTCTCATAAATATATTTTGACTAAAACTGAAATTTTGAGAAACATTGGCTCATCTGAGAAGTAACAGTAAAACTTGTAGTAAGAGGTGGATTGTCTAGAATGATTACAAGTTTCAAATTATTCTTTTCAACTGAAAAGTGTCAATTTAAATTACTTCCTAACATGTTCTAGAAATATGTATTATTTATTGCGAATGTTTTGTGTCCTACATTTCCACTAGAAGTCCTACATTTTGGGACATAATGTAATACTTTTCCCGTATAGAGAGATGGTAACCGTAAGAAAGAGACATACGAACATTAGATAAAAATGAAAACTTGCCTGCAAAAATGAGTAATATGAAACAAAACAATTTCAAGACAATGAAAAAGACAATGAATAGAAAGTATGTTTTCTGCAAGTAAATTTCTCCTATTAAAATATATAAATCGAAAAAACAATTGTTCAACTTGAGTCAAATGTATGTCAAACATTCATTCTGCCATCTGTTGACCGAAACTGAAATTAAGCCTGTGCCAAATACGCATAAAATATCGTAACTAGAAAAAGTGGTAACCTTTGCTGTTCTGAAATGTCCGGGGTTTTTGGCCCTGAACGAAAGAAAGTCTAGAAGGATTTCTACAACAGAGAAGGTATCGAGATATAAGATATGAACGGTATATGGCGGACCCACAAATTTCCTCCAGCGTAAGAGGCCGCGGTGGCTCAGTCGGTAACGCGTCTGACTACCATGCTAAAGGTCCCGGGTTCGATCCCCGGCCGGTTCAAATCCGGGAACTTTTCTAACGGTGGAAGCGGCCCCGGCTCACACCCAGCGTCGAATAACATGGGTACCTGGGGGAAACCCTGGGGGGTAAAGGCGGTCAGGGGCGTGATGCTGATCACATCACCCCCACTCACGACCGGATCAAGAAAGTGTGGGGCGTTACCCCCACACCCCCTATACGCCTTCATGGCGTGGTGCTATGCACAGGGGAACACTTTACCTTTTTACCTTGTAAGAGGTCATTAAGGCAAGCTTTGTGTTTTTGATTCAAGTCCCACGAACAGGCTAATTGGGACTAAGGCTACAGTTTAAAGTAAGATCCAAACGCTACGTACAGTGGGATCATTGAGTATTACCGTGCAAATTGTCCATGACTATTTTCATTAATTTTTCTCTTATATTCTAAGTTTTTTTAAGAGATGGATTTTTATGTATGGTGGTGCAGAAGTTGTCAACAGCTTGTTTTGAGTTTTCTTTTAATTCTTGAAGCTCTTATTGGGTCAAATAAAGTGCACGAACATGGTGATGGACAACTTGCACTGTAATACTCATGGATTCCACTGTACCTCCACCATCAGTAAGGCCCCGACGTGCTTTTTTTATTGTTTGTTTGAAGCCTCATTTCTAAACCTCGAAAATCGCGATTTTATCCTGAATATATGAGTACAGTAAAACCTCGTTAATAAGTCGACCGGTTTAACGAAAGTCCGGATTAACTGAAATAACCTAAAAGAACAGTAGAAAGTGCATTAAAACTCCGTTTATAGCAACAAAACACGTTTATTATGGTGTATTTAAAGAGCATAGGCCTAAATAAACTATACAGTACAGTACAAAGTCTGCAGGAAACAGAATTTTATGCAAATTTACTATTTTTTGTAAAAAAATATCTACATTTTGGCTCATTATTCAAATTTTATTGAACCCACAAACATGAAACAAGTTTCATTCTGTTGCGAAAGGTCCATTCGTTGAAAAAGGAAAAAGTTCGGGTTTTCTTCCCAAAATAGCTGGAGAAGAGGGGGCAAACTCCATATTTTTTGTTTTTTCATTGACATTCGAGGGATGCGACCCCCGCCCGTAACCCCCCCCCCCCCATAGCGGTTAGGGCTTCCAAATTTTACAAGGTTGCATGCGCTGATGTTCTATCTGCAAAACAAAAGTTATCCGAAGTAGATTGGTCCCATAGTGCCAGAGTTATTACGATTTTTCTCCAATAAGTATACAAATTTAAATTTCGCGCTAAAAAGCCTCTGCGACACTGGGCTTACTTTCGTCAGACCCACGCGGCCTACTAAAGGTTAAGCGAAGTCCGGCTTATCGGGGCCCGGATTAACGAGGTTTTACTGTATATGCAACAGCACGGCACAGGTTCAGAATTAGCACCAGTGGTTTTGCAATTGTTACAAACTATAGAGAAAAGTTTTTTCGGTAGAAGACAAATGCTACAAGAGAGTGGTTGACTGGCGCCACTACAGCGAGTATTATCACTGTGTAATATGTTTTGTGCACACCAAGAGTCGTAGTTTAGCGTTTCGTGGAGGGGAATTGAGTGCCAAAACTTATTTTCAAGTTGATATTTCCTCTGGTTCGTTTGGTTCATAATAGCTTATGAAAGATTAACGATTGTGTCTTCAGAAATGCGCTACGCTACATCATTCTCCATGGCACTTGAAATTTGTGTCTATTTATTCTCTTCAAAAATAGCCGGACTCTTTGGCCGAGTGGTTAGCACATCGCGCTGCGACGCCAAGGGTCCCGGGTTCGAATCCCGCTCGGGCTTGGTTGTTTGTGAATGTCCATTCATCAATTTCATCATCTCATCACTCATCCCTATCTTCGCAAATTAGCCAAGAGACACAAAACGCGAAGTAAAATAAACTAAATCAATCAATCAATCAATCTCTTCAAAAATTGACTTTTCCCACTAAACATTGTTTTTACTCGTGAAACGTAACTTGAAGAGTTGCGTCTCTTGCTTTCAAAATGTTTTCCTGAACAGTAGCCTATAGAGTTAAGTAGCTACACTCCTGTTCACATTAAGTGGCACATTTTGTAATGTTGGACAGTTGTAGTATGCGCCAGTTTATCTGAACAGGAGTGTACAACTAATCAAAGTCGCCAACTTAAAAAATAAATTTTGAGGGGCAATATTAGAACAAGTATTGGAAAAGAGTATATAGAACTTGCTCAAGATAGGGACAGATGGAAGGCCTGTGTTGTTGCAGCCATGAACCTTCGGGTTTAAGAAGGCTAGGGAGTTAGTTAGTTATATTTGAACAATATTTTATATCTGTCCCCTCACGTGAATTTTAGGGGTACAGAAAGTGCCTTGGTTCCTCAAAGTCTGCGCCTATCCAACCAACTCTCTCAACCATTAAAGAAACAGATCTATCCTGATAGGATAGTGATGAAGACAGTACTATGAGATGAGTTCTTCCCAGGAGTATCACTGATGCTACGTTAAACTTCATACTTTCAATTTTCCTGTAAACACTACTTCTCTATTATTAAATGGTAACACGATTAAGCCTTGGATCCCACTTTAAACTGTAGGTCCAGTCCCGATTAGCCTTACTGTGCATAAAGTGGACTTAAAACACCAACTCAAACTCAAAGCCAAACGATTAAGCCTTGTTTTCATTACAGAAACAACACTGCATAAGTTGACCAAGGCAGTCTATATTTCAGTAATCGTTTGAATATTATATCAGGGTCCTCCTCTGACTTGAAACCAAACAACAAAATTTGTAGTTTGGTTTGCGATTTTTTAGTTTTGTTTCAAGCCTGAGGAAGACCCTGATATTGTTGAAACGTAACGTTCTTAAGTGTTTTTTTTACTGAAATATATACTGTCTTAGTCACCTTATGTATTGTTTTTTCGATTAATAAAAATAATTATGAATAAAATTGGTTTATTTCCATGAGTTTACAGTAGTTTGTACAATAACAATCTTAGCCATGATAAAAATAATAATTTTTAATTCTATTATTCAAGTTTTTCTATATCCCCTTCCCCCCTTCTCGCAATTATCCATTTCGTCGTCTGTTGTCTCTCCTTCCCGCCGAAATGAAAGCGCCAAATTTATTGGCAATGCTTTTTAATGACGTCACGGAATGTCTTGACTCCCTCGCACGTTGCCCTTCAAAAGTGAAACTCTGCGACGGGGAGAATGACTGGAACACTTCACTTTACGGCTTCTTTCTGATGTCTCCTGTCCCCTCCCCCACCCTGGAAACTGTTGCCGAGTCGTTGAGACGTAAATATTCGTGGCTGAAGATTGCTCTGAAAGCAGCCGGGCTGCCATATTTTTGGCGAACGGAACGACACCTGTCGTCGATCCGCGGAAGTCTATTGCCAGGTGTTGTGCTCGTTGCAGGGCTGCGAGGATATCTTTCTAGATGTATATGGTCTAGTTTCCTTCCCATGCTTCCGGAACTAAAATATTGTTGGAAGTTAAACCCAAACCCGAAAACTACCTCTAAAATTTCTCCTACCTTTTCCAAAATTTCTATATATTACTTGAAATTTCACTTCATGTTTTGTCAAACTTTACTTCACTTTTCAAAATTTTATCTTCACTTTTAGGTATTTTCGTTCATCTTTTGAAATTTTCCTTAACTTCTCTAAATTTCCATTTTTGAAATTTCACTTCATTTTCTAATTTTTCCTTCATTGTCAAATTTTTCTTAACTTTCTAAAAAAATTCTTCACTTTTATGTACTTTCGTTCATCTTTTCAAATGTTCCTTCATTTCTTTAAATTTCCCCTTTTTTGAGATTTTTTAAAATTTCACTTCATTTCATTTTTAAAAATATTTCTTTCCTTTTTTGTCAAATTTTCCTTCATATTTTGAATTTTTTCGTAATTTCTCTAAATTTCCCTTCATTATTTGAAATTCTGTATTTTTGCTGAATGTAAAGTTCCCCGTGCCTTGAAGGCACACAGGTGAAATACCGAGATTTTGGCTCTACACATTCTCGAGGTCTGCCATTTTTGGAGGTGTGATCAGCACCACGTCCCGGCCTCCATTACGCTCCAGGTTTACCCGTAAGTACATGTTTGGGGCTGGGTGAACGCCAGAGCTGCTTTACGCTGCAACAAGGCATCGAACCTTGAGTCTCCAGCGTTACAGTCAGACGCTCTACCGGCTAGTCCACCATGGCTCAGATTTTGTCTTTTGTTTCATGAAATTATACCCTATTGCTTTAAAATTTCCTTTTGATATTATTTTTTTCATGTTTTTTTGCTATGAAAATGCTTCTCTAAAAACAATTTTTTGCCCATTTTTTTGTTACATAAATGTCAAGAATTGTAATTTTTTGTAAAAAATCTATTTTTGCTTCTTAAAAAAATGGAATTTTTATGACAACAATTGCCCTTTCTATATAACGAAACTCGCACGTCACCATTTTTTAAATTTATTCCCCTTCCACAATACACGTTGGTGCAACACCTTCCATTCCGTCAACTCCCTACAACGCTATTTCTCCAAAATCCCGCAGCACAGCAAAGCACACCCCGCCCCACCTTTTTGTTTTCTTCTTGCCTCCACACAGAGCACTTCAAAACAGCTGTTCGAATCCACCCTTATGAACAGGGGAAATCAACTCGCCACACTTTTCTTCCACGCTGGGAAAAAAAAATCAACATTTTTTTTTCTTCCACTTTTCGCCTCAGTTTTTCTTACTTTTGTTTCCCTTGTTTGTTTCCAGCTTGCCTGGCTAGCTTCTTGAGAGAAGGAGACTGCAAGGAAATGGCGAAGGGCGGGGATAAGATAATCAGTGTTGCAACACATTCGGGGCGGAAATTTCCTTCAGTAAAAATTTCCGCCATAGATTTTTTCCCAGAACCGTCGAGATATTTCCCCCAGATCCGTCGAGATATTTTCCCCCGGTCCGTTGAGATATTTCCCCCCGGTCCGTCGAGATATTTCCCCACGGTCCGTCGAGATATTTTCCCCCGGTCCGTCGAGATATTTTCCCCCCGGTCCGTCGAGATATTTTCACCCCGGTCCGTCGAGATATTTTCCCCCCGGTCCGTCGAGATATTTTCCCCCGGTCCGTCGAGATATTTCCCCCCCGGTCCGTCGAGATATTTCCCCCCCGGTCCGTCGAGATATTTTCCCCCCGGTCCGTCGAGATATTTTCCCCCCGGTCCGTCCAGATATTTTCCCCCCGGTCCGTCCAGATATTTTTCCACCGGTCCGTCGAGATATTTCCCCCTCGTCCGTCGAGATAATTCCCCCTCGTCCGTCGAGATAATTCCCCCCTCAGTCCGTCGAGATAATTCCCCCCTCAGTTTGTCGAAATATTTTCTTCCCAGTCCGCCGATATAATGTTCTCCAGTCCAGTCTAGGTATTTTTCCACATTCCGTTGAGATAAATTTATCCAGTACGTCGAGATAATTTTCCCCCAATCTGTCGATTTATGTGTTCTCCACTTCATGGAGATATATTTCCCTCATTCCGTGATGATAGATTTGCCCCGTTTGTAAAAATAAATTCTCCTCGCTTGTGGGAATAGCATTTGATCTAATCCTTAGGGATAAGTTTTTCCTCAATCCATGTGAATTTATATTTTCCCTCCTTCGAAATATGTACGAGTAATATATTTTTTTGTTAAATCAAGGTAAATGTCTCTTGATGTGTCGACGCTCTTATCCTAACCGTTTTACAGGAAACAGAGAAATATCTCATGACCGAGGGAAATTCTCTGTCCTGCTGCAACACTGCACACATCCAGTGGGCTTCAGAAACTGTTGTGTGTATCTTGCAAGACGTGGTCAGCTTTTATGAGGGAAGTTTTGCGATGATGTCATCCTGGAGACACGTGACTTGGAACTCGAGCAACGTGTAATGGTGGTATAAGAAACAGGGCGAATCAGATTATCCTTTGCAACTCACTTTACTCAGAAAAAAAAAGAAAGAAAGTAAATTGAAGAAAATACATGGCAAAACTAAGAAACTTGGAAGTTGATTGTTGTCAAATAAGAATTACCTTTTGTTCCCTTTCCAGGTGTACAGGGGATGATTTTCATACTCATTCCAATATTTATTTAGTTTCACCTTCTCTCTCTTATTTAGTTATATAGCATTATTTCCCTCTTATTCAGTCTTGCAGCTATTATTTCCCACTTATTCAGTTATGAACATATTATGTAATCCTTATTCAGTTCTGTTGCTAGTATGTTCTTATTTAGTTATTGGCCCTTTTATTCAGTTATAGATTTTATTTTCCCTTTTATTACGCCCTGCAGCTGTTATTTAACTCTTATTCAACTATGCGTGACTCCCCGATGGCGCAGTGGTAGCGTCGCCGCCTTGTAATCAAGGGGTCCCGGGTTCGATACCCGGTGGAGGCACAAGTGGTTCGGATCCCACTTTAAACTGTAGGTCCAGTCTCGATTAGCCTTACTGTGCATAAAGTAGACTTAAAACACCAAATCAATCAATCAATTATTCAGCTATGCAGCTATTATTTCCCTCTTATTCCATCCTGTAGCTATTGTTTGCCTTCTTATTCATTCAGTTCTGTACTCTCTCTTATTCACTTCTGGATACAATATTTTCCCCTCTTATTATGTGCTGAGGCCAATATTTTCTCTCTTGTTCAGTAGTGTAGCTAACTATGTTCCCCTCTTATTCAAATATGCAATTATTATTTCCCCTCTTATTCTGCCCTGTAGCTATTGTTTGCCCCATCATTCAGTTCTGCGCCTATTATTTTCCCTCTTATTCATTCAGTTCTGTACTCTCTCTTATTCACTTCAAGATACGATATTTTCCCCTTCTATTCTGTGCTGAGGACAATATTTTCTGTCTCATTCAGTAGTGTAGCTAACTATTTCCCCTCTTATTCAAATATGCAGATATTAGTTCCCCTCTTATTCGTTCTATAGCTTTTGTTTGCCCATCATTCAGTTCTGCGCCTATTTTCCCTTTTATTCATTCAGTTCTGTACTCTCTCTTATTCACTTCTGGATACAATATTTTCCCTCTTATTCTGTGCTGAGGACAATATTTTCTCTTATTCAGTAGTGTAGCTAACTATTTCCAATCTTATTCAAATATGCAGGTATTATTTCCCCTCTTATTCGTTCTATAGCTTTTGTTTGCCCATCATTCAGTTCTGCGCCTATTTTCCCTCTTATTCATTCAGTTCTGTGCTCTCTCTTATTCACTTCTGGATACAATATTTTCACCTCTTATTATGTGTTGAGGACAATATTTTCTGTCTCATTCAGTAGTGTAGCTAACTATTTCCCTTCTTATTCAGATATGCAGGTATTAGCTCCTCTCTTATTCGTTCTATAGCTATTGTTTGCCCCCTCATTCAGTTCTGCGCCTTTATTTTCACTCTTATTCAGTTCTACGCCTATTATTTTTACTTATTAATTTCTGCACCTCTTATTCTTATTCAGTTCTGTGCCTATTGTTTTCCTTCTTATTCAGTTTTGCTTCTATTTTCCCTCTATTCAGTGATGTTGGTGACAGTATTTACCCCTCTTATTCAGTTCTGGGCGCAATATTTTCCCTCTTATTCAGATCTATAAGGACAATATTTCCCCTCTTACTCAATTCTGGAGACAATATGTTCCCTCTTATTGAGTTCTGGGGAGAATATTTTCACCATTATTCAGTTTTGGAGACAATGTTTCCCCTCTCGTTAAATTCTGGGGGCAATATTTACTTACTTATTCGGTTCTGGAGACAATATTTTCCTCATATTCAGTTAGGGATATTAATATTCCTTTTATTCAGTTTTATAAGTTTTTTGATCGCGTTCATTCCTTCTCACGGAATGGCGCCGATTCCATCCAGTCGGATGTCCAGCACCGACGCCAAAGGGAAGCATCGGTCCCTCTAGCGACGAGGGCGGGAGGCACTTGACTCGGGATGTCACTCAGCCTCTCCACGGATGATCTCGAGTTTCAGCGGACCGACGTAAGAGCCTCGTCCGGAGGGACCAATCAGGCGATCTTGACCATAGACGGGAAATCCCCCCTCTATTTTTTCTCGGGGGTTTTGGGGGACGATTGCCCCACCCGGTCGGGTCCTCTTTGTCTTTCGGCCCGTTAGGTCCCGCGACGGAAGAAAAAGACTTCGAACCGTAAATCGTGTCCCATCGAGTCACTGACGTGAGGATTCCGGATTATGGTCCGTCCACCAATGGCGGCCCTGGTCTGGGGGCTCGTTAGCAGATGCAGGAGGAGGGAGACGTTGTGGGGGAAGGGTGGCAGCTGATCCACCGTTCGCTTCAAAAACTTCATGAGGGGGGTGTTGGAGAGAGAGAGAGTACATCCCGCTCCCCTCCAATATTTTGTGTCTGATTTTTCCCCCCTATTACATTATTGTTCTCGGCAGTGTTGCCACCATGTGTTACACTGGTTATGGAGCTTAACGATATTAATTTTAACTTTACATATTGGGTTTATTCGACATGAGAAAACTGTGTAACAAGATAAAGTTGAAGTCCTGATTCGAACGCCACTTTAGTTCAAAGTAAGTTCGGAAAGACCAGTTCCGTCTGTTACAGGAGTAAACAAGAATCCGTAACGTCCGCGTGGAGCCCAGTATATCCTCCCCTGAAATCTTTCCCACCAATAGCGTCCGTTTTGGGAACTAACAGCCCTTGTCAAGTCCACGTGGAGTAAATGAGATGTCACCAATTCTGTTTCTTTAGAGATTTCTGAACGCGAGGGTTGCGTTATCTTGGCTAGCTTGTGTTATTGTCCTGTGCTATTTTTTACACAATGTGGAGACCTTGAATGAATGAATGTATGTCTAAATACTTCAGGTAAAAGTAACAACAGAGCTTTTCAGAAAAAAACTGGTGGTGGCTCGAAACTAGATACGTGTCTGATCGCTTTCCTCTCGAGCTGTGTCAAAGATACCGAACTGGCGCTCGAATCAGGACTTCAACTATACCTGGACACGGTCATTGCAACATTTTGTCCTCTGAAAATTGACTTAGGTCTTCTCAAATTACATAACAGAAGATCAGTTAATTGATATTCTTGCCCCCAGGAAATGCATGTTGATCGTATTCGGTTTCATGACTTTCGTGAACTTGAACTCCTTGATGGTGAACGCAATCAAGGCGTCCAGGGTTTGATACTCCGTGGAGGCACATAGTGTTTCGGATCCCAGTTTGAACTGTCTCGATTAACCTATCTGTGCATAATGTGTACTTACTCAACAACATAACATAACAAGAAATAAATTGTGGATCACCACACAAGGCTGTCACAAGCAATTCGTCTTGACATCTTGAAATAAGGTATCATTCTCATTAACATTTAAAACTTATGACTACAGCAAATAATCACCAATTATTGCAAGCAGAGTAGCGACACTCTGGACAGCCGTGTGGAACGCTGCATGAGTCTATATGAAAAGATCCGCCGACATAGCGCGCTACGGAACCGCCGTGTGTTGGTAAATGACAATCAGCATTTGCCTTTTGTCTACCTCTACGAAGTCGCCCGGACTTACACGAAGTCGCCCGGACTTACACGAAGTCGCCCGGACTTACACGAAGTCGCCCGGAACTACACGAAGACGCCCCGAACTACACGAGAACTCTCGGAATTACACGAAGTCGTCCGGAATTACACGAGAGAACATCCGGAGGGCTGCGAACGAAAATATATGTCTGAAACCAGGAGTTTGGCATGGATATTCCAAAAGCTGCGACAATCTGAGTTTCACCTTTTGATTTCATAACTAGCAGCCAACTGGATTTTATATAGGCTGCGCGGCGAGTCTTTGCTGTCGATAAATTGAATCAGATAGTTAGTTACCTTCTGGCACTCATCAGAAGCCGGTTAAAATAGCACAAAAACTAGATTCACTATCTGGTGAAGGGTGTCACTCGTTAAAATTAACAATATTAATAATATTCTGTACTTAAAAACTACAAAGGTCCTTATAATCAATATGCTCAATGCAGCTCACAATAAACGTATGGTTCACGTATCCTTGTCATTCGTTAAAGCAAAGGGCATATCTCGCTTAGAGGGTTACGCAGTACAGCTCAGAACGCGATACGTCATGGTATAAAGCCGCCGCATCTTCTTGTTGGAACATGTCACACGGTGCTCTTGTTTTCGTCTGACGGATTTCGCAATTTTTTCCCCTTTCCGCATATTACCACGCCCTCGTACGATGTGCTTCTCTCGTACACAATGCAAGAACCGCCATAATTGTCCCAGCTTAGCTCGTGCTCTCATCCCCTTATTGCACACTCTCCATCACTGTCACGAGATGAGCTCCGCTGAGAAGGGATGCGTTGGTGTCCAGCGGAGTATCCGTTCAAGCTGTACGTGGACCAATGAAGAGCGTTTGAGCTAGGGACAGCGTTGGGTACTCTAGCGCCACTATGTCTGCTCTCTTGGAAAATATGTGAACTATTATACTTCCAAGCACTTCCCAACTTATTCAGTTCCTCAGTTATTATTTTTCTTATTCAGTTCCGAAGATATTATTTTACGCCTTATTTAGTTCTGTAGATGATATTATTTTCCATCTTATTCAGTTATGGAGATATTTTCCCCCTCTTATTCACTTTTGTTTCTGTTATCTCCCACTTATTCAGTTCTGCAGCTATTATTTTCCCTCTTATTCATTTTTGCACTCTCGTTCTACGCGATTATTTTCATTCTTATTCAGTCCTTCGGCTATTTTTTTCCCTCTTATTCAGTTGTGCAGTTATTATTATCCCTATCTTATTCCGGCCTGTAGTTATTATTCCCCTCTTATTCCATCCTGTAGCTATTTCTTTCCATCTTATTCAGTTGTGCTGTTATTATTATTCCTATCTTATTCCGGTATGTAGTTATTATTCCCCCTCTTATTCCATGATGTACCTATTTTTCCCTCTTATTCAGTTGTGCAGTTATTATTATTCCTATCTTATTCCGCTCTGTAGTTATTATTCCCCTCTTATTCCATCCTGCAGCTATTTCTTTCCCTCTTATTCAGTTGTGCAGTTATTATTATTATTCCTATCTCATTCCGCCCTGTAGTTATTATTCCCCCTCTTATTCCACTCTGTAGCAATTTCTTTCCCTCTTATTCAGTTGTGCAGTTATTATTATTCCTATCTTATTACGCCCTGTAGTTATTATTCCCCCTCTTATTCCATCCTGTAGCTATTTCTTTCCCTCTTATTCAGTTGTGCAGTTATTATTATTCCTATCTTATTCCGCCCTGTAGATATTATTCCCCCTCTTATTCCATCCTGTAGCCATTTCTTTCCCTCTTATTCAGTTGTGCAGTCATTATTATTCCTATCTTATTCCGCCCTGTAGTTGTTATTCCCTCTTATTCCATCCTGTAGATATTTCTTTCCCTCTTATTCAGTTGTGCAGTTATTATTATTCCTATCTTATTCCTCCCTGTAGTTATTATTCCCCTCTTATTCCATCCTGCAGCTATTTCTTTCCCTCTTATTCAGTTGTGCCGTTATTATTATTATTCCTATCTTATTCCGCCCTGTAGTTATTATTCCCCCTCTTAATCCATTCTGTAGCCATTTCTTTCCCTCTTATTCAGTTGTGCAGTTATTATTATTCCTATCTTATTACGACCTGTAGTTATTATTCTCCCTCTTATTCCATCCTGTAGCTATTTCTTTCCCTGTTATTCAGTTGTGCAGTTATTATTCCTATCTTATTCCGCCCTATAGTTGTTATTCCCTCTTATTCCATCCTGTAGCTATTTCTTTCCCTCTTATTCAGTTGTGCAGTTATTATTATTCCTATCTTATTCCGCCCTGTAGTTATTATTCCCCTCTTATTCCATCCTGTAGCTATTTCTTTCCCTCTTATTCAGTTGTGCAGTTATTATTATTCCTATCTTATTCCGCTCTGTAGATATTATCCCCCTCTTATTCCATCCTGTAGCTATTTCTTTCCCTCTTATTCAGTTGTGCAGTCATTATTATTCCTATCTTATTCCGCCCTGCAGTTATTATTCCCCCTCTTATTCCATCCTGTAGCTATTTATTTCCCTGTTATTCAGTTGTGCAGTTATTATTCCTATCTTATTCCGCCCTATAGTTGTTATTCCCTCTTATTCCATCCTGTAGCTATTTCTCTCCCTCTTATTCAGTTGTGCAGTTATTATTATTCCTATCTTATTCCGCCCTGTAGTTATTATTCCCCTCTTATTCCATCCTGTAGCTATTTCTTTCCCTCTTATTCAGTTGTGCAGTTATTATTATTCCTATCTTATTCCGCCCTGTAGATATTATCCCCCTCTTATTCCATCCTGTAGCTATTTCTTTCCCTCTTATTCAGTTGTGCAGTCATTATTATTCCTATCTTATTCCGCCCTGCAGTTATTATTCCCCCTCTTATTCCATCCTGTAGCTATTTCTTTCCCTCTTATTCAGTTGTGCAGTTATTATTATTCCTATCTTATTCCGCCCTGTAGTTATTATTCCCCCTCTTATTCCATCCTGTAGCTATTTCTTTCCCTCTTATTCAGTTGTGCAGTTATTATTATTCCTATCTTATTCCGCCCTGTAGATATTATTCCCCCTCTTATTCCATCCTGTAGCTATTTCTTTCCCTCTTATTCAGTTGTGCAGTCATTATTATTCCTATCTTATTCCGCCCTGCAGTTATTATTCCCCTCTTATTCCATCCTGTAGCTATTTATTTCCCTCTTATTCATTTGTGCAGTTATTATTATTCCTATCTTATTCCGCCCTGTAATTATTATCCCCCTCTTATTCCAACCTGTAGCTACTTCTTTCCCACTTATTCAGTTGTGCCGTTATTATTATTCCTATCTTATTCCGCCCTGTAGATATTATTCCCCCTCTTATTCCATCCTGTAGCCATTTCTTTCCCTCTTATTCAGTTGTGCAGTTATTATTATTCCTATCTTATTCCGCCCTGTAGATATTATTCCCCCTCTTATTCCATCCTGTAGCTATTTCTTTCCCTCTTATTCAGTTGTGCAGTCATTATTATTCCTATCTTATTCCGCCCTGCAGTTATTATTCCCCCTCTTATTCCATCCTGTAGCTATTTATTTCCCTCTTATTCATTTGTGCAGTTATTATTATTCCTATCTTATTCCGCCCTGTAATTATTATCCCCCTCTTATTCCATCCAGTAGCTACTTCTTTCCCTCTTATTCAGTTGTGCCGTTATTATTATTCCTATCTTATTCCGCCATGTAATTATTATTCCCCCTCTTATTCCATTCTGTAGCTATTTATTTTCCTCTTATTCAGTTGCGCAGTTATTATTATTCCTATCTTATTCCGCCCTGTAGTTATTATTCCCCCTCTTATTCCATCCTGTAGCTATTTCTTTCCCTCTTATTCAGTTCTGCAGCTATTATTTTCCCTCTAATTCAGTTATACAGTTACTGAGACATTTAGAGAAAATGAATATTTTCAAACAAAAACAGTGAAGAACTCAAGAAAAATCAGAGTTGGTTAAAATGGCCGATTGCCATTTAGTTATATATGAACTATCTTATTGTGTATGCCGCCCAGCAGCTATGCGTTATTCTCCTGTACAATTCCAGACCCTCCCGAGAAAAGAATCCTGTCTACGCCAGTGCTTCCAAGCAATTTTATTCTCAATGACAACGTATCCTGGCAGTGACGTATAGACATTGACCGATTCACTGTCGTATGAAAACGAACGTATCAATCCGCGCACGTGGAAATCCAGATTAGTTGTCCGATGACAGATGGCGTATGATGATTGCAAATACAAATTCCATATACAAAAAAGTCTATTTGTATTTATCTTTTAGAGATTTCTTCACAAGGAAATACCGAAATTGCTATTCAAACGACATGTTTGGCCAACCGCTGTTTCAGCCGGTGCAATAATACAGACACTCTCTTGACTTCAATGTGCCGAATATTATTTGAGCGTTGTCTAACGAGCCTATAGTTCTTGGACATCTTTTCTAATAAAATATCAGCCAGTTTTGGTTGGCTTGAGCGTATATGACACTGCACCTATCATATTTATCGAAAGTCTACATATAAGACTATGCAATAAGCACAAAAGTAGAACTATATTTTTGAGCACAAGGGGTTGTTATGTGTTTTATAAAGATAGGTTGCAATCTCACGATAAATTTTTGGATTACATTTTATAGCAACGTATTTCACTATAGATCCGTCATATCTTCATCACAACATAAGAATTACTTTAAGAGCAGACTTGATGCAACCACAGATTATTTTTCCTGTCGCCGGAAACTTTTGGGTCTACCCTCGTATTTCTGAAATTTTACGTCTCGGTTACATTGCATGTACATAATTATACTGTACCTATCTAATGTGTGCTCTGTCTCAACTTATCTCTGGAGCAAGGTCGCGCATAGCGGAAGAAAAAGGGAGAAATCGAGTGGGCAGAATGAAGCAGTACACGCTGCTGCGAAGGCTTGTAACTGCGGTCGCTTCCTCCCTCCACGCAATCCCATTGCCTCTCACATGTTCATTGGTGAAGCCGTCTCGTGTCACTACTTGCGCAGACTCTTCTTTTCGTTCGCCTACTCCAGAGATAGCTCTGATAGAGTGTAGGTAAGGTATTTCTAAAAGTACACCTCTCGGAACGCAGAGGCACTTCGCGGAAGGATTCAGATTTTTCCCCAATTCACTGCAATATCAGTAGTGGGGTTTACGGTACGGACAGCGCAACTTTTAAGTGTAGAAAAGGCGAGGCTATTTGATTGAACAATCAGATTTGCTTATACTTAAAACAAAGCCAAGAGAGGCCTATACCCCAATTCTTCAGGTGTGATATGCTCTGATTTTTAAGAAATTCAGAGTTTCTAGTGTAGAAAAGGCGAGGGCTCAACAGATAGATTTACCCATACTTAAGACAATGCCAAGAGGGGCCTATACCCCAATTCTTCCAGTGTGATATGCTCTTAATTTTAAGAATTTTGAATTCTAGTGTAGAAAGGGTGAAAGCCTCTCAGACAGATTTGCTTATACTTAAAATTATGCCAAGTTCCCATATGATCTTATTGCTTATAGTGTGTTTTTTGTCAAAATCCCAGGAATTGAATTTTAGTGTAGCTCAGATTGATTCTGCCATGTATATTAATATAAAGCTTATAGTTACTGGGTTCTGAGGCCCAGTGGAGTGTGGTGCATAGCCCCATGGTTTTTATTGTCTTGCAATCAGGAGGCCTCTGGGTTTGAGTCCTGATAAAATGTGAAGCCTCTCCTGATGGCAAAATGTTAATATTGTTGCTTTGTAAGCAAAAGGCTCGGGTTTGAGTCCTGATAAAATGTAAAGCCTCTCCTGATGGCAAAATGTTAATATTGTTGTCTTGTAAACAAGGGGCTCCGGGTTCGAGTCCTCATAAAATATTTAAGATTGAAAACATGTGGCAAAATAATATGTCCACAAGTGGGATTTTGAGAATAGTTGATATACAACTCCCAGATCTGAAAACCTGGTAAAAAGTGTTTTACAATAATATATTGTACAAAAAACTGAATTTTCTTATTTTTTCATGTTTTATAACCACCTCCTCAATACAATAGGAGAAGAGCGGGTAAGCATAGTTAATTGTTTGCGTGCTTTACCGGCACGCAAGAGACACGCTAGAAGGGGGGCATTAATGATTTTTCTGTATGATTCACTGAAGGGGTCATTAATCTTTCAGCACGACAGGGGAAAAAGTGTAACAAATTCCTAGTCATGCAAGACAACATGTAAAAGTGTAACAAAGATTATTGAGATAAAGATACATATTTTCACACAGTGGCAATGAACTGTACCCCCCTCATGCTAAAAGCAATTCTGTTCAGATAATATGAGCCTAGGCAAAGACTTAGAAAATATTATGGCAGTTCAAAATCCAATTTTGTCTGCATTAAGGTCTCAGAACCTAGTAAAATGTAGGCATATTCCATATTGAGAAGTGTTAATATTGTTGCATTGTAAGAGGCTTTGGGTTTAAGTCCTGATAAAAGATTGAAATATGTACAACTGTCCATACATGAGATATTCACTGCTAGCTGATAATACAGCTGAGGTTTCAAAGCTGTCAGAGTGTCTGGGACCTCTCTGACAGCAAAGTGTTGGTATTATTGCTTTGTAATCAAGGGGTTTCTGTGTTTGAATCGGGTCTCTAGAACTGCTCTGTGACCCTTTCATTTCTTACATCATAAACATATGATTTTTCCCCTATGAGAATGACACTTCTTTCTCCTCTGCTCAGACAGATTCGGCCATGTGTGTAAAAGTTATATCTGTATGATTGTTGTTTATAAACTTGTCAAAAATATGGCTTTTTTGTATGAAAACATGCAATCCTGAATACAATTCTGGTTTTGTCTTGTTCTGTTAATATAAACACAAGTGAGACTTACAGAATATTTATTGTACAATTCAAAATTGGATTTTGAATTGTATTTAGTTGATATAGAGATGAGGTTTTAAACCTGGTGAAGTGTGTTGTACATCAGCAAAACTATCACCAAAACCTAGTTACTGCTGTTGTTTGGGTATAAAAGAAACAGCTCAGCCACTAACTGCTGAACCCAACTGATATTTTTTATTAAGTATAAAGTTTTGAATTGAAGCCCAGAAAATCTTATATAATAAACAACAAGAAAAAATGCCAAAACAAAAATATTGCAATCGGTGTAATAAAAATATATCTAGTTCTCATTGGGCTAGACATTGCCGTATTTGTAACTCTAAGAAATGCAGAAAGGCCATGAAAATATGTCCAAGATGCCATAAAATATTAAGCAAGGCATATTACAAATGGCATAAGTGTAATTCTTATGTACAGTCATCAACATTGCCCCCACAACCATCCACATCTGGTCTGAAAAGGAAGCATGAAACACCTGTTAATGCTGGACCTGCAAAGCAGCCACGCTATGAACCACCCATACATAGCAGTTTTAATGCCCAACTTAGGGATTACCAGTTTGTATCAGAGCCAAGATGCGGCATTAAGAATTTCTTGAACAGTATAAATTCTGATCTGCAGGCAATTCTTAATGCACAAAATGGCTCTTATAAGCTATCCCTCAAATTGTTTGTACAATATAAGAAACCAAATGGCACAAAATTTACACAGCCCCACATAACAGAAACTGTACCTGTATATTCAAATGCAAATTCAGACACAATAATAAGCAGCTTGATAAATCAACTGAACATCAAACACTCTGAATTTGCAGCAAAAGAGTCCGGATGGAGCCTATGCGGTTCATCACACAAGTTATATGTTAATATTTCTGAATTCACTCCTTTACAAGGATCTACTTATGTACCATTGCCTGCCAATATCAAAAACAAAAGAGCCGTGGTCAATATAAAAAATGCCGACCAGAAATGCTTTTTGTGGTGTATATTAGCTGCTTTGTATCCAGTTTCAAAGGATCCTCAGAGAATAACTTATTACAAACAACATGAACACTTTTTTGACGATGTAATGGAGGGTTTGGAATATCCAATGTCAGTTCAGAATATTGATAAATTTGAAAAAAGAGCCAAGCACATCAATGGCAAACAATTATCTATTAATGTATTTATTTGTTCCACTGGCAATTGTCCGATAGCACCTCTCAGAATCAGTACAATTGATGATGAATCTGCTATTCCGATTGATCTGCTCTTAATTGAAGGGGACGGCACATATCATTACACTCTAATACATAATCTTCAAGCTTTAGTGAGAACACAACTAGACAAATCCAATACAATATTCAAGTTGTGCAGAAGATGTTTGACTGTATTTGATGGTCAAAAAATGGTAAATGGTGTTTGTGAAAAAAATGCAGAAATTGCCAAAAACAAGCTAATTGAGCATCTGAAATATTGTGGCAACCATAAACTTGTTCATATGGTGATGCCCAATCCAAGTGAAAATTGCAAATTCAAAAAGTATGAGGCCTTGTTGGAACACCCAGCATTTATTGTCTGTGATTTCGAATCGAATCTCAAATCTCTTGCATTCTGTAGCCCAGATCCAGAAGAATCATCAATTACACCATACCAGCTACATGAACCTTCCAGCTTTTGTTATGTGGTTGTACGGGACGGTGTTGTTATTAAAATAGATTCATACAAGGGACCAAATGCCATCAAAATATTTGCACATATAATAGAAAATATGTGCCGTGACATAGCATCTAACATCTTATTAATATCAAAGCCTATGTTGCCTTTAACAGAGGAACAGATTGAAGATTTCAACAATGCAGAAAAATGCCCGGTATGTGATTGTGAATTTTCAGATACAAATATCAAGGTTCATCACCATTCTCATACAGATGGTCGATATAAACAGGCCCTGTGTAATAGCTGCAATATTAAGATCAAGAGACCAAGATTTATCCCCATATTTTGCCATGGAGCATCCAATTATGATTTCCATCATCTGATCAGGTACGAGGGGTTTGAGAAGCAGAATTTAAATATTTTAGCTGAAAATGATGAAAAATATATATCTATTAGCAAGATAATTAAAGTTGATGGTGTTCCTATTCAATTAAGATTTCTTGATTCTTACAGATTTTTACCTGCTAGCCTGGATACACTGGCCTCTCAATTATCTGATGATGACTTGAAAATCACACGTGCCTCGTTTCCAGATCAGGACCTGAAATTAATTAGGCGGAAGGGTGTATATCCATACGACTATGTTACAGATTTTTCTAAATTTGATGAGTGTTCCCTGCCACCACAAGAAGAGTTTTACAGCAAAATCAGAGGATCTGGAATCACTGATGAAGATTATCACCATGCCAAATTGATGTGGAACAATTTAAAATGCCAGACATTTGGTGATTATCACAAGGCTTATTTAAAACTTGATGTGACCCTCTTAGCTGATATATTGCAGGCATTCAGAAAATCTTCTATGCAAAATTATGGACTGGACCCAGTGTATTTTTACAGTGCCCCGGGCCTAGCATGGGCTGCAATGTTTTTCAACACCAAAAAGCCATTGGATCTGATCCACGATCAAGAAAAGTATCTGTTTATGGAGGAATGTATAAGAGGGGGGATGGTGCAATGTTCCCAGAGATATGCCAGAGCAAATAACAAATACATGCCTGATTATGATCCAACACGGCCATCAAATTATATACTGTATGGAGATGCAAACAACCTCTATGGTCACGCTATGATGGATAAATTGCCATATGCAGGGCTTGAGTGGGTCGAAGATTTCAATATTGAAGATCTTCAGGATTTTGATGACAGTGAATATGGCCTCTTCTTAGAGACTGATCTGATGTTTCCAGATCATTTACACAACAAATTTTCTGATCTGCCCCCAATTCCCGAGGTTCAGTGCTCGCCTGGCTCTAAACAGAAGAAGCTCATGATGACTCTGGAGTCAAAACAAGGCTATGTCATATATTACAAAAACCTACAGTTCCTGATGAAACATGGTGTTCAAGTAACCAAAGTTGGCAAAGTTTTGAGGTTCAGGCACTCAGAATGGTTGAAACCATACATTGATACAAACACGGAGCTTCGAACATCTGCAAAGAGCCAATTTGATAAGAGCTTGTTTAAATTGATGGTGAATTCAGTGTATGGCAAAACTATTGAAAATGTCAGGAAACATACCGATGTTAAAATAATTACTGACCCCAGCCTGAGCAAAAAATTGGTTGCAAAGCCCAACTTCAATTACAGAAGAATTTATGATGAGTACATGGCACTTTTCAACATGATGAAAACAAAAATCAAATTTGATAAACCTATTTATGAAGGGGCTGTAATATTGGAATTGGCCAAATTACATATGTTAATATTGTATTATGATGTGCTGAAACCTTTTTATGGTGATCGTGTAAAATTATTGTACATGGATACGGATAGTTTTATTCTTGAAATTCAAACAGAAGATGTTTATCAAGATATGTCACAGCCTGAATTGTTTCAATATTTTGATACCAGTGAACATACAAAGATTCAACAACACCACAACAAAAAGGTGCCTGGCAAGTTAAAAGATGAGACACTTGGTGATGTTATTGTGGAATTTGCTGGGTTAAGTGCCAAGATGTACAGTTTTAAAACATGTAGTGCTGTTGTCAAAAAAGCCAAGGGCATTGGCAGAGTGACTGTGGAAAAAGAGCTTGTATTTGAAGATTATAAAAATTGCATCAAATCACAGAATTCACTTAGAACATCAGAAAATAGAATTCAGAGTGAGAATCACTTATTGACTTCAAATATTGTAACAAAAGTGGCTCTGGACCCACATGATGACAAGAGATGCATTTTGTCATGTAACATACATACTCTACCTTGGGGGCATTGTAATTTGAAAAATGGAAATCAATGCCCAATTCCAGAGCATGATTTGAAATAAATAAACATGCCTATGAACTTATTTGGGTTCAAAAAACAGGCTATTATGGACCTGCCCACACCACAACCCTCTCCTGATTTACAATCTGTAATGTCTAAACTGAGTGGCTTGTTAATTATTCATCTGAACAGCATACTTACAGATAATGATGATGAAACAGGCAAAACATTGTACATATTTAATAATAATTTAAATTATTACCAATTACCTGTAGGTGGGCAATTGCAATTTATTACAACCCCTGAGGGTGATGTCAAGATTTCAGTAGGGAGAAATATTTATAGAATTAAGCACTCAAACATGATTTCTGGCACTGTTTATACTGTTTCTGCTGGTGACTGCTTATATATTGAGGTCCCGGGATCATATGACAAGCTTATACCCTTTTTTATAGAATTAAGAATCAGATACTCTATAATAAATAACCAGTAAAAATGCCTAATGATATATTTGGCCATACAAGGCATGAAGATCACAGTGATGAGATTCTGATGCTTGATGTCAGAGTCAAGAAATTGAGAAGTGATTTACAAGCTTTACAGACCACACTCAATGCCAGTCTTCAATTAGAAATTACAAATTTACAATCACAATGCATGGACCCTCTTCTTAAAATTGACTCAGAACTCAAATTATTGCTTCAGAAATATACTGACTTGGCCACATTAGATAATTTTCAAAGTTTAGAAGAAGCTGTTGCAGCTCTTCAAGCCAAATTTAAGACCCAGGCTAACAACTCCGAGCAATTGAAACAGCAATTGGAAGAGCAGATAAATAATGTCCAGACACAGCTCCAAACAATTGTTAAAAGCATAAAATCACAGGAAGATTTTGATCTAGTAATTTCCACTCTAAAGGAACAGATTCAGTCACTCCAGATACCTAATCTGGATCCTTTGCACAATGCCATAGCCGAGGTTAAAGAAAAAATTGAGACACTTGAAAATTTTATGAACAACTTGCCATCTTCTGATGCTTTGAATGCAATAACTCGGAGTGTAGCAAATATTAAGCTGCAACTTGAAACATATGAAGATTTTGGAAAAATTCAAAGTACCATAACCCATCTTGAAGGTACAATAGCAGCAGTGCAAAGTGATTTGGCAAATGTACAAGAAACTCGCCTGCCCGGTATTGTAGATACACTTGTCAGTGTCCAGCAACAGATCACAAAGCTTGAAAACCTCAACACTGAATCTGAACTATCTCATTTTCATCACTTGATCGATGATATCCAAACAAAACTTGAAATTTTACAACAATCCACACCCTCTCAGGCAGATATAGCCCTGCTCCAAAATGCTATGCAAAATGTGGCTGATGCTTCTGAATTAAACAATGTAAAATTGGCACTTGAATTTTTGCAAAATACAGTATCAAATCTTCCCACATCACAGGAACTTAAAAATATTAAGAGAGCAGTGAATCGCATATTGAAATCGGAAGATATCAAGAATATCCAAGGAGAGATCAAACAACTTATAACATTAAAAGTTGTATTTAGCTTAAGAATGAGCTTACTGCTTTCGTTCAAGCTAAATAGGGTTTTCAGTTTTTTACAAAACCTGACTTGCTGTATAAAGCAGAAAAGAAAATAACCTTTTACAAACTTTTATTTCTGAAGTTCTAATTAACATTAAACAATTATGAGGAGGTCCTTGGTAAGTCTCCTTCACCTGATTTATACTGAAAATCCAGATACAGGGATATACAGAGAATGCCCTGATTGTCTCGGTGAAGTTTCAATGTATAAACCTTGCATAAAATGAACACAAAATAAAAAAATGTAACACATTGGAAATATTACTCACGGTTTTAGCTAGCTTTTTTTTGTAGTTCAGCGCTGTACTTGTTACCTTATACTGATCGACGCTAATAATCCATAAACCATATTCTCGAGAGCTCTCGACACTTAAACAAGGCTCACTTATCACTAACAAAACCACTGTTGACGTATCTTCCTAATTTCTTAAATGCACTTCCTGATCATTCCGCTTCAGTCTGTAGAAGGCGATCCGATCCGGATACGCTGCAACTCTTCCTTCTTCCAGGCTGCAAGTTCACCGTTCAAGTTCCTTTTTGGGATTGAACTCGCTATTCAATTTAGCATTTCAACGTAACGAAATATCAAAATGTCAACTGCTCGTGTTACTGCAAATTTTCCAAGTTTTGCCAGCAACGAGCGCGCGAACACGAACCGCAAAGACGCGACGTCATAACCTCTAACCGCCGACTGTAGTCTTTGTGCGCCAAAAGTCCAGAACAGTCTATTACTTAAGATGGGTGTGAAGTGTTCTTTCTCCTCATTCGTTCCGGAGGAAGAGTATTACAATAATCGGTTATAGATGCCCCTTCCCAAAAAAGGCATTAGATGGACTGATCAAGGAGAGCTAATGTCTTTCCAAGTCTCTTTATCTCCTTAAATATTTGAACAGCCCTCGTATATACATTTTTTTTTTCAAAATCCAGGTTACAATTTCAAAATATCTTATAACATAGTAAACACATATAGATTTTCCTTCAATTTCACATATTACTTCTGTTCAATCGTTTCTTACAACCACATAGTAAGAATAATCTCCATAAAATTACAATTTGTAAACATTGAAGCATAATAAACATATTACTCAATTTCTTTTCATTACATATACGTATATCTTCATAGATTACATAAAATCAACTTTGAATCATTACTACATAATTTATCAATATACTACAAGTAACTTCAATCTTTTACATATTGTCTTGCAGGTTTTCAAATTGTTTCAACTGACTTACATAAATTTCTCTCTTATTGTTACTACAATTCCATAATTTTAAATTTTCCACATGTTGTGATTCAAGTACCTCTCCAGAGCAACAATCAATTAAATCAAAACTTCCAGCATTAAGTTGCTTTTTACACAAATAAGGACCCTTATAAAGTAAACAATATTTTGCTATAACTTTATTAATTAAAGAACTCTGATTTCTAGCCTTCAGGAACACTAGGTCCCCTTCTTGAATTTCCCTTCTACCTTTCTCTTCATTTGCTTTCTTCTTCATATCCTTTTCCCTAATTGTTCTGGTCCTTGCTTCCACCATTATCAGCCGTTTCTCCCATTCTTCTGGAATTTCTTCTAATTTTAAAGCAACTTTCAGTGCGTTATCTATTTTCTCATTAAGATGAATTGTGACTGGCGCTTCGCCTAAAGTGTCATTGATAGAATAATTTAGTAAATTTACAACTTTCGCCACCTGTTTAGGCCAATCTTCGTGCGCTTCATTGCAAAGAAGTCGCATTAATCTATTAATTTCTTGATGGATTCTCTCCACGAGATTAGTCTGTGGATGGTAGCTATTACAGTAATAAACCTCTACCCCAAAACTGTTCATTTTCTCCTTAAATTTTTTACTAATAAAACAAGGTCCTCGATCACAGATGATTCTCTTAGGTATCCCTAGGTGCACAAAATAGTTATTTACAAGTTTTTCCAGCACCTTCTCAGTTGTTGCAGCTGTCATAGCATATGCTACTAAATATCTTGAAAAACCATCCAACACCGTTAGAAGAAAATTTTCTCTTCGGGAACCTCTAGGTAAAGGTCCTTGCAAATCCACGAACACTTGTTCTCTCATTCTCTCTATGCGATGTTGCCTCAAATTAGACTTCGGAGGGTGCTTGTCAGCTTTACTACTGGCACAAATCTCACAGTCATTAATCCAGTCTTTGATATCTTGCCTCATTCTCCTCCAACTAAACGTCTTCAAAATTCGATCAAACGTTTTCTTCAATTCAAAATGTCCTGATTGATCGTGATAAACGAATAACACATTACCAATCAAATTTCGAGGCAAACATATTTTCCACACTTGTTCAAAGTGAAAATCTCTAATCATCAACACTCCAGACTCAACTTGGTAATATTTTAGTAGCGGTCCTTTTCTCTTAAGATTTTCTACATTTTCGTCAGTTTCTAAAGCATCAATTATTTTCCTCATTTCTTCATCTTTTCTTTGTGCTATTACTAAATCTTCTATTTTCAGATTTAAATCTGATAAAGAAATATTTCCCACTACATTAACAAACAATTTCTCCTTTTCAACTTCAGGCTGAAAACGGGACAATAGGTCAGCTAGATGATTTTCCGAGCCCTTTATGTATTCAATTCGAAAATTAAATTTACTCAATTCCAGCGACCATCTGCATAGCCGAGGATTCCAATGTTTGGCGGCGGTCAGCCACTGAAGTGCTTTGTGATCGCTCAAAACAACATATTCCATGCCCGCGACATATACTTCAAACTTTTTAATGCAGAATAGTATAGCTAGGCACTCTAATTCTGTAATCGTATACTTTCTCTCAGCCTGATTTAGTTTCCTACTAGCATAGTGTATAATTCTCCGTTCACCATTTTCAAGCTGGAACAAATATCCACCTATGGCCATAGTAGAAGCATCACAGCTGATGTAAAACGTCTGGGAAAAGTCTGGATGGTACAAAAGCGTTTCCTGCGCTATAAGAGTTTTCATTTCATCGAAGCTAGACTGCTCCTTTTCTCCCCAAGTCCATTTTTTATTTTTCTGTAAAAGTTCCGAAAGTGGAGCTATTACTTCCGAATAATTAGGTACGAACCTTTTGACCCACACGAAGCTTCCTAACATCCTCTGTACTTCCTTTCTGCTACGGGGGATCGGTAACTCCACTATACTCCTGACTTTATCGGGGTTAACTTTTATTCCTTCTGCAGAGATGATATGTCCCAAAAACATAACTTCAGATTTTCCAAACTCTGTTTTCTTCAATTTCACTGTCATCCCAGCGTCCCTTATGCGTTTTAAAATCAAACACACGTGATTTACATGATCATCAAAGTCTGAATCAAAAATTAAAATATCATCAACATACACAATACAAAAATCAGACACATTGCCTAAAACATGATTCATTGCACTAGTAAACGCCGATACTCCAGTCGAAATTCCAAAAGGCAGCTTCTTAAATTTATACATTTTACCATCGAAAATGAAGGCTGTACAGTCTCTGCTTTCTTCTGTTAATGGTATTTGGAAATACCCTGCACATAAATCAAGCGATGTAAAATACCTCTTGCCATGAAAGCTCGCCAATATTTCTTCTAAACTTTTCACTCTATTATGCTCCAGTCTGATTTTAGCGTTAGTAGTACGAAAATCCACAACTATCCTTTTCTCGTCAGAACGCGGCTTGGGTACCACTAACAAAGGGTTGAGGTAAGCAGAATGTCCCAACTCAACAATATCATCTTCTTGCCACTGACTTATTTGTTTTCTAACTTCTTCTCTCAAAGCAAACGGAACAGGGTAATACTTTCCCACAGCTGGTTCATTATCAATCAGTTTAATATTATAAGTGAATTTATTGCAAGTCCCAGGCCGATCCGAAAATACATCTAACAAAAGAGCAGTTCTATTCAACATTTCTTCTTTTTGCGCCACCGTCAGAGCAGTAGACATTTCCATGCGAGCTTTCAAGTCTTCGATACTCGCGTCTCTAACGTCGCCAGTTTCTAAACCTGCTACGGTCACCAAATCGGACATAGTTCTCCCCTTCTCTTCATAATCACATCTTGGCAAAAATCCGACAACTACTTTTCCACTATTAGTTTGAAATAACAGTTCTTTCTCTTGAAAATTAAGAGTAGCTTCAACGGTAAATAAAAAATCGCTACCCAGAATGGCAGACACATTCAAATCTCTAACAACAATAAATTCCATGAGCAAACTAGCATTTGCCAGAACAGTCGGTATTACTGTTTTCCCCATCACTCTGGTTTTGTTTTTTCCACTATAATCTATTAACATAATATTATCTACCTTTTCTAGAGAAGGCCTAGTCACGTCAGAAGTAATATTTTTCCATGTATTAGCAGAAATTAGCGATACCTGAGAGCCGGAATCCAGTAAGCAGTTTACAGCTTTACCATTCATTTTCACTTCTACGCAAATAGAATGTTTAATTAATTTTCTCTTTTCCACGCTGTTCAAAATTTCATTATTACATTTCAAGTTTTCAACTCCCAGATTTTCATACTCCCTTACATCTACTTCACAAATATATACAGGTTGTAACTCTAAAAGAGTCAAAAATTCCTTCATAGCCATTTCATTCCAGTGAACTAAGTCTTCACGTCTGCCTTCTCTCTTTAGTAGGTAACGTTCATATTTTCTTAAATCTATCTCCCCATTCTCCATATAAAACATCTTTTCTAGATCAATAACTTTCACTTTATCACACTCTTGATTTTTGATTACTCTATTAAAATACAACATTTTTTTCCAATGTCCATATTCCGAAATATGAGCCACAGCCGGAATAGGTGGAACAGTACACAAAATAATTTCATTACTTCTTTCTTTCAAATATGACACTAAGTAGGAATACATTTCCTCAAAATCTTCCTTTTCAGTCAATCTCATGACATCATTGGTCCCTACAAGAACTAGAACTTTCTCCCATTTACAACTTGCACCTTCCTTTCTTTCTTTTTCTTCCAAAGCATGAACAAGCTCAGAGACTCTACTTCCACTAATACACAATTCTTCCCAGCCGCTTTCTATGCAGTTTAATTCAGGAAATTGCCTTCTACAATATGACGCTAATCTTTTTAACAAACTATCTCCTAACAGCACATAATTCTTGAGACTAGCCACAGAATTCTGTAAGTCTGTATTTATTTCAACATCAGTATGCTTTTCATCAGCATCAAAAACATTTTTACGGTCCACCTTCGACCCTACTTTTGATTCTCGTGCCTCACTCGCACTTCCATTTTTCTTCTCTGAATACTGACTTCTGTTGCTTATTCGTTCAAGAGTACTAATTATTTCATCCTTTTGTGTCTTCAGATAAATATCGCTGTTTATTTCACATTTTGAAGAATTTCTCAAATCTTTTTCTTCCGAGTTTAACTGTTCAAGTTCGTCTTCTATTCGTTCTTCATCCTTTCTTGCAGGTTCAATAATATCTTTGAAATTCATTTTAATATTTACATCTTGGTTTTCGGTCCGCCCACTCTTTAGTGGCGGAACGGTAACTCGTTTTTTGGATCCTCCTGGTTATGTACTTCGGCGGCGACGATCTCATCTTCGCTTCTATTCCTCCTAGGAGGCAGACTAGAGCTTTCATAATTTTCACTCTGCCAGATTTTTCTCTCAAAACGAGGTGAATAGTTGCTTCTTCTTCGCTCATCCCACGGAGATACATCAGATCTTTCATTTCTCTTCAAATTTTGGTTTCCTCCTCTTCCAAACTGCAAATTCCGACGATAGAATCTTGAATCGTTCCTCCCTTCATCATGATTCTCGAAACTTTCCCTCGATGTCTGTCTATAGTTATCCTTTCTCGGTGATGTAGGAGTAACACCGACATTACCAACATTATATCGTCGCTCCTCTCTTCCTCCGTTTTTCTCATTTTTCTGGCCTCTAAAAGAATCTCGATTCTTCTGTTCCATCCACAATAATTCATGACTCCTTATCAGATCAGCAACTGAAGACAACGTTTTACTTTTAACGGTTAACAACATTTCTCGAAGCCTAAAAGGGAGCAAGTTTGCTATTAGGCTGACACATTTTTCTTCCGATAAGGCAGGTTCGAGCAGCTTCAGTTGCCTCGCCTTGTCCCAATAGAACTCTTCTACACTCCTTCCTTGACCTGGTACAAATTTCTGTGTTAGAACTTGAGCTAAACGGGCAGACTTAACATTTTCTGACTCAAAAGCATCCAAAAATTCCCTCTTAAATACTTCATAGTTCGTAAACTTTTGCTTATTTTCTATATACCACATTTTAGCAGTCTTTACCAACACAAAAGGTATCACATTCAGGTACTGATGCTTGCTCAGGGCCATCAGATTCAAGCTGTCCTCTACATGTTGAAGAAATTCAGTGGGTAACATTTCGTCTGTCTCTCCTGTAAACTTGGTTAACTTCGACACTTCACTGTACTTAATCCCTACTTCCTGCCTGCTAAGAATAGTCACACCATCTCTCTTTACTTCCTCTCCATCATCAGTCTTTACTTCATTCTGAACAAAATCTTTAAACGGCTTAAGGTCACAACACTTTCTAGAATCCTCAGTTTCCTTGAATCTTACAAAATCATGCTCTAATACGTCGACCCTATTTTTTATAACCTGTATTTCAACATCAGTTTCCTTGAACTTGCTTCTATTAACATTCCGTTCCTGAACCACACCAACACCCAAACTTTCAACGTTCCCTTGAATGATACTTAAATCATATTTCAACTTTTCCATTCCTGTCTGACATGATACTTTATTTTCCTTCATAACGTCCTCCATTTTTTCTATCCTAGTGACTTGCACCTCCAAAACGCTTAGTCTTTCCTCCATCTTATCATTTATTTTTTGCATGGAAGCATTTATTATTTCCTTCAGTTCCAATTTATTCTGTTCCTGTTTCTGCTCCAATTTTCTGTATAAGTCTTCCTGCACAAGCCTATCCTTTTCCTCTTTCTGTCTCCGTTCTAACCTATCTTGTTCCATTTCCTCGTATAATCTCTCCCATTTCAATCTATCCTGTTCCTTATTTTCTTCCCATTTCAGCCTATCTTGTTCCTTATTTTCTCCCCATTTTAGGCATAAGTTCTCCTGCGCTAGCCTACTCTGTTCCATAAATGACAAAATTGAATTCAAGACATCATTTTCCTTTCCCCGACCAACGTCAACTTGACAACCAAATTCGTCGCTTTCTTTCGAAACACCCTGTTCTTTTTCCGTTATTTTTACTCCAACGGCAGGTTCTTTCTCAACTCGATTCTTGCATCGTTCACACAAAAAGTCTTTACCAATGTCAGTTTCATGTTCCTTATACTCTTCTTCACTCATTCCTATACAGTCTTTATGCAGCCATTGTTTGCAACCCAAACATTCTATCGCTCCATCTACTTTCAACAATCTTCCACAGCAATCCAATATTTCCTCCCACCCCACTTCGGGTGCGAAGTCCTTTTCAGACGGAGTCTTTCCTTTTGTGCGAACCATGTTGCCGACATACACTGACCAGTTACAAAACAACGATAAATGTTTACATAAACATTGCCGACAACGACGCAACACAATGCCTGTTACCCCTTTTATTTGTTTTCTTTCACCAAGACAATCTAAGGCAACTCCCGGGTTTCGGCACCATATAACATTAAAAGTTGTATTTAGCTTAAGAATGAGCTTACTGCTTTCGTTCAAGCTAAATAGGGTTTTCAGTTTTTTACAAAACCTGACTTGCTGTATAAAGCAGAAAAGAAAATAACCTTTTACAAACTTTTATTTCTGAAGTTCTAATTAACATTAAACAATTATGAGGAGGTCCTTGGTAAGTCTCCTTCACCTGATTTATACTGAAAATCCAGATACAGGGATATACAGAGAATGCCCTGATTGTCTCGGTGAAGTTTCAATGTATAAACCTTGCATAAAATGAACACAAAATAAAAAAATGTAACACATTGGAAATATTACTCACGGTTTTAGCTAGCTTTTTTTTGTAGTTCAGCGCTGTACTTGTTACCTTATACTGATCGACGCTAATAATCCATAAACCATATTCTCGAGAGCTCTCGACACTTAAACAAGGCTCACTTATCACTAACAAAACCACTGTTGACGTATCTTCCTAATTTCTTAAATGCACTTCCTGATCATTCCGCTTCAGTCTGTAGAAGGCGATCCGATCCGGATACGCTGCAACTCTTCCTTCTTCCAGGCTGCAAGTTCACCGTTCAAGTTCCTTTTTGGGATTGAACTCGCTATTCAATTTAGCATTTCAACGTAACGAAATATCAAAATGTCAACTGCTCGTGTTACTGCAAATTTTCCAAGTTTTGCCAGCAACGAGCGCGCGAACACGAACCGCAAAGACGCGACGTCATAACCTCTAACCGCCGACTGTAGTCTTTGTGCGCCAAAAGTCCAGAACAGTCTATTACTTAAGATGGGTGTGAAGTGTTCTTTCTCCTCATTCGTTCCGGAGGAAGAGTATTACAATAATCGGTTATAAACTCACTCAGACAGTAGCCACTCTTCCAACCAATCAACATATTAATGAACTGCATGCCCTGTTTGAGGATATCAGAAGACAGGTCCATGATCTTACTGCTCAAAATTCAAAATTGGCAGTTGTTGAAAATTTGCAACAAATTGTAGCTAATATCAAGCAACAGCTAGGGACCATGGAATCCAATCAAGCAAATGCTCTGTCTGTTTTTGCTACCCAGCTTCAAGAAATTGTGCAACAATACAAGAGACTTGCTGTGGACATAAAGATCAAGCCAGGCCACGATGATGTTGTTAGGACCATCAATGAGCACCTTGAATCTGTAACAAGTAGATTGCTTACAGCAGAAAAAGAAATAACAGGCATAATCGAGAATCCAAAACATACAGTAATTCTTGAATTGTACAGCATCCCCAACAAAGAATATGATTCACCATTTACACCAGGTGGCAAAATATATATGCTGTCCCCTGCACAATTTTATTACCAGTTTTTTGTTGGGGGCACACTGAGACCAATCAAGATCAAATATTGGCATCAACCACAGGCACACCACTACCCTACCTTATCAATAACAAATGCTGATAACAAACCGAAAATCACCAGTGTAGAGTTAGAGGATTTTACAGACCCCAATACATTAGAAACAGCATATGTTGAAGATGATGGCTCTCTGGAATTTAAAATACAAATAGGGGACAAATTATATTTAGAAAATCCTGTAGTATCAGCTGCTGAACACCCCATAGTTGCAATATTCTTGTTTACATATCATGTCTAGACAAATTATTGTTGATGAATTACACAGACAAGCCAGACATAATTATAAGAGACTCCCAGTAGTCACAAAGGGCATTGATGATTTATGGCAGAGCGACTTGATTGAGTTGGCAACTGGACAGTTGAAAAACTTGGACAAAATCAACAAGGGCTACAAGTATCTACTCACTGTGATAGACACATTTTCAAAATTTGCCTGGGCTGTGCCACTCAAATCCAAGACTGGAAAATGTGTTACAGAAGCCATCAGGACAATCATCAATCATTCAGGAAGATCACCGCGCTATTTGCAAACAGATAATGGCAAAGAATTTTATAATTCAGTGTTCCAACAATTTATTAAAAGCCGGTCAATAAAACATTACTCGAGTTACAGTGACCTCAAAGCCTCAATTGTAGAGAGATTCAACAGAACCCTAAAAAATCTTATGTATAAACAATTTACACTTCAAGGTAATTATAAATGGCTTAATATTCTTCCAGAACTTCTACATAAATATAACAACTCGGTCCATTCCACAATCAACATGAAACCCTCTGAAGTAACTTCATCTGATGAGCAAAAATTGATCAGGACTGTTTATTATCCTAGATACCAGCCAACAACAAGAAGGGCCAAATACAGGGTGGGCGATCAAGTAAGAATCAGCAAATATAAGCACTTATTCAAAAGAGGCTTTACGAGAAACTGGAGCACCGAATTATTTACAGTGGTTCAAGTTAAACCCGGGACCCTTAACACATATATAATAAAAGATCACCGAGGAGAAATTCTCAAAGGCAGGTTCTATGAACAAGAGCTCAGCAAAACTAAACAGCCTGACACATATCTCATAGAAAAAATCATCCGCAGAAAAGGCAACAAGTTATTTGTCAAATGGCTGGGTCATCCGGAAAACAGCTGGATCGATGCAGACAAAGTGATAATATGAGCACCTGGGATGTTATAAAAAGGCTCCCAGAACCTGAACAGCAGAATAAGATAAATGGAGTGCTGCTGCCTGATAATATTAGATGTCTTATTGTTGGGCCATCAGCTTGTGGTAAAACTACACTAATGGTTGATAATTTTTTATTGGCACCCAACTGGTTAGACTGGAAAAACAGGCACTTGTATGTCTTCTCTAAGAGCTTGGAACAATTAAAATATCAGCAGCTAATGAAGCTATATGATGGATTGGATATTGCCACTTTTGAATCAGATGTTAAGCCACTCCATGAATGTCTCGATAATTCTGTTGTTGTGTTTGATGACATTATACTGGATAATCAAAACAAGGTTAGAAATTTCTTTACACAGGGCCGACACAAAAACATTGATTGTTTCTACCTGGCACAGACTTTTTCTAAAATTCCGAAGCAACTGATCCGAGACAACAGCAATTTTATATGTGTGTTTCATCAAGATCATACCAACCTCAAACACATACACGATGAATATGTAGGTGGGGACTTGAGCTACAATGATTTTTCCAAGTTTTGCAGCAAGTGCTGGAACCAGGACAGTTATGGGTTTGTCACAATTGATATGACAAGAACACCTAATACTGGCAAATACAGAAATAAAATCAACGATTTTCTAGACGTTGAGACATAAATAAACAACCATGAAACGACCAGTCATTGATGATCTTAAGTTAAGAGATTATCTTGTAAAAAGATTTAAGGGATGGAAATCAGAGAACCGAGGAATTTATGAAAAACACAAACAAACAGAACAGCCTGTCATTGATGCTATTAATAATTTAGGTAAGAATATCAAAACTGTTACAGAACAGAATCAAAATTTGATCACAGAGCTTGTGCCTGTAGCTGCTAGGAACATATTAGATTATCCATTCACCCCACTTTCCAGTATTCATACACCTAGTCCTGTTGCTCCTAGAAGAATTGAAGCTACACAGGATCCTATTGAATTGGGTCTTCTTGCTCAAAAATATTTAACCACACCTAAAGACAACAAAGATGAGGTTTTTGGCTTATATGCCGACACAGAGCTTGATGGCAGCATTATTCATAGAATCGGTAATTTCAGAGTAACTTTTATGGGGGATGATATAATTGTATATTCAGAATCTCGTCTCGGAGAAAAAGGTGCTTTTGTTAAGTACACCGGCACACCTGGATTGTGGGAACTGATAACTAGGAAAAGGCCTGGCAGCTATACAGATCAAGATTATGAGGATTACAAAGAAATATTAATAAAATCAGATGCTCTATACCAGAACAATGATCCCACACAAAAAAGAGTCAAGTCTAGCAGTGGGGCAAAATATAACAACTTAATCAAGCCCATATGGTCACAGATCAAGACAGGCAGTGGAATCAAACAATACAACACCCTGCCTAAAGAATTTGTGTGGGTTGATGATGTCAGGAAACTTGTAGATAGGTTATTGGTGATAGCTGGGGAGGAAAATGCTGGGAACCACAATTTTTACAATGAAAAGGTTGGAATTATGGACATGATAAGCACAAAATTGTCTAATTTTATAGTGAATGACCCTAAGGGGATTGGATATCTTATAAAAATTATTAATACTCTACCACCCAAATTTTGGAATGTCTCTGAGGGTCGGGGGTTGGTTAATGACATTATAAACAAGCTGCCATTTGAACTACACATTCCAGGCTATCAGTATTGTGGTCCAGGCACAAAATTGGATCATAGATTAAGCAGAGGGGACCCTGGTGTTAATCCCCTAGATGCCGCTTGCAGAGACCATGACATAGCATACAACACACATTCTGATCTTGACAAGAGACATGTTGCAGACAAGAAATTAGAAGAGGCTGCATTTGGTAGATTTGTAAGCAAAGATGCTTCTTTGAGTGAGAGAATATCAGCATTGGGGACCACCATAGCTATGAGCACCAAACAAAAACTGGGGTGGGGGCTGTGAACATGTATATAATAAACATAGGATGAAGGCCAAGGGTGTTATGTATCAAATACCTTATGCAGGTCTCAAATCTCTTAAAACTATTGATAGTCTTTTAACCAAAAAGCAGCGCAAGAAAAAAAGCTCTTGTATTGCAAAGGGACATGGTATGAAATTGTTGCTTAGTACCCCCCAATTAAAAAAATTACAGCAATCTAGGAAAAAATCACATGTAGGGGGATTCATATTTACCATCCCTGCCATCTTAGCTGCTCTCGGGGCTGTTGGGAGCTTGGCCGGGGGATCAGCTGCCATAGCAAAAACAGTAATAGATGCCAAGAAAAATAGGGCAGAATTAGATGAGCAGAGGCGCCATAACCTGGCCATGGAGAAAAAAGGCAAAGGTGTTAAGAGAGCCATGAATAAGTTTAAAAAAAACAAGAGCCGCTTACAAACCAAGATATTGAAGCTTTGATCAAGCCATTGGGCATCAAACATTTTAGAGGTGTGTACATGTCTGATTCTTTACCAGAGCAACCACTCAACAAAGAGTGTGGCATAGTTAATTTGGATGAGTACAAAAATCAGGGCACTCACTGGATCTGTTATCTTAAATATTTAAACGATGATGCATTTGTGTTTGATTCATTTGGAGGTATTCCACCTGAAAATTTAATAAAATATCTAAAATCACCTAATCTTTATTACAATAATGCCCGTGTTCAAAACTTCAAAGATGTTAATTGCGGACATTTGTGTTTATCTGTTCTCAGATATATGTCTCAAATAAATAAACCATCAATTGAAGATTTTCAAAAAGCCTTGTGGTATTTGAAACATCATGGGGGTATTCCATCTCACCAGCCAAAATTCAATATTGAAACTCAAATTACATGATGACATAGTGTATCCCAAAACAATAGCTCTCAGAGCATTTTACGGCATGTACTTAATCCCTAATATTACACACCACAACAATACAATTGCAGTAGGGGATCAAAAAATTGTCATCACTCCAGGGCAATATAATCTGTCCACTCTAAATGCTCAATTACCCAGAGGTGTAGTGTTAAGTCAAAATTCTGTCACTCACAGAGTAGAAATTATATCTGCTACAGAAACAGTACATCTGGGTACTATAGGAGAACTGCTAGGATTTGAGAACAACACAAAACTTGAACCGGCCATCAAACACACTGCTATGAATATACCTAAATTCTTAGCCATAGAGACTCTGAATATTCACTGTAATGTGGCCGAGGGTATGATCACCAAATCAAATGGCATAGGCACTCACAAACAAACCGGCATCATTGCAACATTCAAACCTAATTCCGAATTTATGGAGCCCATCATCTACAATCCATCCCCAACATTATATTTTCCTGTGTGCCATAATAGAATAGATTACATTGAGTTGATGGTCACTAATGAAAAAGAAGAATTAGTTGATTTTGCTGGAGCCACAACAACTGCAATCATAGAGATTAACATTTAAATAAAAATACATACAATGGAAAATATTGAGAGTTATGAGCTACAATCGTTCCCCCCAAACAGGAGGACATTTGCAAATTTAAATCAACCCAACACAGAAATAGAGGTTGATCTTGATGTAGGGGACGGCTTTATACACCCTCACAGAGCAGATCTATACATCAAATTTGATGTCGTAAAGCTCGATGGAACAGATTATCCGGCAAATTCAAATATAAGATTGGTTGATAATTTTGTGCCGCATCTGTTCTCTGAAATTGAGATCAGAAAGCATGGCGTTGTTATAAACAGAGTGGATTATCCCGGCATTACCTCCACGGCTTTGGCCACTCTAAAATTATCCAAAACCGAGGCTTCATACTACCAAATAGGTGGATTTGAAGCTGGTGATAAGATATTATCTAAAAACCACACTGTGCTGTTCCCGATGCGCCTGTTGCCAGGATTCTTCTCAGATTACAAAGATATCATGTGGAAGGGTGGGTTAAGAATTACATTTAGAAGAGCTGCCAATGATAACAATGCTTTGATGAGGTACAGTGCAATAAACCCCACAGGAGAAGCTTTGCCTAATACCTTACCAGATGCAGGCAAATGCATTATTCAGACTATGGAGTTAAGAATCCCGGTTGTTGAATATGAGGCCAGTTACGCTCTTAAATACAAAGCTGATATCCTAAAAAATCCGCAAATTCCTCTGCAATTTTACACATATCAATGCGTACAGAAGCCTGCCTCTGGCACATATTATGAATTTGATGCCACAAATTCATTCTCCAGCATACAATATGACATGCCGGATTTTGTGGTGGTTCTGTTTCAGACTGGGAGACACAATAATCAGGAAAAAAATTCAAGTAAATTTGATAGCTGCAACATCAAGAACATATATCTTAAAAATGGCAGAAATGAGGTATTCCCCAGAGAAAATTACAATTTAGACATGTCCAAGGATGATTTTCTCAAATTATATGAGGCATTTTCGGCTTTCAAAAGAGTCACTACTGGCAGTACTGATATGTACTACACTCCAGATGAATTCAAAACACGGAGACCCATGTTTGTAATCAACACTTCAAAAAGGAAACAAGTTGTGGTGAATGACAGGACAAACATTAAAATTATCTGTGAATTCCATGAGGCTTTACCTGAAGACACCATTTGTAGTGTCATTCTCATAGGTGAAAAATCATATGTTTATGATGTAAGAAATGAGAGAGTCACGGAGCAGTTCTAGAAGATATTTGTTCTATTATCCTGTTGTACAATACACAAACCTCAACTGTATTATCAGCTAGCAGTGAATATCTTATGTGTGGGCAGTTGTATATATTTCAATCTATGAGGACTCGAACCCGGAGCCCCTTGTTTACAAGACAGCAATATTATCATTTTGCCATCAGGAGAGGCTTTACATTTTATCAGGACTCAAACCCGAGCCTTTTGCTTACAAAGCAACAATATTAACATTTTGCCATCAGGAGAGGCTTCACATTTTATCAGGACTCAAACCCAGAGGCCTCCTGATTGCAAGGCAATAAAAACCATGGGGCTATGCACCACACTCCACTGGGCCTCAGAACCCAGTAACTATAAGCTTTATATTAATATACATGGCAGAATCAATCTGAGCTACACTAAAATTCAATTCCTGGGATTTTGACAGAAAAACACACTATAAGCAATAAGATCATATGGGAACTTGGCATAATTTTAAGTATAAGCAAATCTGTCTGAGAGGCTTTCACCCTTTCTACACTAGAATTCAAAATTCTTAAAATTAAGAGCATATCACACTGGAAGAATTGGGGTATAGGCCCCTCTTGGCATTGTCTTAAGTATGGGTAAATCTATCTGTTGAGCCCTCGCCTTTTCTACACTAGAAACTCTGAATTTCTTAAAAATCAGAGCATATCACACCTGAAGAATTGGGGTATAGGCCTCTCTTGGCTTTGTTTTAAGTATAAGCAAATCTGATTGTTCAATCAAATAGCCTCGCCTTTTCTACACTTAAAAGTTGCGCTGTCCGTACCGTAAACCCCACTACTAATATCGGATAAGGATTAGTGTAAAATCTTGATTAGAAAGTATAATGAGAGGATTTCTCTC